>NC_083876.1:9090909-9393939 GCF_032452875.1 Bos javanicus | reverse complement strand
ACATCCTGCAATGCAAAGTCAAGTGGGCCTTAGGAAGCACCACTACAAACAAAGCTAGTGGAGGTGATGGAATTCCAGGTGAGCTATTTCAAATCCTAAAAGATGATGCTGTGAAAGTGCTGCACTCAATATGCCAGCAAATTTGGAAAACTCAGCAGTGGCCACAGGACTGGAAAAGGTCAGTTTCATTCCAATCCCAAAGAAAGGCAATGCCAAAGACTGCTCAAACTACCACACAATTGCACTCATCTAGCAAAGTAATGCCAAAAATTCTCCAAGCCAGGCTTCAACAGTTCATGAACTGTGAAATTCCAGATGTTGAAGCTGAATTTAGAAAAGGCAGAGGAACCAGAGATCAAATTGCCAACATCTGTTGGATCATGAAAAAAGCAAGAGAGTTCCAGAAAAACATCTACTTCACAAGAGAGTTCCAGAAAAACATCTACTTCTGTTTTATTGACTAGGCCAAAGCCTTTGACTGTGTGGATAACAAGAAACTGTGGAAAATTCTGAAAGAGATGGGAATACCAGACTACCTTACCTGCCTCCTGAGAAATATCTATGCAGGCCAAGAAGGAACAGTTAGAACCAGACATGGAACAACAGACTCATTCCAAATTGGGAAAGGAGTACATCAAGGCTGTATATTGTCACCCTGCTTATTTAACTTATATGCAGAGTACATCATATGAAAAGACAGACTGGATGAAGCACAAGCTGGAATCAAGATTGCTGGGAGAAATATCAATAACCTCATATATACAGAGGACACCACCCTTATGGCAGAAAGTGAAGAAGAACTAAAGAGCCTCTTGATCAAAGTGAAAGAGGAGAGTGAAAAAGTTGGCTTAAAGCTCAACATTCAGAAAACTAAGATCATAGCGTCTGGTCCCATCACTTCATGGGAAATAGATGGGGAAACAATGGAAACAGTGGCTGACTTTATTTTTGGGGGCTCCAAAATCACTGAAGATGGTGACTGCAGCCATGAAATTAAAAGTTGGTTACTCCTTGGAAGGAAAGTTATGACCAACCTAGACAGCAGAGACATTACTTTGTCAACAAAGGTCCATCTAGTCAAGGCTATGGTTTTTCCAGTAGTCATGTATGGATGTAAAAGTTGGAATATAAAGAAAGCTGAGCACAGAAGAATTGATGCTTTTGAACTGTGGTGTTGGAGAAGACTCTTGAGAGTCCCGTGAACAGCAAGGCGATCCAACCAGTCCATCCTAAAGGAGATCAGTCCTGGTGTTCACTGGAAGGACTGATGCTGAAGTTGAAACTCCAATTCTTTGGCCACCTGATGCGAAGAAATGACTCATTTGAAAAGACTCTGATTCTGGGAAAGATTGGCGGCAGGAGGAGAAGGGGACAATGGAGGATGAGATGGTTGGATGGCATCACTGACTTGATGGACATGAGTTTGAGTAAGCTCTGGGAGTTGGTGATGGACAAGGAAGCCTGGTGTGCTGCAGTCCATGGGGTTGCAGAGTCAGACACGACTGAGCAACTGAATTGAACTGAACTGAAACTTAGATACTGTGCAAATTTTGAGTAGACACCTGAGTTAATAATGATAAATAAGCACATATTATTGCTGTTATTATCATTGGAAGATTATTAAATACATTTAGATTAGCAGATGATCAGCTTTAAATTTGAATGAATAATAGTTAAAAATCTATTTCTGGCATGTCAAATATTAACAAGATATCCTATACTAAATGTATAGTACAAATTTATATAATATATACCAAATATATTATATATAATCTATATACATATTTTATATGTATGAATACTTGTTTTTAATATGTATTCTGGAGAAGGAAATGGGGTTGCAAAGGAGTTGGATATGACTTAGTGAATAAACAACAAAAATTGTATATTAATATACATAACTTACGACTTAACAGTGATTAGCATGTTATAAATACTGAGAGTGAAATAGGTGGTAAACAGATATTGTCCTTGAAGACTTACCTTGGGGTCCAGGGTCTCCTGGAGGTCCAGGTAACCCATCCTTGCCTGGAGGCCCAGGCCTCCCATGAGCTTGAGCAGCCAGCATTGCTGCTGGGAGCTTGAGCTGGGATAGGAACACGGCCATCCTCTCTTCATTGATGAAAGGAAAAATAATACATCATGTTAGGGAAACACTTTTTATGTCAAAAGTTTTCAAATTTCTTTCTCATGAAATTCAACAAAAACTAACTTGGTTTTCAATTCACGTACATCTAGTTTACCAACTGGTCTGATTGCTAAGAGATTTTTTGATTGTTCAAGTAAAACAATTGTACAAGGTTGCTTCAACATGAAGACAGATAAGTTGTGACAATGAAAGGCTCTGAAGACCTTCAGTGATTCACAGATGTCGCTAACCTAGTAGGCAACAACCTAGAGTCTGATTAACCTCTGTGATGACTTGTGGAGAGAACTCAGGTTCGTATTAAAAAAATGATTGTTATAATAAATTTAAGCCTCTTTCCAGCAATGCTATGAATGTGCCTGTGGTAATTTAAAATATCCTGATAAGGTCTTTGACACTCCCTTCCAAGTGGAATTAGATGGAGCCTAATCCTTCTATTATGGAGTGTAGGCTGGACTTCCTTTTACTTTTAATGAATAGGAAGAATGCAAGTTGGGAGACTATTTCATAAAGGCTTGTGACTTCCTGGCTGCGTTCTCTCTTAGCTTCTCATTCTGAGGGAAGCCAGCTGCCATATCCTGAGGACACGAACAGACCTACATAGGGGTGAACTGAAGCCATCTGCCAACAGCTACGTGAGTGAGGCTGGACGTGGCTCTCCCAGCCCCAGCCAAGCCCTCAGGGGACGTCAGCTGGCACTCTGAACATAATTCATGACAGACTGAGTCAGAACCACACAACTAAGCAACTCTGGAAGTCCCCGACCCAGAAAAAATATGTGATGATAACCACTGTTGTTTTAAGCCACTGATGTTTTGAGAAACTTTCTTACGCAGCAATAGATAACTCACGTGGTAGGTGGCATTTTATAGCATTGAACAAAACTGCACTATTGGACTTCCCTGGTGGCACAGTGGATAAGAGCCCACCTGCCAATGTAGGGGACAGGGGTTCAGTCCCTGGTCCGAGAAGATTTCACAAGCTGTGGAGCAACTAAGCCTGAGCGCCACAACTGCTGAACCTGGGCTCTAGGCCTCTCGAGCCGCAGCTACTGGGCTCGCAAGCCACAGCGAATGAGCCCCTGTGTCGCAGCTACTGAAACCCATGAACCTAGAGCCTGGCAATGAGAAGCCCGAGCACTGCAGGAAGAGTAGCCCCTGCTCTCCGCAACTAGGGAGAGCCCACGGGCAGCAACCAAGACCCAGAGCAGCCACAAATCAACAAATACAGCGGTGTGCACAGGTCAGAAAGCCGCATCACTGACCAAGAGGTTTATTTATTGAAAGGATGTCCATCATAGTGATTTCATAGCACTGTTTAATTTCTGCTACTGCTGCTGCTAAGTTGCTTCAGTCATGTCTGACTCTGTGCGACCCCATAGATGGCAGCCCACCAGGCTCCCCAATCCCTGGGATTCTCCAGGCAAGAACACTGGAGTGGGTTGCCATTTCCTTCCCCAGTGCATGAAAGTGAAAAGTGAAAGTGAAGTTGCTCAGTTGTGTCCGACCTCAGCGACCCCATGGACTGCAGCCTACCAGGCTCCTCCGCCCATGGGATTTTCCAGGCAAGAGTACTGGAGTGGGGTGCCATTGCCTTCTCAGGTTTAATTTCTAAGCTGGGCTAATTAATATTTTACTTTGTCAAAAACTAATGTATACTTTTAAAATAAAATGTCTTATGATACACCCTCATTCTTCTTCTTTTTTTTTTTTTTTCTGATTTGATTTCCAGTTAGTTCCATTATCCAGCCTAAGTCTCAATAGGAAGGATATCTCATTTGGCCAAAGGAACAAATACAGCGTTGGTGCCGAGAAGCACGTGCCCAGGGAATGTCAACTGCAGACAGTGAAAACAGCAAAAAGCCTCTGTACATTTCTGTGAGCCTCAAGAAGATGCTGAAAAGGAGAACACACGAGTTGCAGGAAGCTGACAAGTTATTCAGAACATTTAAACATCTTTTGCCAGTGTTGAGTGATGTGACCTTTATGCACTGAATACATCCTAAATCTTCTCAAGGACATAGCACTGTCACCTGCCTACGTTCATCTACCAGACTGCCTGTCACCAGGGGCCTAAACAGAGAGGCAAGGGAGGGCAGTGAGAACTGTGCCCGAGTGCTGCCTCCAGAGAGCTTGGCTGGTGGGTCACGAGAGTATCCTCACAGGTGGAGTCAAACATCAAAACACTGCTGCTGCTGCTGCTAAGTTGCTTCAGTCATGTCCGACTCTGTGCGACCCCATAGACAGCTGCCCATCAGGCTCCCCCATCCCTGGGATTCTCCAAGCAAGAACACTGGAGTTGCCATTTCCTTCTCCAATGCATGAAAGTGAAAAGTGAAAGTGAAGTCCTGTCTGACTCTTAGCGACCCCATTGATTGCAGCCCACCAGCCTCCTTTGTCCAAAGGATTTTCCAGGCAAGAGTACTGGAGTGGGGTGCCATTGCCTTCTCCTGATCAACTATATACTCCAATATAAAATAAAAAGCTAAATGTCAAGAAAAAAGTGGTTATACAATGTAGACTATTGGGATGTTAATAACTCTTAACATTTAAACAATTTGAAAAATGAGGAACTTCAAAAAAGGTAACTTTGAAAATATAAATAAGAATTTTCACTCTAAAATTCCTAAACAAGTCATATTATTAACTAAATTAAACATTCTCCATAAACAGGGCCTAACATTTTCTGTATTCAGTGCTCTTGTTGTGGGATAATGGAGACAGCTTGAGAGAGATGATCATTTCAGTAACAACTATTATCCATGTTTTTATAAGTCCCATGCACTATAATGATTATCTGCTGATAAGCTTTATTTTATGACTAGAAATCTGTCATATAATTATTCTCAGAATTATTTTTCTAATAATCAAGTCACAGTTATGCTTATTATTAGAGAATTCTTGGTTATTAATATCACATAGACCATTGTTTAAATTTCACCTCAGAAGCATATTCAATATTTTACCACTATGTCATTGGGAAGATCCCCTGGAGAAGGGAACAGCTACCCACTCCAGTATTCTTGCGAGGAGAAATCCATGGACAGAGGAGCCTGCCAGGCTTATAGTTCATAGTGTCTCAGAGTCAGACGTGACTGAGTGACTAACACACTTACAAAGCTCATATTTAACAAATCTAATATGTACACAACTAGATTTAAAACAGAAGACTGGAGGAGGGCATGTCCTTGCTATGGCAAAAAGAAACAGTATTCTCTTCATGTATTTTCTTGAAAAAGCAAATTCAAATGATTTCATTTGTGAAACTAACCACAGTTTTTTGAAGATACAGCTAATAAGTATTAAGAAATGAATCTTTCATGTGAAAAACTCCAGAAAAGTGTTTTACTGATTACATTAGTGTTGATTTTGCAAGTAAGGACAAAATGACTGTAACACATTAGAATCCATAGCTGCCAGCTGGGAAAAACTAGGGCCAAATGATAGAGACCTGTAAAGAGGTACCTCCAGACTTTTCTCTAGACTTTTCCAGACTTTTCTCCAGACTTTTCACTCAGTGTAGATTCATTTGAACTTGAAAGATACTTTTCACTTAAACAGATATGTCTGTTTTATAAATTTTTGATAAAGAGCAAGCTACTCTTGAGAGTAACCTATTTTTCAATGGGCTTTCAATAAAAACTTTTGTTTGAAAAATGTAGGTCCATACACGGTTTAGGAAATAAAGCAAAATTATTTTCAAATAGAATTATTAAAGAAAAAGCCCCAAGAAACGTGGAGTATTAGCTATACTTATCAAAAGAGTAATTACCCTACACTCCCATTCTGAAATCAAGAAGAAGCCAGAATGGAAACAGGACAGTGTCCACGGGACCAGAATCTCCAGTGAAGAGTTACCGACTGTGACGATGGGGACCAATGAGGGCTGATAGCTCGTCTCCAAAAGTGACACTAAGTCCCTGACTTTCCAGTAACGCTTTTCATTACCTTTCTATCTGGGGCATGTTTGGTTGGTGTGCATACATCTGTTTGAGTAACAGTATATAAAACAAATGCAATTAATATATATATAGTTTTGCAAATCATCCCATTGAATATAGATAGAATATATTTACATTAATTGTAAACTGAGTACTTTATAAAAATATGAAATTCAATGTTTACAGCTTGAAACTTTGCTTATTAGTTATTGTTTTGCACTTAAAAGATAGATATATACTTCAGTACAATTTTTCTTAATTTGAGACATACCTTTTTGAATGCCTTCAGTGTCTAAACAAAATATTCCTATCACTACTTTTTCCTCTTTAACGTATGAATTGAATTTGCAAGTACTTTGTTTTTGGTGCTTTTAAATATTTTCAGCAATACAGTTTTTAAAAATTTTTTTAAATTAATTGATTTTAATTGGAGGCTAATTACTTTACAAGATTGTGGTGGCTTTTGCCATACATCGACATGAATCAGCCACGAGTGATATGTCCCCCCCCCATCCTGAACACCCCTCCCAACTCCATCCCCACCCCATCCTGATGTATTTTTTTTTAATTTATAATTTTTTTTATTGAAGGATAATTGCTTTACAGAATTTTGCTGTTTTCTGTCAAACCTCAACATGAATCAGCCATAGGTATACATATATTCCCTCCCTTTTGAACCTCCCTCCCCTCTCCTGCTCCATCCCACCCCGCTAGGTTGATACAGAGCCCCTGTTTGAGTTTCCTGAGCCATATAGCAAACTCCTGTTGGCTATCTATTTTACATATGATAATATAAGTTTCCATGTTGACTCTTTCCATACATCTCACTCTCTCCTCCCCTCTCCCCATGTCCATAAGTATATTCTCTATGTCTGCTTCTCCACTGTTGTGTTCTAACACATATATACGGAATCTAGAAAAATGGTACTGAATAATAATTTATTTACAGGGCAACAATATTTTTTAAAATAATTACTTCTAGCTGTAAATTATCTAGCTTTAAGATACACTCAGTAACAGTCATTTAGCATAAGAGTAATTACTTCCTCTGAACCATACTCTAATGCTCTATAATTTTAAATAATACATTTCTGAGCCAGTAAATAAATTATAAAGACCTGTAATCTTAATTGTTTTTCCTCTGTTTTCACGGATCTTTGGTCAATAAACTGTTTTTGGCTATACTTTCTAATGAGGCAGGAAACTAAAGAGTCTGGATAGGAGCTTGCATAATGCAGACACACAGAGCCCATCTGCCAAGGCAAACCCACAGCAGTCACAGCAGTCATTCTAACAGATGAGACTGGGGCGGGCCTTCCTTGGAGAAAGGACTCGTTAAAATCAAGTAGACATGAATATTAATGTGGTGATAAAGTACATCAGACAGAGGTGGAAGGGACATTCAGACATCATCTAACCCATGGTCTACCTTCTATTTCACAGATAGAATTTGTAAACATTTTCAAAGAGAGATTCATCTTTTTCTCCTAAAGCCCATTCAAATGTTTAATTGCCCATTTTCTTGATAGAGCTTCAACTTATTTTCTTTTGTTACTCCATTATGGAAACAGAGACTAGTTACTGAGTGATTTCCCTTGGGAAATCAGTCATCAATTTGATAATATTGTTATGTCTTGGCCTTCAGGTTAAGTAACTTTTACTCATAGGCTTGGCAATCTGTTCCGTAAATCACTTTTTGGTTCTACTATTCTGGGGCTTTCCATATATCTCTTAAATGTGGAAACCAAAATTATATACAGTTATCTCCTAATGAACAAAAATATCAGAAGAGCAATTTCCTTTCATATCCTAAGAATGATGTTCCAGTTTCATATTAACTGTTACTTCAGCAGCGTCATTTGGTGGCTTCGTGTTCGCTCAGGGGCTCATGATGACTCGAGGGTTGCTACTGCTACATCTAACTCTGGCTCCATCTAATCCTTTGTTCCCTTTGTTGCTTTGAAATGTTATTATGAGTAAAGACGGTAGATTGAACACATGTGTCTGCTTTAACTCTTTCTTATATCCCTACAAAAACAATAGTAAATTATTTTTAAAGGCATAAAAGCATGAGAATAGGAGAAAAATATTATGAAAGGAGATGACGTTAAACTCTGGAAGCTCTCAGATGGTGGAGTGTGGATAACTTCGCAGACTCACAAAAACCAAATCTTTACACTGGAAGCTGAGGGACAGCCTGTGTCAAACCATAAAATCTTTAAAATATTCAGACTTGACTGCATGAGTTACATGTGGAAGTGAGAGTGAAGGAGGGGAACTGAAATGAGGGAGACTGGCTGGAAGCCTGTTTAGGAAATGGTCTTAAAATCCCTTTCTCTGCTTGTGCAGCTGGCTCACTGCCCCTTCCCAATTCCAGCCTGAAGGTTTATTATCTGAAGAGCATAAACAGACCATCTCTGCACGGAAGACCACAGACTGTGTTGAGACCCAGGCTTCCAGACTGAGAACAAGGAGAAGAGATGGAAGCTGCAATGCTTGGAGCTGAGGCCCCAGCAGGAGCCTCCTACCCTGCTCCCCAGATGGTAGCAGCCAGGCAGGTAATGCAAGTGTTTCTTCTGGGGAATCTGATCAGAACGAGACTTCATGACACTGAAGTTGAGGGTCCTTCAATTAAAAAAAAAAAACACCAACTAGACTACCTTCAATAAAGCTCATGGTTGGCAATCCCATCATTCACTCCTAATAGTCCACCAGTTTTTTCTAGAACCCATGCTTTTGTATGAGCAGATGGCCAAGGATGACTGGCACTGAGGAAACCCTCTAAGTTGTAATCAGCAGCATGAATTCATAACCATTGAAAAAACTGTTTTTTTTTTTTTTCTATTTTGTCACTGAAGCGACCTAAGTCCCTGGGCTACTCTGCTCTCTCTCTAGTGCTCATGTGAAATACGATGATGTTCACTGAAGTGCTGACATTTTGTTCTGTCTTACTAATTTCTGCTTAAAATAATCAGGCTTCCTGGAGAGAGTAACTCCATGCTGGCAGTGAAAGCCTTAAGATGAACTTGTGGTATCTTGTAATCTTACTCGCTGGAAAAGTCAACAATGCATGTTTAGCTTAGCAAAGAAAGGATGCTGTGCAAAAGAAGCAGGAATCATGAACTGATGAGGATTTATTTTCTAAAGACAATTCCCACCTTATTAAGCTCATAGTTGAGGGGAATGATCTTGATTTTTGCAAATCATTTGACAAAATTATGTAATATCTTTGTAAATAAAGAAATATGGATTAGATTTTAAGACAACTATTTGGATTCAGAGCTTGCTAAAATAGATTAAATTGATGCTTTATGAATGGACAGGAGGAACTCAATGGTGTTCAGACCTAATCCTTTTAACTCAACATTTCTAACAAAAATTGTGACATGCCTATGAAATCTGGAGATGACACAAAGTTATGAGAGTCAGGCAAATGCCCTACAACGAGACAAGATTCCAAAAGATATTTTCAGGTTGGAACAACGTATACACGAGAATCACTTGAAGTTGAGTAAAAATAGACAAAAATCACACACATTTAAAAAATGAACACAAAGCATGAGAAACATTCAATTTTTTTAAAGTTTCTATAAGGTGGATGGAGGCTTGTTAGCTCACTTAAAAGTCAAAATGAACCAACAGTGTGATACAGATACTTTTTTTTTTTTAAGGAACACTATCTTAGGCTGCATTATTGAAGTGTCTAAACCAGGGGTCAGAAAGCTTTCTTGGAGAAGGGTCACAAAGTAAATATTTGAGGCTTGGCAGGCTACACAGTCCCTGTCATATACTTAACCCTGCTGTCCAGCATGAAAGCGAGCAGAGAAAATACATAAAGAAAGGAGTGTGACTGCACTCCTATGACACTATTTATGGACACAGATTTGAATTTCTGATCACTTCGCATGTCATGAAATATTATTTTGATTTAAAAAAACATTTAGAAATGTATCCTCCTTCCACGGGCTTCCCAGGTGGCACTAGTGGTAAAGAACCCGCCTGCCAACGCAGGAGACAAAAGAGACAAAGGTTTGATCCCTGGGTTGGGAAGATCGCTGCAGGAGATAATGGCAACCCACTCCTGGGAAATCCCACGGAGAGAGGAGCCTGGCAGGCTACAGTCTATAGGGTCGCAAAGAGTCGGACATGACTGAAGCGACTTAGCACGAAAGCAAACACATCCTTCCACCTGCCAAAAAGGTAAAAGCGCTTCTTAGCTTGTGGCTGTAACAGCAGCGAGAGGCAGGTAAGCAGGGCTGGTGGCTATGGTTCACTGAGCCTGGTCTAGATCTATACACTGTCCTCTGCCTGGTCACAATACTCCTGGGGAATGAGGGCCGTTCCTCCAGGGCGATGGCATGGGGGAACTGGACATGTTTGCTCCATGGAGGAGAAGATTAAGGAGGGGTGCTGTGGGTGCTCACTCAGGGGGCTGTCGTGTGAAGAGAAGGTTCTGTCCTTGTGGTGGCTACAGACCAGGAATAAGGAGAGAACCTACAGGGAGGCAAACTTAGCCCCATGTGAGTAAGAAGCTCCTATCTGAGCTGCCCCATCCTAGGACAGGCCACCTCTTAAGGCGGATGGTGCACAGCATCTTTGGACAAACGTTGCTGGAGAGACTGTCAACAGCAGAGGGAGAGGAGGAAGCGGGGACAATGCAGAAATGGGTACTCTGCAAATCTCACCTTCAAAAATCCTCAGAACTTCTTGATTAATATACTTCTTTATTTCTTCAAATGAAACCACATCAGCCTAAAGAAGAGGAAGAAAAGGTCTGTTAATACAGAACCTAGCACAAATGAATAAAGAACAGAAGTAGTGGGTTGGCATGCATGCTGGAAACATCTATAGAGATCCATTGATCTAGCAAAATAGTTTTGTCCTTTGTAATAATCCCTGGATACTGCTAAAGTCAATATCTAACCAATTCTATTATGTGTCTTCAAAGGATGAGCACTCTAACTGGGCTGATTCTTTAACATGTTTCATTCATGAGCTAAAGCTTACTAAGTTTTACCCACTTCATGGTCAAGTTTATTTTGCAATTTACACACTGCAGGCAAACCTGTATTAAGCAATTTTCTTTTCTTTTTAACATTTTTACTTATTTATTTTTGGCCACACTGGGTCTTTACGGCTTTGCGTGGCCTTTCTCTATTTGTGTCAACTGGGGACTGCTCTCGAGTTGTGGTGCTCGGGCTTCTCACTGGTAGCTTCTTTTGGTGCAGAGCACGAGCTCTAGGGTAGACAGGCTTCAGCAGCTGTGGCACACGGTCACAAGTTGTGGGGCATGGGTTCTGTTGCTTCGTGGCATGTGGGATCTTCCCGGACCAGGGATTAAACCAGTGTTTCCTGCTTTGGCAGGTGGACCCTTAACTGATGGATATCTGGGAAGTCTGAAATTTTCTTGATAGAAAATGCTGTGGAGTCTGGTAAAGGGAAGTAGGTAGATGATGCCACTTGATTTTTAACCCCTTTACAAATAAATCTACATGACTGACCAAGAACCTAACATTTATAATAGCATTTAACATTTATAATAGTAATGTTTTATTTCAGTACCTTGATAGTTTTAAAAGGGAGCTATCATTTTTCACAGTGGTTAAGGGTTCAAAGTATGTTGTTACTCTTCTTTGTATTTGGTGGTTACTATCCAGGGATACATGTGTGGCTTTAAAGACAATATGATGGGTTCACACAGAGTGATAGCTTCTGTGGAACAGAATAGTTCTAATTTCAGAATATTTTATTTTCACTGTTTGAATGAATGCATCTAATACCACATATTGGCACAGCACTGAGAGTTCATTGCACAGGCTTGATTCAAGCAGAGCGTAGCAAGAGTGGGTGAACCAGAGTATTGTGGGAATGCCCAGTTCAGCCCAATCTCTGGACTTAGCTGTTTATCAGGGGACAGCATGTCCTTCATTCTCTGGCCTCACACTAGGACCGCCCCCCTTTCTTCCTGAAAAGGACATATTCTGATTCAGTTCCTCTGCAGGATGGCTGCCCACCACCTCCTGAGGATGCTTATAAAGACACGGGCCTCCTTAGCCACATACTCTCTTAGGCCAATGGGTTTCCACTTCAAAGCACCACTCAGGGCAGATTCTGACAGTCAACAAAATGGAGTTTTAACATAAATAGATGTGTGTTTTCTGTGTAGTGTAAGGGGACATCATCGATTGTATTTGAGGGCAAGGCCCTGGAGTCCATCAGAGCTGGGTCTGTCTGACCTCTAGATCACTGTGACCCTGGACAGGTCAAAGTTCGGCTTCTGCATTTGTGAACGTGGAAGGAGAGGTCACCTGTCCTCTCAGGTTAGTTGTGAGGATCTAAGGAGGGAATGTTCAGTGAGTACTCAGCATGGGACCCGGCACATCACTTGAAATAAATAACATGATTGCTGCGCTTGTAGAGGCCAGCTTAGGTTCACTTTATCTGGAAAGGTTTATGACTTGCAGTCCCAGCCAGGAGCTCCAGGAACTCTCGGCCCACTTACCGGGGAGCCAGGGAGGCCGGGGAGGCCTGGAGGGCCCTGGTGCCCAGGGGATCCTGGGGAGCCCTTGTTTCCTGGGGGCCCCACAGGGCCGATGGCTCCCTTGATCCCTTGAAGGCCTGGTTTTCCTTGTTCACCTTGTGGGCCTCGGTCTCCTGGGATTCCCTGATCACCCTGTTAAGGGAAAAAATGAATTAGAATGATCTCTTCTAGAACCATGTTAGCAAAGGCTCTGGATTCATACTGGCATGTGTTAGCTGTGGAGCCTTTGGTAAGTGGATTAAACTCCTTGCACCCTGCTTGCTTCCTCTCCCTAAAGGGGGGCTATTAGCAGTGTCCACTGAATAGATGATGCTGAGAAGTGAGTTAACTCCCTGGAGTGCCTAGAGCGGCACTGGCACTCAGAAAGCACTAGTTCAAAGTCAGTGATGAGCTTACTCGCACCCGGTCGTCAGTCCAGAGTGATGACATTTCTGGAAGTCCAGAGTGGCGCTGCCACTTCAGGCCTGGGTCTCCTTTGCGATAACAGAGGAAGATGGCTAAGATTTCATCACTGAAAGCGTCCATTTGGAAAAGCTTCAGGATGCTCAAAATCTCTCCTAAATCAGGTACTTTATTCTTTTTATGCTTTCTCCTGTATGTTTGGTCTTTGTTAGTTTCTGTGGGTTGGTTTCTGTACTCATGTTTTACCCGTGTGTGTGTGTGTGTGTGTACATGTGTGAGTGCATTCTATGTCCTAAAAGGACATGACTGAGGAAGGTGAGAAAAAACAGCCTTTGGGAATGTTCAAAGCAGGTGACTGGGGTGGAAGGTCATTACTGAGATCATTTATTCAATAATGTAAATGAACTATAAAAAAATTCATTGAATGAGATGCCATAACAAATTAGATGTGCTTGAATCTGAGAAGCTTCTTTAATGCTGACTTTTTCTTGCAAGGCGTTTACTACCATATAAGTTTGTGCATGAGAGTATGAAAGAGGGAGAGGGAGAGAGAGAGAGAGATGGAATATAAATGAATGAATATGTATGTATGTTGGCAGATATTTCAGTTTCCATATTTCAAATATTAGTTCCACAGGTCCAGGAGGTGATGATCACACTGAATATGAGAGATCGGTGCATTGACCTGCCCCGTATTTGACTGTGTTATTCTTCTATTTGTGATTCTTCTGCAAAAGTCCAAACTCTATTTTTCCTGATTTAAAAAAATAATGAAGTGAATGAATAGTTACTGAGATCTATCTGATTCTAAATGAAGAGATATAGAAAGAAGCCATGTACAAAGAAGAAAATCATTTGGACCTAATTTAAATTCTACTGCCTTAGTTATAAAAATATGTCTCCTACAAGTATGTCAACCTGGGTCACATTTGGAAAAATATCTGAGATGATTAAGACAAAAAAAAAAAAAAAAAGAAACAGAAGAACTACTAGCACACCTTGAGTATGTGCAAAATAAACACAATTAAAATTATTTATACTTTAGGTACATTATAGTAAGTTTATTATGAAAACTAGAAAGAACCTAAATATCCCAGGAAAAGGGGCCAGGTATTGTCTAAATACCTTGGAAAAGGTATATCCAAATACTGGAATAACATAGAGCCACTAAAAGGTCCATGTGGATCTAGGTTTACTGACATGGAAAGATGGTCATCATATGTTAGGTGAAAAAAGTCATTTACCAAACAGTATGAACCCATTTTTTTTAAAAGTATATGCTCACTTGCATCGATGCATTAAGCAAATGTGTATACTACCTTATGTATAACAGTGAGATGGAAACAGGTCCAAAATATCAACAGTGCTTATCTCTGTATAGTGACATAAGGTAGACTTTCTTCTTTTTTCTTTATGGTTTCTCTATTTTAGTATTTCCTTCAGTTATCATGGATTATTTGTGTGGTGCTGGTGGTGGTTCAACAATCAAGTCATGTCTGACTCTTTGTGACCCCATGGAACCCTTGTGACCCCATGTGACCTGCCAGGCTCCTCTGTCCATGGGATTTCCCAGGCAAGAATACTGGAGTGAGTTGCCATTTCCTTCTGCAAGGGGTCTTCCCAACCCAGGGATCAAACCCAGGTCTCCTACATTGCAGGCAGATTATTTACCACTGAGCCACCAGGGAAGCCAGATTATTTGTGTAATGATAAGTAAAACAGACACCAGTACGTAAGAACATGCCCCACCCCCAACACACATGCACACAAGCCCTCACTAGAACCCCTAAATAACAATGCTCAAGGAACCTGTGGCTGAGTAATAAATCCAATTCTAGTAGAAAACATTAAGGTTTCTTAGAGAAAATAATGGGAAGTTGCAATACTGATATCAACAACTAAAACAACGACACTAAACGCACACACCAGAACTGGCATTACTAGTGGCTCTATATGTCTTTCTCTACCTCCGACCCCAGCCCCTTGCTCAACCAAGTATTACTCCCCCAGACTGGGGGAGGGGGTGGTCTCAACGACACCTCTGTTCCCTGGGAGGCATGTGAAAATGCACGGTGAGGCTGATGGTACAGCGTCTAGCGGGTGGAGGCCAGGCATGCTGCTAAACATCTTAACAAAGCGCGGGACGGGCACCTACGACAAAGAATTATTGCTCCCAAACATCAACAATGCTGAGGTGGAGAAACCCTACTCTAGGCGAAAAGCACACGGGTGATGGTTACAGTGGGTCATGTGTCTGACACAGGAGGCTCATAGGAGCTTTCCAAACTGGGATCACAAACCAGACATAGTTGGGAATAAAGGCCAAGCAGGTAGGTGTATCTGCCGTATTGCCTACTGCTGGCTCCTTGAATGGCCCTGTTTTATGCCTGGCAGAGATCTTGGTTCCTGTACACCCTAAGGCTTTTCATATCAAGAGATTTCTAGTGGGTCTAAAAATATAATTTGAATGATGGGGCAATTGTGGAGACAGACTTAACAGTCATAGTAGGAGCGTACATACCCGTTCTCCTTTGGGGCCTCTCTCTCCAGGCTTACCCATGATGCCCTGAAAAACAAATGTCAGCACTAAAAATCACTGCATGCCAAGATTCCTCATCAATCTACTCCACCAGGAATTCTGGCAGGTGATCTGGATGTAGTTTTGTAT
Organism: Bos javanicus; assembly: GCF_032452875.1. NCBI lineage: Eukaryota > Metazoa > Chordata > Mammalia > Artiodactyla > Bovidae > Bos > Bos javanicus. Next base: position 9,378,242 of record NC_083876.1, on the reverse strand, counting down.
TAGAACATTTATTTCCAATGACATGTTCCATACCTGAACACCTGGTAATCCATCTTTCCCATTTATTCCCTGTAAAGACAAATAATGGTCAGTATTTCTGATTCTGCATTAACAGGAATAATTAAATGCAACAAAAGGGTAAAGTTTCAAGGACTGTATCATATCTCCACTGAGATTTTGGTGAGGCAGTGTGGTGAAATAGAAAACAAAATCAACAGAATTAGCCCCAAGTTTAAATTCTGACTCTATAACTTACAAGTTCCATTTACTTCAGGCAATTTACTTAACCGTAATAGCATCAGCTTATCCACTCACAAAGCAGGGATAAATAATGGCCTTACAACTAGGGATTTAGGGAAATAACAGAAAAGGCCTAGCTCACTATAAACAGTCACCAGGGTTGTTCTCCTCACTTATTCCATTAGGTCCATTCTGAGAAATAAGAAGGCTTCCCATGGTGCTGGGTGGCCAGTATATGATATTCATTGTTCACTTTCAACAATTTTCCTACCAAAGACAGTCATTCTCAGTAAATGGCCTCTGTTGCTGCTTGAGAAATTTCATAACATGGCTAGAGCCTGATCCTGCTATGAAATAAACTGTCAGCCAGAGACAACTGCTATTTTTCAGTTGGAAAATAGGAAAGGACAGTGAGAAACATGTAATTGTGCTTTCTGAGAGTATTAAGTACTGGTTTCTTCTTATTAAACTGGAAGCTTCTCAAACTCTACAAGGCAGTTTCATAGTTGATAATAAAGCCTCGTCCTGCTTGAAGATTCGTGAGCCCAGGAGAAGCCCCAGCTGGTAGGTATAAGGAGGGAAAGCACTCAGGGTCACATCAGATGCTGAGAGCCCCACAGCAGGTTTGTCTCTGAGATTTGATTTGAAGAGGGAGACCAAGGTGAGGAAGTGATTTCTAGGCAGCAGGCAGGCACATGGACTCCCTCCTCTGCAAAGCCTGGGAGACTTTCGCTGGGCTGGGACGGAGTCTACAAGGATGGCTCTTCCGACAACAGGTGTTTTCACTGCTGTAATCACACTGGGTTGGGAACCCAGCCCAGTCCCCCAACCTCCCTGAACATCCTGGGAATTACCTAGAGCACTTTAAGAGCACTTTAACTAGGACCGTGTTGCCAGAAGCATCGAGTTCTAAGGAATTATGCCATCCAGAAACACAAGCAAAAGATAAAGCTGGTTAAGGAGAGGATGTGAAAGAAACAACCATGTCATTTGAATAAGAGAAGATAAACCTGCTGTAAAAGTGTAATTCATGTTTTGGTAACAATACAAGAAAATGAACAAACTTATAGATAATTTTTTGTCTTTTATAATTCATTAGTGACTGTCATATGTGTTCTCTTTTCTCTGCTACTGCTGCTTCGTTGCTTCAGTCGTGGCCAACTGTGTGTGACCCTATGGACTGTAGCCCGCCAGGCTCCTCTGTCCATGGGATTCTCCAGGCAAGAACACTGGAGTGGGTTGTCATGCCCTCCTCCAGGGGATCTTCCCAACCCAGGTATCAAATCCGGGTCTTCTGCATTGCAGGCAGATTCTTTACCACTGAGCCATCAGTGAAGCCCATCTCTTTTCTCTGTGAAGATGTTATTAACTTGTTCTTTATCACCAGTGGGGGGCGGGGAAGGTCCCAGTTTCAGAAATTTTTACAAAAACCTCAATGGATTTACCTTTCTCCCTTTCATTTCACTTATCCGAAAGACCCCTACTCTTCTTTCTAACTCAGGTGTCCATCTCCCACATGCCTGCCTCTGAGCACTGGCCTGAGGCTGAAGAGGAAGGGGGCCCTTGCTCAGGTGTTCTGACCTGTACCTGTGGCAGCAGCCCCCAAGCAACCCCTCGGTATTTCTCGACTTGGCTCCTCCTTCTCAAAAGTGCCTGCACATATTTTCCTGTCTCATGAGACCTCCAGCGTTACCAGCATTGCCAGCCCGTTCCTCATGGTCAGTGATGACTTGCATCCTTCATGGAGAAAACAGTAGTAAGGGACCCACTCACTGTTCTGCCTCCAGCCCCACCTACCTGTGCTCATGAGAACTCTGACTTCTGCTCCTCGCTCCTCTTAAGAAGGAGGTTCTGCCCTGTTCCTTGTGAAGACCAGTTTCTACTTGTGAGTCTTCTCTCCTGACTCAGAGCCCACTCTCTTGTATCTTCCAATGTCCCCTTTCAACAGAGTCATTCTTTTTTTTATATTTGTGGCTTAGCTGGTAAAGAAGCTGCCTGCAATGCGGGAGACCTGGGTTCGATTGCTGGGTTGGGAAGATCCCCTGGAGAAGGGAAAGGCTACCCACTCCAGTATTCTTGGGTTTCCCTGGTGGCTTAGCTGGTAAAGAGTCCACCTGCAAGGCAAGAGACTTGGGTTTGATCTCTGGGTTGGGAAGATCCCCTGGAGAAGGGAAAGGCTACCCACTCCAGTATTCTGGCCTGGAGAAGTCCATGCACTGTATAGTCCACGGGGTTGCAAAGGGTCAGACACGACTGGGAGGCTTTCACTTTACATTCTTTTATGAATGGATCTCTGCTGCTGTGTGTGGATGTTCACTGGTAGCAGTGCACAGGCTTCTCATTGCAGTGGCTTCTACTGCTGCAGAGCACGGGACCGAGGCATGCCGGTGAGGTAGTTGTGGCTCACAGCGTGGGCTCAGTAGATGTGGTGCGTGGGCTTAGTTGCTCTGTGGCATGTGGAATCTTCCCAGATCAAGGATGGAAGCCATGTCTCCTGCATTGGCAGGCAGATTCTTCACCACTAGACCACCAGGAAAGTTCTCAAGCAGGTCATTCTTATCACGATACCACCATGCTGTACTCTCTCTCCCAGTGACGCCTGCATTTCCAAACCCAGGGGAGAATTTTAAGCTCCCCTGATACTCTTCCATATGGTTTCCTCTCCATTCTCTTAAACACTTGGCTCCCTCGACATATAGGAACTCTCCTTTGCCTGGCCTTCTTCTCTTCTCACTGGCTGCCCCTTCTTGGTCCTTCGGCCAGAGCCTCTCCTAATGGCTCTGTTCTCTTCCCAGTTCACAGTGACCTCATTTCATCCAGGCTCAGGCTGAAAGACCCAAATCAGTCTCTGCAGTCCTGGCCTCTCCATTGATTCCAGAAGAATATATCCATCACTTACTTGACATTTCCACTTGGCAGTCTACTAGTGCTTCAAGATGAACATTTTAGAGCAGAGAACTCCTGGTTTTTCCTTCCAAATTCATCCATCTCCCGTATTTCCTGTCTCACCAAATGTACCACACTGACCAGGTTGCTCAGACTGCAAACCACAGCTTTGCTGTGTCTCTTTCTCACACACTGCATCTGGTCCATCAGCAAGTAGTGATGGCTCTGCCTTCAAGACACATCATGGCAATGCTTCTTCAAGGTTCTGTCTGCTTCCACCCTGCTCCCTATGGTCGGCTCTCTAGGCAGGAGTTAGAGTGGTACTTGAAAATGCAGTCTAGTCATTTCCCTACCCACTACAAATGCTCCAATGGGTCTCCGTCAGACTTCAAATGAAACCCAAACTCCATCCCTGACTCAGAAGTTCCTCAGAGTCTGGCCACTGCCTGCCTCTCCCTCTGTGTCTTTCCTGCTCTCCTTCAGCTCACCTCACTCTTGACTTTGTGCCTTCTGCCCTTCCTTCAACACAGAAGGTTCTGCTAGCCTTTCCTTTTTCTTGAAACAATGTCCCCTGTCCCCACCTCTGCTGTCTACTTGACTTCCCCATGGCTTGAGCTCTCCTACCATACAGGGTTTGCTCCAATGCTGGATGCTGTTTGACTGCCCTATTGAAATGCTACTCCAGGGCTTTACCCTGCTTAGGCTGTATTCTACCTGAATCATGTGTGTTTGTTTCTGGTTCGTATCCCTACACTAGAGTACAAATCCAAGGAGCTGCAGGCACCCACAACAGTGCCTGGCATGTCCTAGGTGCTCAAGAAGCATTCACTGACTGAATAAATTGCTTTTTGCATAACTCCCTGGGAATGTGATGGCATATGAGAGTGCCTTACAGGGGCTGGGATGGGGAGTTGGTAAAAGGCAGGGGAGAGGAGGTAGAGATTGAGACTAATGTTAATGGACCATCTTCCATGGCAGGCACTGGACATCGCACCATGTCATGTGACCTCAGTGACTCACAAACCCTTGGCGTCATATCCCAAACCCAGATCTCCCTGACTTTAAACTGCATATACTTCCTGTTTTTTTCACATTGCTTCTCTGGGGAGATGGTGGCCAGGGGATGCCCCAACCCTGAGGTTTCACAGAGACTGATCAGCCCCCTGAATTCTGTGCTGTTTGGTCACCTTCAGCCCCCCTCTCCTAACAGTAGCCCACTCCCACCCAGTCCATGACACAGAAAAAGCAGAGGGAGCAGGGACTTCTATAAAGAGCACCCTGTTTATTCCTCTATGCCTCCCCTCCCTCAGGGCCCAGCACACCCTTAGCACATAGCAGGGATGAGCTGAGTATATGTTGACTTGAACTGAATCAATCAGAATGACTGTTACAACGTCACATCAATATTATGTCTCAGTAGCCAAGAGCTCTTTTAGGACATGAGTGGGTAATGTTTTTGGCAGTGATTAACGAAGGTGTAAGAACAAGTCCACAGATAAAGGAGGGAACGTGAAGACAGAGCCTCTTTCTACTGTAGCTCCACACACAGGTGTTAAATCTGCGAGTCTGCTTATTTTAGGATATGACAGGCCATTTCATTTTTCACTCCGCTGAGAACATTAGACCTAAGAAATAATGAGTCTAATTTCCTGACACTTAAAATAAAAGGCCTCACTGTTCCCATGGTGATTTAAGACATACTCACAGGGAGCTGGGCCCTCAGGGAGAACCACATCCCAAGAAGCCATTGGCAGACCTGCTGTCACTTCCTCAGAAACTCTGTATTCACATCTCACTTTCTGAGGTGACAAGTAAAGAGGCTGTGCTGAGAACTTTTCTTAAAGAGGCAAATTTTAAATAATGAAAAAAACTTACAGGCTTTCCTGAGGGTCCTTCTGGTCCAGGGAAACCTATGTCTCCAACAGGGCCTCTCTCCCCCTGTAGACATGTCCACAGACAAACATTAGTTGCCAATAAAAACTTTAGAACTGCTTGTGGTAAACACAAGGACAACCACTAAGTCAGAAACAGGCAACTCACCGGTTCTCCTGGAATTCCTGGGGGGCCTGGGGCTCCGGGTTTCCCCTGAGGAATCAGATTACCAGGAAATGTTAGGAGCTAAATTACTGAATAAGGCCACGTGTTTTCCTTCCACACCCGTGTGTGTAGCACCTGTGCTGCAGGTGTGGCTCTACACTGATGCGCCATCCCCGCTGGTCAGAGTCTGTGGACCACACTCCACTGTGCAGATAGGAAGGCAGTCCCTCAATGCATGTGTGGGTGTGTGGTGGGGGATGGGGGGAGGGAGGATAAGAATTATGAAAATGCTTTCATCAGTGTTTTATAGTTTTCTATATATAGGTCTTTTGTTTCTTTAGGTAAATTTATTCCTAAGTATTTTATGAATTTTCCTTGGAAGAAAAGCTATGACCAACCTAGACAGCATATTAAAAAGCAGAGACATTGCTTTGCCAACAAAATTCCGTCTAGTCAAAGCTATGGTTTTTCCAGTAGTCATGTATGGATGTGAGAGTTGGACTATAAAGAAAGCTGAGCGCCGAAGAATTGATGCATTTGAACAATGGTGTTGGATAAGACTCTTGAGAGTCCCTTGGATTGCAAGGAGATCCAACCAGTCCATCCTAAATGAAATCAGACCTGAATATTCATTAGAAGGACTGATGCTGAAGCTGAAACTCCAATACTTTGGCCACCTAATGCGAAGAGCTGACTCACTGGAAAAGACCTGCTGCTGGGAAAGATTGAAGGCAGCAGGAGAAAGGGAACAACAGAGGATGACATGGTTGGATGGCATCACCAACTCGATGGACACCAGTTTGAGTAAGCTCCAGGAGTTGGTGATGGACAAGGAAGCCTGGTGTGCTGTAGTCCATGGGGTCACAAAGAGTCGGACATGACTGAGCAACTGAAAAGAACTGAAGTATTTTATTCTTTTCATTGCAATGGTGAATGGGATTGTTTCCTTAATTTCTCCTTCTGTTTTTTCATTGTTAGTGTATAGGAATGTAAGGGATTTCTGTGTAGTCTTTCCTAGAGAATGTTCTGTGTACACTTGAGAAAAAGGTGAAATCCATTGTTTTTGGGTGAAATGCAGTGCAGATATTAATTAGGTCTAACTTGTCCATTGTATCATTTAAAGTTTGTGTTTCCTTGCTAATTTTCTGTTTGGTTGAACTATCCATAGGTGTGAGAGGTGTATTAAAGTCCCCCACTATTTTTGTGTTCCTGTTAATTTCCCCTTTCATACTTCTTAGCATTTGCCTTATGTATTGAGGTACTTCTATGTTGGGTGCAAATATATTTATAACTGTTATATCTTCTTCTTGGATTGATCCCTTGATCATTATGTAGTTTCCTTCTTTGCCTCTTATCATGGTCTATATTTCAAAGTCTATTTTATATGATATGAGTATTGTTACACCAGCTTTCTTTTGGTCTCCATTTTCATGAAATATCTGTTTTCAGCCCCTCATTTTCAGTCTGCATGTGTCCCCAGGTTTGAGATGGGTCTCTTGTAGACAGCATATTGTCTCTTGTAATGGATACAAAACAAAACCCCTGTTTCATTTTTGTATCCATTCGGGCAGTCTTTGTCTTTTGGTTGGAATATTAAACCCATTTACATTTAAGGTAATTATTGATAAGTATGATCCCATTACCATAAATGTAGAAATATACCATGTTCGTGGACTGGAAGAATCAATATAGTGAAAATGAGTATACTACCCAAAGCAATCTGTAGATTCAGCACAATCCCTATATTAAGCTACCAATGGTATTTTTCACAGAACTAAAACAAATAATTTCACAATTTGTATGCAAACACAAAAAAACCTTGAATAGCCAAAACAATATTGAGAAAGAAGAATGGAACAAGAGGAATCAATCTTCTTGACTTCAGGCAATACTACAAAGCTACAGTCATCAAGACAGTATGGTACTGGCACAAAGACAGAAATATAGATCAATGGAACAAAATAGAAAGTCCAGAGATAAATCCAAGCACCCATGGACACCTTATCTTTGACAAAGGAGGCAAAAATATACAATGGAGAAAAGACAAGTGTTGTGCTAGGAAAACTGGTCAACCAGTCAACCACATATAAAAGAATGAAACTAGAACACTTTCTAACACCATACACAAAAATAAACTCAAAATGGATTGAAAATCTAAATGTAAGGCCAGAAACTATAAAACTCTTAGAGGAAAACATAGGCAGAACACTCTCTGACATAAATCACAGCAAGATCCTCTATGACCCACCTCCCAGAGTATAAAAACAAAAATAAACAAATGGGACTGAATTAAAAGTTTTTGCACAATGAAGGAAACTATAAGCAAGGTGAAAAGACAGCCTTCAGAATAGGAGAAAATAATAGCAAATGAAGCAACTGACAAATAATTAATCTCCAAAATATACAAGCAGTTCATGCAGCCCAATACCAGAAAAACAAACCCAAACAAAAAGTGGGCCAAAGAACTAAACAGACATTTCTCCAAGGAAGACATACAGATTGATAATAAACACACAAAAAGATGCTCAACATCACTCATTATTAGAGAAATGCAAATCAAAACCACAATGAGGTATCATCTCACGTGGGTCAGAATGGCCACCATCAAAAAGTCTACAAACAATAAATGCTGGAGAGGGTGTGGAGAAAAGGGAACTCTCTTACACTGTTGGTGGGAATGCAAACTAGTACAGCCACTATGGAGAACAGTGTGGAGATTCCTTAAAAAACTGGAAATAGAACTGCCATACAACTCAGCAATCCACTGCTGGGCATACACACTGAGGAAACCAGAATTGAAAGAGATACATGTACTCCAATGTTCATTGCAGCACTGTTTAAAATAGCTAGGACATGGAAGCAACCTAGATGTCCATTGGCAGACAAATGGATAAGGAAGTTGTGGTACATGTGGTACACAATGGAATATTACTCAGCTATACAAAGGAATGCATTTGAGTCAGTTCTAATGAGGTGAGTGAAACTGGAGCCTATTATACACAGTGAAGTAAATCAGAAAGGGAAACATCAATACTATATATTAACACATATATATGGAATTTAGAAAGATGGTAATGACAATCCTATATGCACGGCAGCAAAAGAGACACAGACATAAAGAACAGACTTTTGGACTCTGTGGGAGGAGGCCAGGGTGGGATGATGTGGGAGAATAGCATTGAAATATATATGTTACCATACATGTTTGGTATGTAGATGGCCAGTGCAAGTTCAATGCATAGGCAGGACACTCAAAGCTGGTGCCTCTAGGACAACCCAGAGGGATGAGGTGGGGAGGGAGGTGGATGAGGGGTTCAGGATGGGGGGACACATGTGCACCCATGGCTGATTCATGTCGACGTATGGCAAAAACCACCACAATATTGTAAAGTAATTATCTTCCAATTAAAATAAATTAATTTAAAAAAATTTGAAAATACTAAACAAATGTATCTTCATTTCTGGGAACCCCTCTTGTTTGACAGGCAGCTCTTCTTTACCTTAGGGAAAGGAGGGCACAAAGGGTCATAGAAGTCCTGCTGCTGCTGCTGCAAAGTCGTGTCACTCGTATCCGACTCTGTGCGACCCCATAGACAGCAGCCCACCAGGCTCCCCTGTCCCTGGGATTCTCCAGGCAAGAACACTGGAGTGGGTTGACATTTCCTCCAATGCATGAAAGTGAAAAGTGAAAGTGAAGTCGCTCAGTCGTGTCCGACTCTTCGAGACCCCATGGACTGCAGGCTACCAGGCTCCTCTGCCCATGGGATTTTCCAGGCAAGAGTACCGGAGTGGGGTGCCATTGCCTTCTCTGATAGAAGTCCTAGACTTTGAATTTCACAAGAAGGTTTTTGCATTCATAGTAAGATAGCCTGAAAAGAAGCATGTTTGATTTGCAAAATGTTTTTGTTGGAAAGGAGAGGACAAAACTGGTCTGACCCAGCACAGAAGGCCTGGAGGACTGAGGGCAGAGACATTGTGGACCAGAGAGACCTCTGAGACAGAGCAGAGTAGAAGATGGACCAGCACAGGTAGCAGTGGGCTAGTATCCAGACCAGGCCTGAGGATCCTGCCCCTTGAACCTCATGTGGATGGGGATGTTGGTGTGGGGCTGAGACCACAGAAATCCCAGCAGGTTTCCAGGGAGGGAAACCTGGGCTTTGTCTCTACTTGCTGTATAGAACTCTTGGCAGGTCCTTTGGAGGTCAAGAAGGCCCCTTGGCAGGTCAGCGATGGCTGAGTGGTGAGGCGAGGCAGACACAGGCCTGAGATGGCATCCTGGCCCCCCCACTTCCCAAGTGCAGCAGGAGCTCCTGGAATCTCCTGGACCTGAGTTGGGGCATGTGTTAGAGCTGAGAAAGCCAGTGTTCCAAAGGGCCTTGGCATGGGCTCAGGGGCACAGGGAACTCGCACCTGGAGCTCCAGATGAAGATCCCAAAGGCCAGGCAGCGCCAACAGGGATCTCAGAGGACCTGGGGAGGGCACGGTGCCCCAGGGACCCACCTGCTATCCTGGGAGGGAGCAGAGGAAGAGCCAAGGGAAGGCCCTGGATGGCCTGTTTACACACTAGGAAGGGATAGACTTCTAGGCAGAGTGGGACTGGGCCCTTGATTCTCAGCAGAGTTCTGTATGTGCAAAGCAAGTGAACATCCTTGCTTCAACCAGAACCATCACCTTAAGTTTTTTTAAATTGTTGTGAAATATACATAACGTGCGGAGAAGGCACTGGCACCCCACTCCAGTCCTCTTGCCTGGAAAATCCAATGGACGGAGGAGCCTGGTAGGCTGCAGTCCATGGGGTCACTAGGAGTCAGACATGACTGAGCGACTTCACTTTCACTTTTCACTTTCATGCATTGGAGAAGGAAATGGCAACCCACTCCAGTGTTCTTGCCTGGAGAATCCCAGGAATGGGGGAGCCCGTGGGCTGCCGTCCATGGGGTCGCACAGAGTCGGACACGACTGAATCGACTTAGCAGCAGCAGCATACATAACTTGAACTCCACCATTTTAACCATTTTATGTGTACAATTCAGTGGCTAAGTATACTCACACTGGTGTGTAGCTATTTCCAGAATCTTTGAACTATTTCATTTTCTGAGCCACGGTAAAGTCCAGTTATAAAAAAATAAAGTAACAGTTTTAAAACTTTTTTTATAGCCAGTTTTATATATATAGCATGCAATTTTTTTTAACCCTCCCCCATTTTTGTAATTGTCAGTTAATCTTCTTAAAGACAAGATATGAAAACTGCATTTTAGGTAAATATATTGGATCTACCCAAACAAGTGGCAGGGCAGCCTCTAGTTTCAATCATGCTGCATCCTTCAAAAATATTCTTGGAATTATTCATTTGGATTGTCTTTTGAGTCTGTCACTGATCTTTTAAATACTTCAGTGGTTGCTAGTATTTTTCCTTTTATGGCAGACTTAGTTGAACATAATTTATAGTCCCACCTGGATGAATACAGTAGGGCATTACACTTCACCATACCATGTGGAAACAAAAACAGGGTGTGAATATGAGAGACGCAGGTTGTAAGGGGACCCAAGGTGATCCCAAAGGCAGGTGCAAATATGTTGCTAGGAACAGTAGGGAGCTGGGGAGAGTGGGGAGGAATGGGATTAAGTGTGAGCCAGTTTTCAAGAAGAACGCTTTCTGGTATAGAAACTCTTGCATGGCATCACTGACTCAATGAACATGAACTTGAGCAAACTCCAGGAGATAGTGAAGGACAGGGAAGCCTGGTGTGCTGCAGTTCATGCGGTCACAGAGTTAGACAGGACTTATTGACTGAACAATAAAAACCCTGCAGTGCTTGCTAAATAAAATATTTTCATGTGACTTTTACAATCATACTAAGACTAGACTTGACCTAAAACAGCTAAAGAAGGGGATGTCATCCTCCATACAGGATGCCTCTCTATGGAGTGTGTTAGCCACTCAGTCGTGCCCGACTCTTTGCAACCCTATGGACTGCAGCCCACCAGGCTCCTCTGCCCATGGGATTTTATAGGCAAGGATACTTGAATGGTTTGCCATGTGGACGGGTCTTTATTTTTTGTTGTTAGGTTCAACAATGAAACAGAGGGAAGCAGAGTGGCTTCTGGCCTTTTGAGGGATGGAGTGAGGGGATTGTTGGGAGGCTCTGGGTGCTAGTGGGTGTTGGCAGAGGTCAGTGGGTGGTGCAGAGATGTTAGGGCCCTTTCTTGTCTTCCTCATGTTCCTGCGATTGAAGTACAGGGCTTCCACTGACTTTCCTACCCTGGCTCACCCTGCAGGGCACCTGGTGAGGATAAATGGGCTCTTATTCATAAAGCCTGACCACAAAATTTTAATTAGAGCATCATGAATGAAGATCAAAATGATCCCTAGGGCTCCGAGAAATGATTTTAACCTTTCCTGGAGCACTTCCTATTCATTTGAAAAGACCTTGATGAGATTTAAAACATTTGACACCAGAGAGCAACAAAAATGATTGAGAGGCTTAAAGGGCTAGTTTATGAGGAAACATTAGCAGCAATAAAGCTCCGCTAATAACACCAGGCTGAGGGAAAACTCAGGCAGATGGCAGCTTAATACGAAGATACTGAAGCACATTGCCTGAGGATGAGAGCTCTGCCTTCTGAAGATTAAGAAACCTTGAACTATTACAAGAATAGAGAAACCCAACAAGCTTCTCAGAGCTATGTGGTACTGACACATTAGCACAGGTAATGGCTTTCCCTCCCCACGTGAAAGTGAGTTGGGAAGAAAAAAACAAAGGAAAAAGTTTAAAAGATGAAAATAAAGACAGGAGCATTCTTGAGGTGGGAGAGGAACAGATGGGTTAAAAAAAACTTTTTGGGGGGATTTTGCTTCTTAAACTGCGAGTTTCAGGAGTCACCCTGTGCTCCCAGCCCTTTTGGCAGTTGGTACCCGTGAGAACAACGTGAGATAAACTGAACTCACCGAGATTCCTGCCGCTCCCGGGGGGCCTGCCGGCCCTCGATCTCCCTGAAAAAAACATGTACTGTTTAGAATCAAACCCACTCAACCTCCACTGCCAAAACTGATGCTCAGATAATGATTTGGATTTGGTAAAGCTTCTCTTCGGAACTTATAAATGTTGTCGATATTAGCCGGTGTGAAGCTAGAGGCCAGATGGGGAAAGGACAAAATAAGAACTGCAGTCAGTGGAACCTACTAAAGACTCCTCTCTCTCTTTTTTCCCCATAATACCAAAGCAAATAATAATACTAATGAAAATAAGCATTCATGGTATCATTTCTGTTAACCTATTCTTTAAGACAGAACCCCATAATACTTACAGGTAAAATTAGCCAATACATTTCTTCCATATATTCAAAAGTAACTTATTACCAATAATTAAAAGACTAAGACCTTGAATGTCTTCTGAAAAGCTTTCAATAGATTCATCTCATTGGATGTAGGGTTAAAATGAATGTGTTTAGAACTAAGGATTTTGTAGTTTCTCCTCATGAGGCCAATAAGAAGACCTCTGGAATTTCTCTGAACAGTGGAATGACTCAACCTTTTTTCCAAAGGCAGTGTGGTATTTTAGATAAAGCTGACAAGGCTAAAAATACTTATGGTTATATATGGGGCAATAAAATGGCAATTTTTGTTGGGCAGAATCGACATTAAAAAACTTCGTAAGTTCACTGAGGGACATAAAAGAAGATTTGATTAAACGGAGAGAGATGTTTTGTTCTTGGAGGGCAAGACAGCGCTGTAAAGGTGTCATTGCGCCCAAACTAATTTATAAATTTAATGCAATTTTTACAAATTGCAGCTTGATCAAATGATATTAAAGTTCACTTGGGATAATAAATATACTTGAGGATAAGAGAAAAAGTAAAAGAAGAATAATAAAGACATTAGCAATACCATATTTCAGCATGCAATAAAGCTATAATAATTGAAATATGGAATATTGGCCCAAGATTAAGCAGTATATCAATGCAATATAACAGCAAGTTCAGGAACAGACCAACATTTACAATAGGGTTTTAGTAAAGAAAGGGCTGTATTATTCAACAAATAGTGCTAATAATTGAATAATTTCTTTGAAAAAGTCTAATTCCTGTCTTTGCATTATACTCCATATAAATTCTGTAAGATTAAACATAAAACTGAAAGGCAAGGACCAATTAGGATAAAGACTCCATCATATAATATAGAAGTAGTGTCTTCATTATATAAACTGTAGCTACAGTTAAAAAAAAAAGAGAACTAGTATAAAAATGGGTGAAGGACCTAAACAGATAGTCCTCAGTTCACTTTGCTCTTTTAAACTGCAGGATTTTTACCCTGGAAATGAATGTACTGGGGCTTTTCACTCAATGGAAATATTTGCATATCTGATAAAGATGAAGTTAAGAGGGCTCCTGTCTGATCATATGGTCCTTCCAACGACTGGGTCTCACAGTACTTTGAATCAGTCTAATTTAATTATCTGGCAGAACTCTTATTTCCATAATTATACCTGAGACCTAATCAAAAACAGTATCTCTCTGTAACCTCCACTGCCTGCATTCCAAGCTTGGACCACCATCTTCCATCATTGTAAATCACTCCCTTGAGTACCTTGAACCCCCCAAAATTTTGATGTCACAAAGACCTCTCTACCATCCCTGGTAGAAAAGTTTTCATGCTCCTTCACTCCCTAGATGGCCCCTCTTGCTTGTGTATCTAGTTTAGATCCCACGGTCACTGGTTATAATCACTCCCTATATATACTGCTGGCTCACAGTTCCATCCGCACGTCTCTCACTTATTTGTCAAAACGGGAACTTGTTTAAACCCAGCTCCCCTCCTGCTCTGTACGCATGGACACAATCTCACTGACTGGTCTCATTTCAGTTCATGACCATGAGTCTCGAGGGGCTTCTGCTCAGCCACCACACTCTGTGGTTCCTGGACTTGCCCTCTCGTAGAAGACCTTTTCCTCAAACTTCCAAACTCTTCTCCCTACCTCACTCTCAGATGAGACCTCTGGTCCCTGCATCTCAGTCTCCCTTGCTCACCCCCTGCTTTCTTCCTGATCTTAATATTGGAGGGCTTCAAGGCTCAGTCTGTGATCCTCTTCTCTTTAAAAAAAAATCTACTGTCATTCTCTTGGTGATCTTTTCCAGGCTCTTGACTTTCAGATAGCACCTATAGGCTTACACAATCAATCTATATCTGCACTTGGACCTCTTTTTAAACTCTATACTTTTCTATTGTACCACCTACTCCAGTACCCCCACTATGCTGTCTAGTAAATAATTCCCATAATTGGTCCCATGTCCAAAATTATACTATGGATCATTCTCATCCTACCCTCTCTGAACAGACTCTGTGTAGAGCTTTCCTCATTTCTGTTGATAACATGCCATCATCTCAGGTGCTCAGGTCAAGCACCTTGGAGCCATCCCTGACCCTTCTCTTAGACCCAGATCCTGTCAGCCCTATTGCCCTTCCTTCACAACATGTCCAGAGCCTCAGCCTCCTCAGGAGCTCCACTGATTCTGCTCTTGTCTGAGCCAACACCACTGCCCCATATATGGGTGTAGTCTGTGTCTTCCCTGTCCCATTGGGCTTCCCAGGCAGTGCTACTGGTAAAGAACCCGCTTGCCAATGCAGCAGATGTAAGAGACATGGGTTTGATCCCTGGGTCAGGAAGATCCCCTGGAGGAGAGCATGGCAATCCACTCCAGTATTCTTGCCTGGAGAATCCCATGGACAGAGGAGCTTTCCTTACACTCCAGCTGCAGGTATGTCACTTTTCTACTCAGAAGCCACCACTGGCTCCACATTTCACTCAGAGTGAGAGAGAAAGTCTTTATGATGGCTGATAAGCCTCTTTATTAATTAGTGCTTCTCAAACTACCTGTGGTGAAGGAGCAATTTACTTGCTTATTGATTTTCTAATGCATCATGAACCAACGTGGGTCACATGTTTGCATATTATGGCCATGTCAAAAGTCAAGTTGTTTACATGCTTGCTCTCCATCTGTGTGCTTACCCTGCCTCCAAACCCATGACAAAACTTGCAGACTGGCCCTGGTCCTCCATGGGCCAGCAAGCAGCACTGCTGGGCAGGGCTGCCCCTCACCTCCACCCCACCTCTCTGACCTGATCTCCTAGCATGCTTCCCTCGCTCACTCGCGGGTCTCCTTGAATGTACAGGATTGTTCCCATCTCAGGGCATTTAAGACCTTCTTTTTCTAGTTGTATATATTTAAGGTATACAGTTTGATGATGTGATATACATATATATTGGTAAATGATCACCATAATCAAGCTAATTCACATCTCCATCACCTCTCACAGGTCACTGTGTGTGTGTCTGTGTGTGTGTGGAGAACACTTAGCAAATTTCAAGCATACAGTTTAGTATTGTTACCTAGCATCACCCTGCTATACATTAAATCTCAAGAACTTACTCATCTTGCCTGGAACTTTCTTCCTTCTGGCTTCAGGGGTTTAGCTAACTCACCATCCCCCCACCCCTTCCAAGTCTGCTTAGTTCCTGATTTCTCAGACCACCTGATTTAAAATCACACCCTCCCCTTCTGCACTCCTGATGCCCTTTAATCGCCTCTACTTTTTCTTTCTTTCCACAGCACTTACTAACAATATTATTAATTATTTGTATTTATTCTCTTAGTTTCTGTATTTCCCGCTTAGAACATAATTTTCACAAGGACAGAGATTTCTGTCTATTTTGTTCTCTTAGGTATCCCCAAACCTAAAACAGCTCCTGGCCCAATGGTAGGCGCTCAGTAAACATTTCTGAATGTTGAACTGGTGAGCACACGCTTAACCCTGCACTTACCTTTATACCAGGAAATCCTTCTAGTCCTGGCAACCCCATTGCACCAGGTTCTCCCTGTTAAATATGAACATAAGAACACAAAAGCAACAATCAAAGGTTTTTAAATCATTCATTTCAAAAGCAAGGATTTTTTATTTTTTTACCTAGAAAGTACTCTCTCAAATACTGACTGGTAATTTAGCAAGCAAACAGTATGCTCTATTTTCAAGCATCTGTATTCTTGCATTTGGTATTTGAAAATAGTTAGAAAATAAAGCTATTCCCTGAAGTATGAGTATTTTTTCTAATTAACTGTTTTTATTCTGATTAAGAATCTGCTCTGAATGAATTCCTCTAGTCAGTGATAACTCCAATTTCAATAAGAGATAGAAGAAAAGGCTGGGCTTTAATAAACTTTGCATTTGTGAGGTACCTAAGGCTTCCAGATTGTCAGAAAACAAGACTAAAGATGGAGCTCTGAAACCAAAGTTTATCATCCCTCAATATTCCCTGGAGCTGGACATGAACTTTGGCGCTTCAGAGGACAGCCCCAGGGGCAGTTACTGCTGATGGGTCACTGAGAGGAGATGAGTAAGCCTTTCTATTAAAAAAATCTGTTACATATGCTGCTGTATGGTCACAGCTTACTGTAAACTTTAGGTCCTCAAGGAACCCATTTAGAAAGGTTAGGGTGAAGGAAGCTGCTAACTTATAACAATAAACATTATGGGTTTTAAATTAAGAGAGACTAAGTGGGTTGACATGGAACAACAGACTGGTTCCAAATAGGAAAAGGAATACGTCAAGGCTGTATATTGTCACCCCGCTTATTTAACTTATATGCAGAATACATCATGAGAAATGCTGGGCTGGAAGAAGCACAAGCTGGAATCAAGATTTCTGGGAGAAATATCAATAACCTCAGATATGCCCATGACACCACCCTTATGGCAGAAAGTGAAGAGGAACTTAAAAGCCTCTTGATGAAAGTGAAAGTGGAGAGTGAAAAAGTTGGCTTAAAGCTCAACATTCAGAAAACAAAGATCATGGCATCTGGTCCCATCACTTCATGGGAAATAGATGGGGAAACAGTGGGAACAGTGTCAGACTTTATTTTTCTGGGCTCCAAAATCACTGCAGATGGTGATTGCAGCCATGAAATTAAAAGACGCTTACTCCTTGGAAGGAAAGTTATGACCAACCTAGATAGCATATTCAAAAGCAGAGACATCACTTTGCGAATGAAAGTCTGTCTAGTCAAGGCTATGGTTTTTCCAGCAGTCATGTATGGATGGGAAGTTGGACTGTGAAGAAAGCTGAGTGCTGAAGAATTGATGCTTTTGAACTGTGGTGTTGGAGAAGACTCTTGAGAGTGCCTTGGACTGCAAGGAGATCCAACCAGTCCATTCTGAAGGAGATTAGCCCTGGGATTTCTTTGGAAGGAATGATGCTAAAGCTGAAATTGCAGTACTTTGGCCACCTCATGCGAAGAGCTGACTCATTGGGAAAGACTCTGATGCTGGGAGGGATTGGGGGCAGGAGGAGAAGGGGACGACAGAGGATGAGATGGTTGGATGGCATCACTGACTCGATGGACATGAGTCTGAGTGAACTCGGGGATTTGGTGATGGACAGGGAGGCCTGGTGTGCTGTAATTCATGGGGTCGCAAGGAGTAGGACACGACTGAATGACTGAACTGAACTGAAGTGGTTTGATTGTTGTTGTTCTGTTACTAAGTCGTGTCCAATTTTGCAACCTCGTGGACTGTGGCATACCAGGCTTCCCTGTCCTTCACTATCTTTCACAGTTGGCTCAAATTGATGTCCATTGAGTCAGTGATGCTATCTAACCATCTCATCCTCTGTCGCCCCCTTCTCCTTTTGCTTTCAATCTTTCCCAGCATCAGGGTCTTTTCCAGTGAGTCAACTCTTCATATAAGGTGGCCAAAGTATTGGAGCTTCAGCATTAGTCCTTCCAATGAATATTCAGGGTTGATTTCCTTTAGGATTGACTGGTTTGATCTCTTTGCAGTCCAAGGGACTCTCAAGAGTCTTTCTTCAGCAACACAATTTGAAAGAATCAGTTTTTCAAGCCTAGCCTTCTTTACGGTCCAACTCTCATATCTGTACATGACTACTGGAAAAAGCATAGCTTTGACTAGACGGATCTTTGTCAGCAAGGTGATGTCTCCATTTTTTAATATTGTTTATGTTTGTCATAGCTTTCCTTCCCAGGAGCAAGATTCTTTTAGTGTCAAGGCTGCAGCCACTGTCCGCAGAAATTTTGGAGACCAAGAAAATAAATCTGCCACAATAAAATCTGTTTTTCCCTCCTATTTGCCATGAAGTGATGGGACCGGATGCCATGATCTTAGTTTTTTGAATGCTGAACTTCAGGCCAGCTTTTTCACTCTATTCTTTCACCCTCATCAAGAGGCTCTTTAGTTCCTCTTCACTTTTGGCCATTAGAGTGGTATCATCTGCTTATCTGAGGTTGTTGATATTTCTCCTGGAAATCTTGATTCCAGCTTGTGATGCATCCAGGCTGGCTTTTCGCATGATGTACTCTGCATGTAAGTTGAATAAGCAGCCTTGATGTACTCCTTTCCCAATTTTGAACCAGTCCATTGTTCCATGTCCAGTTCTAACTATTGCTTCTTGATCTGCATACAGGTTTCTTGGGAGACAGATTAAGTGGTCTGGTATGCCCATCTCTTTAAGAATTTTCCACAGTTTGCTGTGAACCATAAATTAATGTTAACTACAAATATATTCTCAGGACACTGGATACTTTCAACATAATCATATAGAAAATGTAGCTTTCCAAGTCCATTCTCTATAAATTTTTGCATGCCTAATGCTAATCTACTTCAAAAATACTACCAACACTAACTTCTATTATGAGTTATGATATTGTCCTTATTATGAGATGCTTAATGAGAAGCATATGATCTGGATACTTTCTTTGCTCCAAAAATCTTTTTAGACATCTACCAATATGTAACCTGCCAATCAGAAAAAAAGATGTTTAGATTCTATTCTGCATGAAGCTCTGTAATAGAGGCCTTGGGTCATTGACAAAGGAAATAAGCTCTTTGATTCTCCTTGTTTATATTCTCAGTTATCCTTAAGACAGAGGAATTGGTTGAACAGTGCTCAGCCAATCAATTGACATTTGTTTGAAAGTAGCTAATAATAAATATTTAATTGAAAACCAATTATAAATTGAATACCAAGGGAATGAAATGGATCACTTCAGGAAAGAATAAATTCAATCGGGGTGATTTTTATCTGCAAAGTTTCACTGAGAAGATTAGAGACAGTGATGCAGATCTGGTAGCCTGGGGTTTGAAGGAGGCTGGAAGAGTAAATCTTCCCCCAAAGCCCCAAGGGGAGTTTCCGTTGTCTATTCAGTGACCTGGTAGCTCAGCTGGTAAAGAATCCACCTGCAATGCGGGAGACCCTGATTTGATTTCTGGGTTGGGAAGATCCGCTGGAGAAGCAATAGGCTACCCACTCCAGTATTCTTGGGTTTCCCTTGTGGCTCATCTAGTAAAGAATCCACCTGCAAGGGGGGAGCCCTGGGTTTGATCCGTTGGTTGGGAAGATCCTCTGGAGAAGGGAACAGCTTCCCACTCCAGTATTCTGGTCTGGAGAATTCCATGGACTGTATAGTCCATGGGGTCGCAAAGAGTCGGACACAACTGAACTTCACTTCACCCTATTCAGTGACCTGTGATTCCACCATTCTTGGCTTATCTCTGTGGTATGAGGTAGTATTTCTCTACCTAGGGGCAACTGGTAACATGAATTCCAAAGGAATAATCTAAAGTTTCATCTAAGATAAACCTGAAGGAGTACACAGTGGTTAATTTCATGATTTCACATTTTATGATTCCAATTTTGTGCTTCACCCACTTAATTCACGCCTCTAAAAGCAAGGAACAGCCTTCACTTAGTGTTTATTCTTTATCCTTTGTTGCAGCTAAGAAAAATCAAAGCCTCATCTCTTCAGATTCTACTCACATCTATCTACATTTTTGTTACCACCACTTTCCAATCCAAATAAATATAACTTATCCTTTATTATTATATGTTTTTCTCACCTAATGAAAAAACTTTGGTGTTTTGGGGAAGGCAGTGAGAAGCCTGTGTGCTCCTAAATGATCCAGAAGGGATGTGTGTGTGTGTGTGTGTGAGAAAGAAGGAAATACCAAGAAGAAATTTTTATCAATAAGATGAAAGAAGACCGATATTGGAATGAAGGATATAGTGGATTAAAGCATTAAAAAATGTTACAGATAAAGAAAGCACAGCATGAGTAACAAAACAAAGGAAACTCCCACATGACATATTTGGAAAATGCTTCTAACTGGGTTAATTCATGATTTTAGGGGAAAACAAATCAGTTTTTAACTGCCTAACAATTACCACAACAAAAAGCTCTTTCATACATCTCCTTTGAAAATGTATTTAGATGCGAAAAGATTGCTTTTTATGGCTGTCCTGCTTGTTTAAAATGTATCCATCTAGTTTTACCAAACTCCACTGTAACGAAAGAGCCTTCAATCTCTTCTCACGGCAATGGAAAGTGCTTTGAAAATTTATATCGGTTTCAGGTACATCTGAGTTTCAAGCATATATCCAAAGGTCAAAGTACAGAGAAATGAAATATGAAGGACAGAGCATCTGCTTGTAAAGGACATGACAGATAAGTCAGCCAGGGAATAAAAGTAATCTAACTGCATTTGGCAGAACTTTTCCAGGGACACCTCGTGGTTGAGGAGGATGCCTGACCGCAGTCATCATCCTTGGGGGGCTGGAGGACAGGATCTCTCCCCAGGCGGAAGGTTAACCTCCCGACACATCACTCGCAGTAAACGGGTTTATCACAGCTCACCAAATCTCCTCCAGAAAAACTGCCTCAGACTGAAAGTAAATAAACAGCCCCTATCTCTGTTGTCGTTGTTGGGAGCTATGGCAGACATCTTAAAGAATTTCTTTTCAATAAATATTTTTCTTTCATGATCCACTAATATTTTTCTTTCATGATCCACTTTCATGATCATCAGAATAGTTCTATTGGAAGAAAGTGCTCTATTTCTCAGGAGCTTTATATGTATCTCTTTCCAGCCCAGGGTGATTTCTCCAAATGCACTGATGGGGGAATGTCAAGGGCAGTGACATCAGGACTGAGGCTTTCTGAGATGAGGAGCGGGCCTGCTGCCTTCATGCTCACTGACACACATCTCAGAAGGAAGGCATTGCTCCTGAAGCTCTTCTAAACACTAATAAAGATGTATTTTCTAAATGACACAAAACACGGGAATATACATACCACTGGGCCAGGATCGCCTTTGGGGCCCTGTAAGAAAAATGTGAGAAGTCACCTTGAAAATAACGACTGAAGCAAAATCACAAACTATGAAGAATTTTTGTCCAATTTGCTTTAATACATGTAAAAATATGTGCAAGCCTTGCTTTGCTACCGTTTGGATTTGAAGCATAAGATGATGAAATCTAACTTGATAGAACTCCCATGATGGCGATCGCCTGGACGTTGATTTAGTTCTCAGATTTCCAAAATGTGAGATCTCTACACATAATGCAATTTTTCTTTATTTTGTGTACAATCTTATTATTATTGGTTTCATTTATTTCCTCCTGCAGAACATTTTGGTTATATTTCTAATGCATAATTTTCAGTGACCTTAGGATGTCTTTTTGTTGTGTATATGTGACTGTTCAGTGAAAATAGGCTTCATGATAAACAACTATACTCACAGGGGGGCCGGGGGGCCCTGGGTAACTGGGAGCGTTCACACCTCCCTTCAAAAGAGAAAGAAAAAGGTGAGACGAATTTGTAGTAACCTGGAACCAGAAAGTGACTTTACATAATTAGAAAAGTAAATACCTGGATTTTATATAAACTGCTCATTCCATTCCCTTCATTGAATGGTACACCCTTGAGGAGAAATGAGATACGGAATTATTCTTTTACGTTAACAGTGAGAGTCTCTAACTTTGTTGTTTTACCAAATGATATTTTTCCTATTCTATTTTAGAAACTGAGCTTAATGCTATCAGTAAAAATAACAGTGTTTCCATTTTTGGTTTTTCTAAAGCAAATGTAGAGGAAAAAATCCCAAAGGCACGCGAGCTCCACCTGGAGCACACACACACACTTTCTGCAGGACTATGATGAATGTACTGATTTGACAGATGAGACACTAATGTATTCAGAGGAAAATATTATTTGCTCGTTAAAATTCAGTTTCTGAATTGCCTATTTATGCTAACTGTTTACAGCCTGCTGACCTGCAGGCCATAATACAGGAGTGCTGATGAAGATGTGAATAGGGAACAATTTGGCTACTGAAAGGTAATTTTTTCCCACAGTCTTTTCATACTGAATAGAAAATTAAGAGAAACAGGGGATACGATTTTATACACAACCCTGTGTGGATGTACTACAAAATTATATACTTTAAAACAATAGGGAATAGAAACTTCCTAATAAAATTGATCTGTGAATCAAGTCCCAGGCTAACACTTTAAAGAGAACTCATTTGAGAGGCTTTCATAGTCATATATTTTAGCATTCAGGAAAAATTTGCACATGAAAATTTTAGTTCAGATCTTTTAGCCTTTTTTTTTTTTTTAAATCCCCATAGAATCAATAACTTGCATTTTCCTTTACTGTGATTTCCACATTTTAGCTGCAAAACTGAAGGTCCTTCATTGCCCTGCTTTTGGACCATGGTAGCCAGCAGTGCTCAGGGCACGTGACCTGCGTGCATCCTGCAAACACTTGTGAAGGAAGGAAAAAAGCTTTGTTCATTTATTCCTTTAGTTCTTCACTCATCCATTTGACAATTCAATTCAGCAGTTTGACAAATGCTGAATGTCTACTGTATATAGTCCTGGAGGGCAAAGGATACTTTTGTCTGAGATTTCTAGGGCCAGGGTGGGAGGGTTCCCAGGAGAGACAGCATTTAATTTGTTTTGAAGAATAAATAGCTATGGAGAATCCAGGTGGGAGGAGGAAGGGCGATTTCTTAAGTCCATTGTAAAATACAGGTCCCCTTTGTGGGCTCCTGTTGCAGTTTGCTGTGCTGTCCACTAGGGAGGGAGTGCATTTTAGTGTTTGAGCCTCAGGTGCTGTCTGCCCTGCTTCCGTGTCAAGGGAGAAGGTAAGTAAAATGAAGAGCAGGTTTAGGAAAACAGATGCTGATGTCTTCACTGAAGTGTGCAAAGCACACAGACAAGCAACCTATCTTTGTTGTCTTCGGAATCTCAAGAAACTTACCAATGGAGAAAGCTAAGACATAAATCGGCACAACAACATACACTTCCTTTCTTTTGCTTTTTGGTGAAGACGGTATTTCAGGTGATGACTTGGGCCATTTCAGGGAGTTACCCAGTTTTCCTGGATGTTTCCCTTGTATATAAGAGGTGCACATGTTATTAAACTTTCGATTATTTTTCTCCAAAAAAAGTCACAGATGACTTCTGCCCGCTTTGGGTGAGTTTGGCTTCTTAAACTCTCCCTCTGAGGCCAATGGGAAGGAACATTCGGCGAGATGGAAGCTGAGATGCTGTTCAAGCGAGACCCCACTTGAGGGCAGACTTGCTCCAGGGAGAGGCACCTGTCTTCTCCCCAGCCTCCTGACAACATCTGTCTCAGCCCTGAGGAGAACACTGATGGCCCTTGTACATTTCATTCACTAAGCGCTGTATAAATAGAGTTTCCTAGCATCTCAGGCATCATGGATAGTAATAAACACACACAGCACAACACAATTTTTCTATCATCTCACATTGCTGGAAGGGATCTCTTTATGGCCCCTCTATTTTCCATGAATGAGGCTCATTGAGGTTAAATGACTTTTCGAGCATCCCCTCGGCAGGAAGTGGTGAGTCAGGCACCCCCAGGTGAACTGAGCCCACAGCAGGGAGGCCCACAGTATGCAAACCTGAGCGCTGTGCCTCAGGGCTGAGCTCACAGGGAGTCAGAGCTCCCCAAGCCATACTGGCTGCCATTCAAATTCATACATAAAACTCAGACGACTTTTATCCTTGAAGTCCAACACCTTTACAAAAGGCTTCCCCCCTCCACTTTTTCCATTATGATATGTTTATTGCAGGATACTGAATATAGTTCCTTGTTCTAGACAATAGGACTTTACTGCTTATAAAAAGCCTCAAGGAGAAGCATGCATTTATGTTTTAAACATGAAACGACTCACAGGTGGTCCAGGCGGTCCAGGTCTCCCAGGGGGCCCCTCACTGCCCTGTGAAGGGTAGACAGACCAACATCAGTGACAGACGTTTCTACCCCAGGTTTATGAACCAGACATTCTGAAACTGATATGACTTGCCATTTTGTCAGCCTTGCAAAGTCTTATTCAGCTCGGCTTTTTTCTTCACCTGGGGAATTACTAGCCCACAGGAAAGTTAAATGTCTTTTCCCACAGGCATTCAGATCTTCAACGTTTGACCCCCAGGGACAAAGCTTATTTTCAGATGGAGCCAGGCAACCAGGCGATGAGGTCCTGGGCTTTGAGCGCAACTGGGGGAACTCTCCCCACCTCCGGGTGCAAAGCAGACTTCCTGCAAGTGGGGATGGCTCAGGGACTCGGCTCTCTGGGGCAGATCCTCACCCCACCACCTTCATCTTTGGGGAACCAGAGGGGGCATCCACATACTTTAACTAAAGTGGAAAATAACAATCTGAGTTGTGTCTGCAGGGGGAGAAACCTCTCTCACTACCTAAGTTAATGTCAGGCGTGTCCCCTTGAGCAGAGGTGACCGAGGGACAGTGCTATTTAAAGGAAACATTCTATACAACATAAACAGCCTCAGACATTCTGCTTCCAGGCAAGGCAGACTGAAAACGACATCTTTGAAAAATGAATTCAAGCTGAAACTTGAAACTTGGGATTTGACTTGTATTTTTATAAAACATAGGCTGGTTATTAGTCCATGATAAGCAGAGGCACGATACTCCCTTTGGTGTCTTTAACCAGTTCTTCCTGTAACTGCTTTTTTTTTTTTTTTTAAAAGAATAGCCTCTAACAATCTTCTAGTCTCTTGATTATCAGGGGCAATGGCAAGAAATGGTTAATTAAAGAAGAATCAGAGAGTAAATTCTTACTTATCATGCTCAAGAATTTTGAGGGATTTTAGTCCATTTTCATAAATTTGATGGGTTTCATTTCAATCTCCCCATTTTTTTCATTATAAACCAAATAGTCATATAAACCTCCTGATTGTGTCTTTATCAATAAAGACCAACTGTAAAGATTTTCTTGCCATGTATCTCCCTGAGGCTGAGTAACAATGAGTGTACTACATGTTTCTCTCTAAGACAAATCAGGTCCTGCAGGCTGCCGGCAGAGCCCTTCAGAGAATTATGTCATGGTTCTCCTGAACTGCAAGAGGACAACAAACAAGGAAAACATGTGCCTACTGAAAGGACTTTTTTTTTTCTGGCACAATTAAAAGTCATATTTTCATTCTCGACTGTGGCCCAAAGCTCATCTCTGTGTGGAATTCCCATTAACCTCAAAAGGCAAATCTCCAACAGAATAATTTCCATCAAGAACATGGAGAAAAGGCTGGTGGGGCTGGGCAAACTCCCTAGGATGCTATCAGAGAAAAATGTGTGAGACTGTCTAGAATATGCACACGGTCGCTTTTCAATTTGGGGGAGGGGGATTCCTCTGCTCTTTGATGCCATTATGCCCATTGTGGGCATTTCGGGGTATGAGCCACTGAAGCGGCTCATGGATTCCTGATTCTTAAATTTCTCGAATCTGAATAGTTAGTCCACGTAACTCAGGTGCTGGCTCTATCACACTGTGGTGGGCGGTGGTGGGGGGCTTCAGATATTAAATCGGGTACCGTGTGAACTTCCTGCTGAGACCCCTCTTTTGCTGCCCTTCCCTGCTGACTCATTGACTGGACTCCCCATGAAGCAAGCTGTGATGGTTCTTTAGAGGACTTCCCCTATGACTCTCAAAGGATGAAACTTGCAGATTTCCTCAGCAAGCCCATCAGTTACTGGAATCCTGATGCTGAGAGCTGTGAGCTGTTGGGAGCCTTGGCACCTGTGGCTGGATGCCCCGATACTACCTACCTTCCTGCTATCGTCAAGAGGTGGCTCTCGCCCTGTCCTTCACACAGTGGATGCCCAGGACCTAGTATACAGCCTGGAGCTGGCATGTGGTACCCACATTCTATTCATCCTTTTCCCTGGGAGCATATCTCTTGTATTCAGACCAATTTCGGGACCTATGTCCTTCCAAGCCCCCTTCCCTGACACCTGTCCTACTTTGAAGCTTTGCTTGATTTTCCAGACTTTCTCTAAAAGTGGTCTTACCTTGCATCCACCCCAAACCCTAGTTTGGACAGTAAGTGAGATATTCCCTCTGTACCTTGTCACCCTTTGTTCCCATGGGGCCAGGGTGTCCCGTTCTTCCTAATAAGCCCTGTAAAACACAAAACTAAGTTTGTTACCGAAACAACAAGAAAAGCCAAGCATGTTGGAAGTTGGTTGCTCAAACTGATACATTTTGAAGGTCATTTGATCATAATTAAATCAGTCCTATAAGCTTATATTTCTTCAGGCTGATACTGCAGCTGTATCCTGCTGATAAGCCCTTGGAAGGAAAAAATTTGTATTTGTGGTCGCTTTTTCACCTTGGCTAACCACATTTAATGACCTTAATTGGAACCTTTTAATACATTTAAAAATTTAGCCTTGCTGTTTAAATGGCAATTTACATAACATTATGCCTTCCTAAATGAGCTATAATTTTGGTAGTGATCAACATTTTAATACTTCATAGAGCAGAATTAACAAGGTGCATATTGAGTTATGCGATCTGCATTTTACCAATGGAAAACAAAATTTAATTTAAAATCTTTTTTGAGAACAGTTAGCTATAATTTCCATGATTCCTTTCACAATTTTTGCTCTTAACTTTTAATTTTAGCCTACAATTTAGACTCAGCTTTGTTCAATATAACTGCGGTGAAAACATGAACGGTAAAATTTTCATTATGGCAAATCCATGATTCAAAACATTAAGGATCATGATTACATTCCTACATACCATTTGCATAGGAACTCTAAGGAGAGGAGGATTGCAAAAATTGAGGCTTGAATAGGATTGCTAGATTTAACCAATAAAAATACAATATTTGGGACAAACATGCTATGAAACCATTTATTTATATGAAATTAAAATTTAACCTTAGATCCAATATTTTAACCAGCAACCCTAGTTTTGCGCTCTGCTTTATGGAGAGATTGGGTTTAACAGGCAGGAAAAGAAAAGAGATTTCTGTTTTAAGAAAACAGGATACCTAAAGACACAAAGAATGTGATACTGTGTTTGAGGGACAGTGAAAAAAGGTGCCAACTAAAGCAGAGCATATTTTAATTCATAAATTTGAATAAAATGAAATTGAATCTGATAATCCCTGACCCATTTTTTTCTTTTCCATCCAGAGAATGAATTCTTAGTTTATGGTGCTTAACATGTAAGGTGTAACCATCTGAGTATCCCAAAGGTCAATGCCAAAAAATTATAACTAAAAGAGATAATGTTCTTTTCTATATCCAACTTCTATTCAAATTGACTTGCTTAATCACAGACAAGTCTCCACAATCCCTAGCAGCCTCAGGTAACACTAACAAAAATCCAAGACATCAGATGCTACTTTTCCAGGCAATGCTTGAAAAATTTACGTGGAGGAATGGAGAACAAAAAAGCAAGGAGGAGTATTAGTTCATGGCATCATCTCAGCAGACACGAGTTGTGAGTGAAACAGTTGTAGCAAATACTTACAGGCGGTCCTGTAGGGCCAGGAGCACCTGGAAGGCCTGGAATTCCTTGAAGACCCTAGAAGACAGAGTTCCTGCCATAAAATCTGTTATCTCATTGGAAACAAAGCATTTAGCTCAGCAAATATTTTGACTATTGAAAACAAAACATCTATGTTGGCTAATCAAGAAACAAGGTGTTTGTCATGTGCAAAGACCCACTTTCTAAGAATAAGGATGTTGAGCTAAAATGCTGTGGCATGCATGGCATCTGTAATGAACATAATTTAATGTGTTTGATGATTCATTGAATATTTTTGATCTCACATTTCACATATCCTCAGAATCATCAATAACATCTTTGAGAAGCCGGCACTGCTAAAGCATGAAAATACAAATTTCAGAGGAGCAGAATGCCATCAAAGAAATACATGATTAAACGAACACTTCATTCAACTAGTGGAACAATGGAATCTGTGTTATGATATCGTATTTAGTTTAGCTGGCCAGTTCATTTTGAGAAATTTGGCTCATCAGTGAATTTAAATTTGGAATCCTTTAGTGGCTTAAGCATAAAAGTGAACACAAAGCCTCTCTTGCTCTGTCTTAGATTTGTAGCATCATGCTAGTTACACTGGATACATTTATATATTCAAGGAAGAATTGCAAAGATTAACTGATAATTTATGTAATTGATTTGCTCCTTTATCAGATATGTCAGCAACAGAATATTATATTTAAATAAGCTCAAAATATGAACTATTTCACTATTAAAATAATATTTCAAAAGCTATTGAATAGTATAGAAAAAGGGAAAGTTACAAAATGTTACATAGGGTAAGGTCCAAATTATTAAAAAAATTAGAAATGCAGTTCCTGAGAGATGAGACTGATGGAGGCTCATAATGTCTTATCTGGAAACTTTATATCAGATGTGTTTCAGAGTACTGAATTTTCAGATTTGTTTTAAAGGAAACACATGTGCTTATACTGGTATTACATAATACTCCCAGTGGCACTTAAGGCAGCACCCACTAATGAACACGCAATAATTTCTATTGCAAAACACATGATATTCTCACCAAATGGGATACATAGATTGGCTCCATTTGACGTCAGGTCACATTTTTCTGCCGAAGAAATTTAATCCAAACTTGGGAAAAATTTCTCAGGTTTTCAGAGGCATTTGAGCTTTGGAATTGTGGATCCGAGATTGTGGACCACAATAGGACTTTTTTTTTTTTTTTATTTTATTTTTAAACTTTACATAATTGTATTAGTTTTGCCAAATATCAAAATGAATCCACCACAGGTATACATGTTACCAACAGTCTGAGAAGCACAAATTGGAGTAACTTTTACTCTTTTTGTATATTTCTCAGATTTTCCATAAGAAACTCAGATGACTTCTTTGATGAGAAAAATATACTTTAAAATACCCATTTATTATCTCAGATAACCATATGATGTATCAAGTTCTATTTTGAATGGTTCCACTTCTTCAGGATTCAATTTTCTTTACTAAGTAATCCTTTTATAGTGCCAAATCATTCATTGCTATCGTACGTTCCCTTTCTTTTTACTGTGATGAAATACACATGTGGTTGCTGCTGCTGCTGCTGTCGCTTCAGTCGTGTCCGACTCTGTGACCCCATAGATGGAAGCCCACCAGGCTCCCCGTCCCTGGGATTCTCTAGGCAAGAACACTGGAGTGGGCCGCCATTTTCTTCTCCAATGCGTGAAAGGGAAAAGTGAAAGTGAAGTCACTCAGTTGTGTCCGACTCTTAGCGACCCCATGGACTGCAGCCTACCAGGCTCCGCAGTCCATGGGATTTTCCAGGCAAGAGTACTGGAGTGGGGTGCCATTGCCTTCTCCAACACATGTGGTACACATTGTAAATATCAGACACAGTGACCATGGTAGAATTGCTACATGGTTAATTGCTACATAGCTGTTTATGGGAGCCCTAGAAGAGCAGGGTTGCACAGGGTCAGGGTTCACTGCATTACTGGGATCAAGGATCAAGCTCTACGGAATATGTCCATCTAATGCCTAATGGGATCATATATTCCTTCAGGTTTTTCATGTGATAGGAGGGGAAGAAATGCTGGAAGAAAAGCAGCAGCACTTCTTGGGAGTGCTGAAATGCCTCCTGTAATAAGAGTCTTGGGTAGAACCTTAGGCACACTTGTGTTAAAGAATGTGGATCTAAACTTTCTTCAAGATGGGTTCGTCCTCAGTGGCAATGCTCTGTGTGTGTGTGTGTGCACGCACACGTGTATGCATCTGCGGGTGGTGCACATTAGCATGCTGTTTAGACTCTTTTTATTCCCCCACTATTAACTTGTTTATGGGGTTATAAGTGAAAACGAAAAAAAAATTCCTTTGGGAATGGACCTCTAAGAATCTAGAGATTATAAATGGTGTGCCACAAATTGCTTTATCTCAAAATAGCCACATTTTCATAAAATTCTCTCTATATGTACATGTATAAGATATGTATGTTCTTATGTATTCTTCTTTTTGCTACTTTTAGTCTCAAGACTGAATCAGTCTAGAGATGCTGAGTCTTTAGGTAGTCTAATTTATAAGCTTGGGACTCATTAACCTTTGATGACCACATTAAACTTTAAAATAAACCTCAGTCCATAAATAAAAAAATCGTTCTCAGCAGTCTTTCTCTGAACAAGCTGAAATTCTGTACTAAGGGTAAAAGTTACTGTGGATGTATAAAGGGCAAGAAGATAATTTTAGAAGACAAGAACGTCATTAAAGAAGACAAATACATATTAAAGAGTAAGACAGTCAATTTAGCATATTGTACCAAACTAAAATACAAATTAAAATTTATTGCATAGATAGTCAAGGATCATTAGAACTAAGTTCTTTCCCTGTTCTAATATTTTGATTTTACCATTCATAGCTCAGTTGCTATCAAGAATATTTATTTTTCCACTGCTGCAATTTATGGCTGAAGATATTCTGCAAGTCCCACTTATTGATTATTATTCTAAAATACTGTAAAAAAGACCTGCATTCCAAGCAAGAATCCCCTCTGACTGTAAGAGGTGAGTCTGTGCCCTATCAGTGTCTGCCAGTTTGTTACCTTGAGCTGTGACAGAGCATCTGTAACGACTGGACAGAGGGCAATGTCCCCTTTGTAAAAGCAAGAACAATAGGCAACTCTTCTCTTTAAGTTTCCAAATGGACTATGATCATTATTAAATAGTAATTGGGAATTCCTCAAAGAGACAGTGTGATGTCATTCTATATCTTTTCCAGTAAGGGTAGGACAGACATCTTAGGTCTTGTAATTAGATATTGGTGGTGGTGGTTTAGTTGCTAAGTCATGTCCAACTCTTGCGACCCCCATGGACTGTTATGTGTGTATTAAAATAGGATAATTTCTTGGCCAGTTGGCAATATATATGTTCTTGGGCAAAGTTTCATTTACTTAAACAAATCAACAAATCAACAAATTAAAATTTCAGGGAGTATCTGAGTCCAAGAAGACAAGATAATATTCAGTATTTCCCATCTGTCAGAGAGAAACAAACTGCATTGACCCATACCTTCCGAAAGGCCCAACTGAGTTGTATATTACCTCAGGTGTATTCATACTTTTCACGTGATGTGAAGAAACAATGAAAAACAATCTCCTTATGAACTAGCTGGAATTGAATGTCTAAGAGTCTTGTGCAAGATCTGTGTACCCTGTGTTAAAGAAATCCACAAGTTGTACTTAAGGAAAAGCACACTAAAATAGTGGAGGAATTAAGGAGGGGTTCAGTTCACTGCAGAATCAATAAAAGTTAACTTCTAATAAATTTAATTTAGAGTCACTTATAAAAAAAACCCGAATTCCAATTATTTCCTGATCTTTTTGCTATTACTTTCTCAATTGCCTTTAAAGCCTACTTCTTGAACCTAGGCAGTTAAAAGCTGTTAGACTATTAAAATCAGATACTATGCTTGTACTTTAGTGCAACTTTCTGTGGAGCATGAAGATGCAAAAGCTCAATAACTCTTCCTTATTTCGAAAATAAAATGCCTTTACTCTTTTATTTATGGATGAAAATAAATGTATTTCTTTGCTCCTCAATTTTTAACTTGGAAAAAAACAAGCCAATCCTTACTGTCTTCTTGAATAGAATCAACATTAATTAAAAACAATAACATGGTAATTTATAATGTGAAATATATAACTCCAGCTCAAAAATACATCTACTTTATATTGTCATGATTTTCTACACTAACATCAAGGTTAATATATGCCAGATGGCTTACCCACTTTCATTAAGAATTATTAGTATCAAAACTGTTTAAACTAACAACAATTCATCATCCTAATTGGTTTTTCTAAGAGTTAATGTGAATTATGCAGGAAAGAATGCTATCCTGAGATCGGCATGGCTGAGAGTCAGAAAATTATATCACCATCTCAAAAGCACATTTGACTTTGAACCTTAGTGGGAGGGTGAGCAGATGATTAAAAGCAGTCCAGGCAGACCCTTTTGATGTGTGTGTGTGTGTGTGTGTGTGTGTTTTCCTCGCATGAGTTTGAAAGTTGAGCAGAGATACAGACAGACCAAGGTCATTGAAATTGAGTCACGTTAAGGCAGAGGACCAGGAAGTTCTACTGAGTTCTGGAGCTGCCCTTAGCCCTAGGCTGGTTGCTAACTAGCCCTTCAATTCTATGAGCTCCTTTAGGATTCTTTTCAGTAAGTTTCCTCTTTCTTCTTGCTTTTGTCTTGAGAGACCTAGAATTTTTACCTCCTGCATGAAAACATATCAATTAACTGATATGTTAACTTTGTGCTTAAATTTCCTTGTCCCAAAAACTGGACCACTGACAACAAACATCAACATATTATTTAAAATGTGCTAACATTTGGGAAAAAACACTGTTTTTGTTTTTATTTGTTTAGCATCAGACATGAACTGTAGGGAAACTGATGTCCTTTTGTTGTGTCCTGTGTATGAAGGCTCAGTGGGAGGATTCCATGGTCAGAGGAGTCTGTTACCTCATCACCTTTCTCCCCAGGCACGCCAGGGTAGCCCCGCTCGCCTTTGCTCCCCTAGAAAGACAATACATTTAGTTAGTATGCTCAGTCATTTTGTCATCTTTGGAAAAATGAAAATATCCTTCTAAGGACACTTGGGGCCTGTCATTTGGACAGAATTGGGAAACAAATACATGACATATGCAAACGGCTTTTCCAAGATATTTTTAGAAAAGGTACTGTATTTTAAAATGGATTATTTTTTTTTAACCCCAAACTGAAGGCTGCACAGAAGAGAGATTTCCCTACCTTTGGTCCTTCTCTGCCTGGGATTCCTGGAGGACCCCGTGGCCCTAGATCGCCCTAGAGGACAGAGCAGTCGCAGGTAAGTGAAGGCACCATGTGGGACTTCCAGGGTCCCCTGGTCCACACTCAAGCCTCGCCTTCTTACCTTCCGGGCTGCAGAATCAAACTTTCCGGGCTCACCAGCACCTGATTCTTCTCCTTTGTTGCTTTTCAGCCCAGGGACACTGGCTTGGCAGTTGCCACAGAAATTCTAATGAGGATAGAGATAAGATCACTTAGAGATTCATCACAGTAATGTATAAAAGTGAGCTCTGATTGGATTTGAACTTCTATCTGAACCTTTGTGAGAGCTGAATGACGGCCACTGCTATGTCATTCTATAATTTAATCGGTTAGAATGACTACTTTTGGGGGGGCAAAAACTATCTTAAAAGATAAACTCAGTGCACTCTCCTCATTGTCCAGTGGTTAAGACTCCATGCTGCCAATGCAGGGGTCGCAGGTCTGATACCTGGTCGGGGAACTAAGATCCCACATGTCTCATGGTGTGGCCAAAAAAAAAAAAAGATAAACTCATAATTCAAGGATGTAGAGTTCCAAATGCTTAGCAGCATGTTAAAAAAGAGGTGGCAATAAAGTTTGGAATAATCAGCAAGATCACAGAGCTCATACAACCAAGAGCATAAATCCTTAAAAAAGAAAGAAAGAGAAAGCTGTGAAGACAGGATTTTTCCTTCTGAGAGCCCAATCAGTTGGAAACCTATACATAGCTTTCTAACATTTTGTTAGTTGAAGCACTCATGTGGGAAATAATTACTTGAGTGACTTGGACTTGACTTCTAAGTCAAATCCAAGTGCAGATAGGAAATCTAAGTGGAATTACCTTTCCGTCCCCTTCTCTGTAATCTTTAGCTGATCTGGAAAGGCTTGAATTTAGATGTCTGAGCTCACAAGATAAAGTTCTTATCATGTAAAGCTCTACAGAGGCTTATTTTTAAATACATTGTTATAAACATATGATCAGGAAAGGCATAAAATAGGGATCACTGAGTGGGGGAGATAGTTTAAATTTAACAATTGACCAAAGGTAGGACAATAGAAGCCTCTATTCTTTCATCCTTTTAACCAAGTGGAAAAATCTTTAAACATGAAGTGGGAACTAAAATTTGCCATTGATGAGAAATTGACAAGAAAGCCCATATTATTCAAGTCCAATATTTTGACCCAGTGCATATGAGGACAAGTTTGATTTCCAAACATATGCTCCATGGAAGACTAATTTTGTATGGTATTGAAAAGGTTCTGAGGCAATTTGCCTAAAAAATGCTGGATTAGAACAATTCTCTTTATGGTGGTCCTTCTTAGTGCTGGAAAACATTAGAAGGAGTTGGAGTGTGCAAAGTTTCCCAAACCAATTTGACCACCAGGATCATTTCATTTAGTTAATGTGCTGGTAAGGAGTTAAGAAACACATACCTAATTGTAGGACAACAACTATTAAATCTGAAAAACTATGAAGGTAGCAAGATGCTTAAGGACTTAGGAGAACCAAAAAGCTTTCCCTGTTTCAAAAAGTATAAAGAAGGTGAATTACTGTATCTGTAGACTTTGGAAATAAATAGTAACATTTTAGAATGGATTATTCAATTGATTTTTTAAAAACTGAAGTATAGTTGACTTACAATGCTGTGTTAATTTCAGGTACATAGCAAAGTGATTCAGTTATATATAGATATATATCTTTTCAGATTCTTTCCCACTGTATTGCTGCTGCTAAGTCGCTTCAGTCATGTCCGACTCTGTGTGACCTGGTGGACAGCAGCCCACCAGACAGCAGTCCACAGGATTCTCCAGGCAAGAATACTGGAGTGGGTTGCCTTTTCCTTCTCCAGGGCTAAATACTAGGAATATAAAATAAATCACACATATATACATGTTGCCCATGTGAAAGTGAAAGTCACTCAGTTGTATCCAACTCTTTGCAACTCCATGGACTATACAGTCCATGGAATTCTCCAGTGGAGTGGGTAGCCTTTCCCTTCTCCAGGGGATCTTCCCAACCCAGGGATTGAACCCAGGTCTCCTGCATTGCAGGTGGATTCTTTACCAGCTGAGCCACCAGGGAAGCCCTGTAGCCCATGTGTGTGTATATAAATATACTGTCCATTCATACATTGACAGATACTGTGCATGAAGTTAAGTGGAATGTAAAGGGTTCAGTCTTAACATTCCACAAAGAAACAGGCAAATACATATCCTACATATGTTCCATTATCATCCTCCCCCATCTGTTTTACAAATAAAATAAAGGGAAGTATTACAGAAAAAAATGGCAGTGAGATTAATTCCCTAGCAGGTGGATAATAGGTAGAGATTATTTTTATTTAGTAGAGTCACAGGTGTTAGGGTAATTGTCAGCTTTGGAATTTTGTAAGGCACTTTGTAAAATCCCATGACATAAAACTCAGCCTTCAAACTGGCTGTTTCTTGAGCAGCTTTTCCTTCTGGACTGGCCAGGGCAGATACTGTGAGGAGGACTGGGTTTCACAGTGGAGAGCCCAGGGGGTGGTGACCACCATTAAGAGAGAGCTCACTCCAGGGAGAAAACAGTCCGCTCAGGGTGTTAATGGCACTTTTCCTCTCATAGGTCACTTCAGAACTACCCACTCACCTCAGAACTCACAGCTCACCTCAGAACTACCCACTCACCTGAGAACTCACAGCTCACCTCAGAACTACCCACTCACCTCAGAACTCACACTCACCTCAGAACTATCCACTCACCTCAGAACTCACAGCTCACCTCAGAACTACCCACTCACCTCAGAACTCACAGCTCACCTCAGAACTATCCACTCACCTCAGAATTCACAGCTCACCTCAGAACTACCCACTCACCTGAGAACTCACAGCTCACCTCAGAACTACCCACTCACCTCAGAACTCACAGCTCACCTCAGAACTCACAGCTCACCTCAGAACTACCCACTCACCTCAGAACTCACAGCTCACCTCAGAACTATCCACTCACCTCAGAACTCACAGCTCACCTCAGAACTACCCACTCACCTCAGAACTCACAGCTCACCTCAGAACTACCCACTCCTCCCTGCGCCCTGGCTCCCCACCCCTCCAGTCCCAATATGAGAGGCCAGTAAAGAAGAGAGTCAGGGGATTAGTACCAATGGCACAAGATACAGATGGATCCATGTTCCTTTTTCTGTCTGAAAGATGCTCTACCGTTAAAAAAAAAAAAATGGAATTTTAGTTCAGGCTAACTCAACCTCTGGCAAAGATTTCCTTTCTGATTTTTTTTCTGGAAATTAGCACACAATTTCTTACACGGCAACAGAATACCTTGAATAAGGCCCCGATATCTCCCAAGAGAGGAAGTGCAATCTGTGGATAAGAAGAGAAAACCAAATACAGGTATTTAGACATATACAGGCACTTATAATACAAACATACAACAAATGTATGCCCTCAAAATGCTGAGCTGCTGAGATTTCTCATCATAAAGCTTCTAAGAGCCTCCCATTGCCATCACGATGGTTGGCTAACATGAGGCTTCCTCTTCAGAAACAAATACAGGACACTAACAGAGTTCATAACCATTTTTGAGAAATAGAGAAATACCATTTCTTTACCATGAACACGGAAACACATATCGTTTCAATTCTGAGTCATGCCGGGCAACCGTCATGCCAACCTTAACATATTATTGGTTTTAAATTATACATAAAGACAAATCATTTGTTAAAAGGAAACCATTCCTCTGCCAAGCAAATCATCAGTCTGTTGAGAAATATGGAAAGTACAGGATGTTTCTCTTAAAGCTGTTCCTCATTGAATTCAAAAGAGCCAATAGGTGGCTTAGGTGATAGGCAAAATAAGATACTGGGAGACTCAGGCAGAATCTCCCTCGTGTCTTAAAATGTCCTTTCAGAGAGACACCATAAATCCCAATAACGCTTTAGACTCCCAGACAATACATACATGATTCACTACATTGGGGAGTTAAAGGCCAAAATACCTCGCTGCACATAGCTTATAAAGGCATGTAAGCCCTGCACAGTGTGAGAAGCAGAAGGATTTGTGAGACTTAGAACTGAGAGGCTAGATCTGGATTTTATTATACAAAATTCTTAATACGATGTCATGTACCATATGGCTTCTTAAATTATAACTGCCGATTCTGAGGCTATTTAAAGGGATTTCACTGTCACTCAAAGCAAAGTTTAACCTAAAATAAAACTTTGAACACACATTTAGTGCCTAAACCCATTTTGAAAGAGCCTACTCAAGGCAGTTTTGTAATTTAATCATTTCAGCATTTTTAAAGCCACAGAATCAATAGATATGTACCGTATTGTGGGAAACTTATCCGCAAACATTCATTTAGAAAAATGAATTTCATTTAGTCACTAGCACTAGAAAGAACAGAATCTGTGGCTATGTATTTTAACTCAGTTTTCCATGGGATTGAGACATATGCCAAGGTTCAATTTGGGGCAAAATTGTACAACTGAATTATGCCCTCATGAAATAAGTATTCACCACACACACAAAAATGCTGATGTAGCTTGAATTTTTTTCCCCTTTAGAAAATAATGGGGATAAACAAAATCACCAAGCAGTCACTGAGCATTCTAATTGGTTTGGACAGCAAAACTTGCTTGGTAGGCTGTTTGGCTTCTGGGTGCATTAAAGATACATAAATCAGGCACAGTCTGTCAACATACCGGGTCACCTGGGGGGCCTGGCAGACCTGGCTTTCCATCCCTCCCTGGAGCTCCCTGAAAACAGAAACATCATGTTCAAATCTTTGCACCTTGGCATAAGAGCAGATTAAAACAGGTTTGGGGGAGAGGGGAAGTGGGTAAACATTGTTCTTACATCATTCCCTGGGGTCCCTGGAGTTCCTGGCAACCCAGGGAGACCTCGAGGACCCTGCAAAAGAGCAAAAATAGATACTTATAAGGACAGTCCTTTAGTAATTACCCCCCAGGTCAGCAAAGTGGATTTGCGGTGCCAAATAGCTTGGTTAAGTAGCTTACCTGAATCCCTGGCTCTCCAGCTGGTCCTTGGGAGCCCTGAGTAGAAGGAGATTCAATGATCATAATTCTGCTGGGAATGTCCATAAATTATCCACAAGGGAAAAAGGAACAGATACTGTCATGTACTTAGTGGAGCATCGGGGCTCGCCACCACACACACCCTGAAAACTCTCTGCAAAGTTGGCTAAGAGTTCTGGGTGGCAGATAGACCTCTGACCAAATGCAGTGCTGGAGGTACCACCATGACTGCGCTTGGATGCCCAGGACGTTCGTCTTGGCCCTGCCATGGTTCCTGCACACTCATGAGTGTATAAACACCACACCTGAGTTCTGTCTGTCAGACACTGACCGCCCACAGGGTAACCAGCTCAGGCTTCCTTCCTTCCTGCTTTTTACTGTGAGTCCTTTCTCTGAAGAAATTGCCAGAACCGGTTTTCAGTGATAGGAGTAGGAAATAAAACTTCAATCAATTATTCTTTTCTGTGTTAGAAAACTGGA
This sequence comes from Bos javanicus, assembly GCF_032452875.1. Classification (NCBI taxonomy): domain Eukaryota; kingdom Metazoa; phylum Chordata; class Mammalia; order Artiodactyla; family Bovidae; genus Bos; species Bos javanicus. Next base: position 9,339,582 of record NC_083876.1, on the reverse strand, counting down.
ATTTGGGGGAAACTAAAATGGGATAGAAGATAATCGGTGAACCTAACGATGACAGATCCTTCCCTACTGCATGACTGTGGGCCTCTGGCTGAGGAAGTGACTGACTACCTGGGTAAGCAACGAGCTGGGGTCCTAGTACCTGACTTCACTACCTGCTTGCTGCCTTCTCTCTTCTTACTTTGAAATAAATATTCATATTGTCAAAGCTACTTTTTTGCTTCCTTGCTATTTATTCTGTGTGTTTAAGTTATTTTTGGTTTGTTGGCTTATTATTTTTTTCTTGCTTCAACCTCCTTCACTCCCCTAATAATTTCTTAAACTACTTTTTTACTTTAACTTCCCATCTCCAGTGGTCTTTACCTTCTTGCCTTGGAAAATCAAACAGCAGTCAAACACAGTACAACCATTCACTATTTACATCTTCTTTTACCTCTCAGGATAATTTCATTTCAAGGCCAATCCCCAAATTAATGTCATTAGAATAACCATTTACCTCACTTTTCTTGCGTAAAAATCTTTTATGTTTTTTCATAGTAAATATAAAGTTTTATCTCTTACTGCTATTTAGTCCACAAGCATACATACAATGGTCATTATTACCCTTATGGCTATTATTTGTCTTAACTATCACCAACAATTTTTATTACCTCTTCTCTAAAATAATACATAGAGATTTTTGATATCTCATTTATATGCACTCCATTAAAATTAAGTTTTCATTTTATTCTAATTGAAAACAGACAGTAATATAGAATAACCTAATATTGGGGCATTCTCATAATCTTGTAAACATGAGTTTGTTCTTTTTAATATATAGAATGGAGGATTAAAGGGTTAAGTCCACGTTTTATAATTCAGAAAATCAGTGTATGTGTGATTAGCATCTGTAAGTCAATAAACAGTGGCTACCTTCTGTGTTAGGATGTAACTACAAGGCCCATTAATTCTTGCCCTCTGACTAGCACTTTTTTGTATTTCTTCCTCTGACCATTTCATTCTTTTCTATTATGCATATATGTCACAAGATCTTATTTCACAATAGCGGGTCAACCAGGTTTCACGAACTTGATTGAATTTCACTTACAGTTCGGCCAGGAATCCCTATCCCTGGGGGGCCTATGTCCCCTGGCGAGCCTTGGACACCTGGAAGTCCTCTTTCGCCCTGTGCAATGAGATGCTTCTATTAGTGAGAGGTTCAAGGGACAGGAATTTTCTAGGCACATTTTGCAAATTATTAATTCTTTAAAAATTATCTTTGATATTTTACCTTTGGCCCTCGTGGACCAGGTGCCCCAGGACTTCCATCTAATCCCTAAAGAAAGAAAAGAAAATGAGGTTAATATATTTTCTTTTTCTAAAAACTTTACTTACACTTAAGAAGTTATAACTCAAAAATATTTCATTGCTCCTCATCTTTTTGCATAAACCTTTTTTTGTAAAAGAATACACATTTTACTAGGTTATAAATTTTGTATAGTTACTTTAAAATATAAGATGTTTTCATCTTTAAAATGAGGCATCTGATATTGAGAACTTTATTATTATTATATAAAAGGTCAAAGGGGATGAGGAAAAAAAGGCACATGAAATAAGCATATGGTTTAGATTTTCCATAAAATGTCCTGGGATTAGCCCAAGCCACAAGGACTTTTTTTTTTTTTAATAGATGACGTGCCACATATGCAGAGCCTCTAGAAGGGAAATTTCAAGCAGTTTGTTTAAGACTGTCCAAGGAAGGTTCATGTTTTAAAACTAGCATACTTTATTAGGCTTCTTCGATCCCTAAAGAAGATTCAGGGGGTGGGGTAGGGCTATAAATCTTCCAAAATTGTATGTAAAATGGTATGTGTATGTGCATTGTCTTCAGAAGAGAGGCCTTTGTATCAAATTTCCAAAAAGATTAGACCTCTGATCTAAAGAATAAGATGATTGCTTCTTTTTTCTGCAGACCTAAACTTATTGCTATACCTGTGATCAGAAACAGGGAGTACACAAACAGTGATTCATCAACTTTCAAAGGAAATATCAGCAAAAAGGTTACTACTTACTGGTTCCCCTGGCAGGCTTTTTCCTGGAGGACCAGCCTCACCTTTTGGACCTGGAAGTCCAGGAGGGCCTGTAATCCCACCTGGGTCTCCCTGAGGAAACAAGGTAAGATGCTCACTTCACAGCTCAGGTTCACGGTGGGCGGTGTGGCAGCAACCATACTTTAAATTGTCATCACAGTCAGTCACACTGCATTCTCTCATTCACTCATTTCACAATGTGTACTGAGTGCCCAATCCACACAGACACTGTTGTCTTAAGTGCACTTGGATCTTGTGGAGAGCTATGTTTATGGTCTCCTGAAATGTATGTAAGTGAATAGATAGATGCACAGAAGGGAAAATCTATTCGTCATGTAATTTTTACATTTTCTTTAAGTTATTCTCAAGGAATGGTTCCATATTAATATACTATTTCCAACATGTCATGAGATTGAGACTTCTTAGGTCTATACCTGTGCTGTCTATAACTATAGCTGAGCATGAAGCAGACTTTCCAAGTTCTGAGATCTTCATCTCCAAAGCGGTTCCTTTTGTCACATTGTGTTTCAGAGCCAGCACCCGGCTGCCACAGTGAACCACCCCAGAGAAGCCATTCCTGCAGAGTCCACGTGAACTCCTATCCCCTGTGCAACATCAGCTGCCGTGTCCTGTCCTTTCACTCCTCCAAAGTCCTTATGATCCCGTCTCATCCTCATCCTCAGCTACTTAACATGCAGAGTGAATGAAACAGAAGCGATACCTTTTCTCCTTTATTGCCTTGTTTGCCTGGGATCCCGTGTTCTCCTGGTAACCCCTAGAAAATTCAGAATTAAAGGGCAAGAGCAATTAGAACATTTCTTATTGTAAATACATTTCTGTCTCTGAGTCTTTGTCAGGAGAACTAAATTTTAACATATGGGAATGTGCTGATTTTGGTCTCCTGGAGAGAGAAAAACATTAATGAAAGTATGTGGCTTATTGTTTCAAGTGAGGAAACCTGGATGTAATGGAAAAAAAAAAAAATAAGGGAGAACTGAACCAAATGCCCATCCGTATTACTGCCCCAAACAGGATAAACAGAAAATATACTTTTACTTTGACTTGGCAACAGAGGCATTTTCTCTTTTTATTTTGTTCTCTTTTTTAGCCTAGGCCCTATCACATAACCTCATTTCTTATATACCCTGTGGTTCCACCTGTGCCACCAGCATTTTGTTCTTTTCTTGTAAGATCTCTCCATTAGGCTCACCTGCAATGGTTCACTAAATGGCTCGGGGGCGCACCAAAAAGTTTTGCTCCATGAACTGAATGTTCAATGTACCAAATGACCAAATGTGCTGAAAGATGAAACCTTTGAGGCTCAGCCTGGGAGCATTGATAATAAAGCAAGATGTCAAGGGGCTGCTCCTAAAATGATGGGAAAAGGAGAGATTCTAACAGTTTCACAGAGCATAATCAAATTGCCAGATAGAGGTCAGTGTCCAAGAAGCATTTTCCTTGTTTTGCTCAAGTGAGGACCGATGGAGAGGTTTTGACTCCCTAGATGTCAGAAGGCCAGGGAATTTGTTCAAGGGACACAAACATCAGAGATGGGATATAAAAGTGAATTTACTCAATCAAAAAAATAGCAGAGTACACATTCTTATTCTTTTCAGGTGCAGAAGGAACGTTCTCCAGCTCAATCACATGCTAGGCCACAAAACAAGTCCAAATAAACATGAGAGTAGAAATTGTATCAAGCATTGTTTCTAACCCAAATGGTATGAAATTAGAAATCAATTACAGGAATAAAAATGGGATAAACACAAAAACATGGAGACTAAACAACATGCTATACAAAACCAGGATGAAAATGAAGAAATCAAAAGGAAATCAGAAAACACATCAAGACAAATAAAAATGGAAACACTACTTTCCCAAATGTATGGGGTACAGCAAAAGCAGTTCTAAGAGGAAAGTTTGTAGTGATACAAGCCTAACTTGCGAAACAAGAAAAATGTCTCAGATAAAAAACTGAACCTACCAACTGAAGGAATTAGAAAAAGAAGAACAAGTGAAACCAAAAGTCTGCAGAAGGAAATAACAAAGATCAGAGAGGAAATAAATGAAATAAAGACCAAAACAAACAAACAAACAATATAAAAGATCAACAAAACAAACATCTGTGTTTTTTTAAAAGATAAACAAAAGCAGTAAACTTTTCATGAGAGTCCATCAAGAAAAAATGTGAGAGGACAACACATAAACAAAATAAGAAACAAAAGAGGAGAAATAACAACCATTACCATGAAGATACAAGGAGATAACAAAAGAACACTACTGTTATATGCGAACAAATTGGACAACCTAGAAGAAGTAGGGGAGAAGGCAATGGCACCCCACTCTGGTACTCTTGCCTGGAAAATCCCATGGACAGAGGAGCCTGGTAGGCTGCAGTCCATGGGGTCGCTAAGAGTCGGGCACGACTGAGCGATTTCACTTTCACTTTCCACTTTCATGCACTGGAGAAGGAAATGGCAACCCACTCCAGTGTTCTTGCCTGGAGAATCCCAGGGATGGGGGAGCCTGGTGGGCTGCAGTCCATGGGGTCACACAGAGTCGAACACGACTGAAGCGACTTAGCAGAAGAAGTAGACAAATTTGTGGAAACATAAAATTTTCCAACACTGAATCAGGAAGTAATAGACAATCTGAACAGGCTAGTCACTAGTAGTGAAATTGAATTTATAATAATAATAATGATAAAATTACAGAAAGTAAATAACTGGAACTGGACAGCTTCACAGGTGATTTCTACCAAACATATAATGAAGAGCTAACGCCTACCCTTCAAGATTACTAAAAACTGAAGAGGAAGAAACACTCCCAAATTCATTCTATGAGGCCACCATTACTCTGATACCAAAACCAGAGCAAAACAGAAAATTACAGGCCAATGCCACTGATGAAGGACTTCTCTGCTGGCTCAGTGGTAGAGAATCTGCTTGTCAAGCATAAGACACAAGTTTGATCCTTGGGTTGAGAAGATCCCCTGGAGAAGGAAATGACAATGCACACCAGTATTCCCGCCTGGGAAATCCCATGGACAGAAGAGCCTGTCAGTCTATAGTCTATAGGGTCTCAAAAGAGTTGGATGTGACTTAGTGACTAAATAACACAACAACAGCTCTGATGAATACAGATGTGAGAATCCTTCTCAAAATATTAGTACCAAACTGAATTCAACAATATATAAAAGTAATCACATAGCATGATCAAATGGGATTTATTCCAGGAATGCAAGGATGTTTCAATATCCATGAAGCAATCAGTGTGATATACCACATTTATAAAAGAAAGGATAAAAATCATGACAATCTCAAAAGGTGCAGAAGAAGCACTTCACAAAATTACACATTCACTCATGACAAATGCTCATTCAAGCTGGTATAGAGGGAACATATCTCAATATCATAAACACCATTTATGACAAATTCAAAGGTAACATCATACTCAGTGGTGAAAAGCTGAAAACTTTTCCTCTAAAATCAGGAAGAAAACATGTACGCCCACTCTCATCACTTCTATTTAACACAGCATTGGAAGTCCTAGACATAGCACTCAGCAAAGAAAAAGAAATAAAAGGCATCCAAATTGCTGTGATTTACATCAGTGTTCTGCCTGACTCTTCTAAGAGTTTTGTAGTTTCTGGTCTTACAAGAAGGTGGAGTGCTGAAGAATTGATACCTTTGAGCTGTGGTGCTGGAGTACTCCTGACAGTCTGTTGGACAGCAAGGAGACCAAACCAGTCAATCATAAGGGAAATCAACCCTGAATACTCATTAGAAGGACTGATGTTGAAGCAGAAACTCCAGTATTTTGGTCATCTAATGCAAACAGCTGACTCATTGGAAAAGTCCCTGATGCTAGGAAAGACTGAGGGCAGGAGGAGAAGAGGGCATCAGAGGATGAGATGGCTGAATGGCATCATTGATGCAATGGACATGAACTTGGGCAAATTTTGGGAAATGGTGAGGGACAGAGAGGCCTGCTGTGCTGCAGGCCATGGGTTTGCAGAGTTGGACATGACTGGGCAACTGAACAACGACAACATTTTCTCCATTGTAAGGGCCTCCAAATTGGAAAGAAATAAGTAAAAGTGTCACTATTTGCAGATGACATATTATATATAGAAAACCCTAAAGTCTCCACCAAAAAAACTATTGGAACTAATAAATGAATCCAGTAAAGTTGCAGGATATGAGGTTAATATACAGAAATTTGTTGCTTTTCTATATATTAATAATAAACCATCCAAAAGAGAAAGCAAAACAATTCCATTTAAAACTGAATGAAAAAGAATAAAATACCTAGGAATAAACTTTACCAATGAAGTGAAAAAACTATATTCTAAAAACTATAAAACTGATGAAGAAAACCAAACAAGATATAAGGAAATGGAAAAATACCCTGTGTTCATGGATTGGGAGAATTAATACAGTTAAAATGTCCATACAACCCAAAGTAATCTATAGATTTAATGCAATCCCTACACTGAACTAGGATAAATAATCCTAAAATTTATATGAAAGCACAAAAGACCCCTAATTGCCAAAGCAATCTTGAGAAAGAAAAACAAAGCTGGGAATATCATACTCTCTGACTTCAGACTATACTACAAAGCTACAGTAATCAAAACAGTATGGTACTGGCACAGAAACAGACACATAGCTTAATGCGACAGAATGGATAGCTCAGAAATAAACCGATTAATGGTCACTTAATTTATGACAAAGGAGGCAAGAATATACAGTAAAGACAATATTTTCAATAAGTGGGAAAACTGAACAGTTACATATAAAAGAATAAGTTAGAACATTTTCTCACATTATATACAAAAATAAACTCAAACTTAATTAAAGCCTCAAAGATAAGACCTGAAACCATAGAACTCCTAAAAGAAAACATAGGCAGAACACTCTTTGACATAAATTTTAGCAATATATTTGAATCTGTCTCCTAAGACAATGGAAAAAAAAAAGCAAAAATAAACAGGGCCTAATTAAACTTAAAAGTTTTTGCATGGCAAAGGAAACTATGGACAAAATGAAAAGACAGCCTACTGAATGGGAGAGAATATCTGCCAATGATATGGCTGAAAAGAGGTCAATATATATATATATATATATATATACACACACACACATATATACATATATATATATATATCATACAACTCAATATTAAGAAAAACAAACAACCTGCTTAAAAAATGAGCAGAAGACCCAAATAGACATTTTTCCAAAAAGACATACAAATGGCCAACAAGCACATAAAAAGATGCTCAATATTGCTAATCATCTAGAGAAATGCATATCAAAACCACAGTAAGGTATCACTTCACACCCATCAGAATTGTTATCGTCAAAAATTCCACAAGTAACAAATGTTTGAAAGGATGTTGCAAAAAGGCAACCTGAATACACTGTTAGTAGGAATGAAAATTGGTATAGCCACTAGAGAAATCATTATGGAGGTTCTTCAAAATCTAAAAGAGAATCACCTAATGATTTAGCAACCCCACTCCTGGTTATATATTCAAAGGAAATGAAAACAGTAATTCAAAAAGATACACGCACCTCAGTGTCCTTAGCAGCATTATTTACAACTGCCAAGATATGGGAGAAACCTAAGTGCCCATCAACAGATAAGTGGATAAGAAGATATCATATATATTTAATGGAATGCCATTTGACCATAATAATGAAAGAAATTTTGCCATTTGCGATAGTGTTGATGGACTTAGAGAGTATTGTTCTTTATGGAATGTCAGACAAAGACAAATATTGCATGTTATCACTTATATGTGGAATATAAAAAATAAAATGAATGAATATAACCAAATGTAACAGACTCATACAAATAGAGAACAAACTAATTACCAGTGGGGGAAAGGAGAGGGGGGAGATAGATGAAAGGGATTAAGAAATACAGACTATTGTGTGTAGAATAAATAAGCAAGAAGGGTATATTGTACAATACATGGAATTTAGCCATTATTTTGTAATCACTTTAAATGGTGTATAATCTATAAACATATTGAATTATTATGTACACCTGAAACTAATACTGTAAATCAAGTATAATCCAAAAAAAGAAAAACAGTGCATTTAAGGGGTGTGAGGATACGTATGTACGTGTGTGTGTGTGAGAGAGAGGGAATTGTGAGTCCAGTAAAACTAGGCTATAATGCAACCTGAGGACCTTTCACCAACTGCATTATAGAAGTATTTTCAGCCAAAAGATTTGCCCCCTTTTTGGAGACTTCTGCAAGAATACAACAGAAGCTTTGGAAATGTCTTTCTTGAATGGAGAATTTAATCAAAAGCCATGTATAATGATGTATAATGGAAATGTTAATAACTTGGGTTTCAAAGACTGATTTGTTAGGTTAATAATATTCAAAAGGATCTCACATAACTAATGGAGATATGAGCCTTCTCAACAGCCTCTGACATTAGTGTGATCGGTTTCAGTTGTAGAGATGACCCCTGCCCTTGGAAAATGCAGTATAACTCATTTGCATGAACACATGCGGACAGTCTTTAAAATGACACATGCATCTACTATACATACAATATCTCCTGGTGGTCCTCTGGGTCCCACAGAGCCTGCAGGTCCTTGCTGACCCTAAAATAGAAGGCAATATAATACTTTACTTGTGCTAAAAATATAGTCTGAATATATGTAAAACATGCTGTGACCTTTATCTATAGAAAAAGTATCCAGGCTCCTCTGTGTAACACTGAAATGTGCTTTGGGCTTACAGTTTCAAGATATTTTCATTCAAATGAGTCTGCTCTCATGCAGGTTTGATGCCTGGGTTGGGAAGATTCCCCTGGAGGAGGAAATGGCAATCCTTTCCAGTATTCTTGCCTGGAAAATCCCATGGACAGAGGAGCCTGGTGGGCTACAGCCCATGGGGTCTCAAAGAGTCAGACATGGCTTAGCGGCTGAGCACACATGCATGTTCTTACCAGCAGGTGAGTCTGGATAACCTGCCATACACATGGGTCGGGCACATTACATGGATCCTTCTAGTGCCTCCTAGCAGTGGGTCTCCTTTGGGACAGTCCTATAGAATTCTGTGTGGGAAACTCAAGTGCCTGTGGGCTGCAGAATTTGGGCTTGGGAAATAAATCCTGTTCTCTTTAAGGAAACAGGGTCGTAGATGTGGCTCATATTTTTTACTCTTAAAGCTTTCAGGGATGGTACCGTAAATATGGTCTGAAAAGTACTTAAATATCCTATTGTGATCCAAAAGACAGAGGCACCATGTGTGTAATAAATGCAGCCGATACGGGAGTGTGTCTGTGGGGGGAATCGCTATGAAAACATGATAAAATCCCTGACAACATTTGTGATGAAAATGAGTGGTACATCAGAGCTCCTTGTTTTACACAGAAATGGCTATACCTTCAAAACAACTTCCACATTTCCCTGAGTGATTTCTTATGTACCTTTAGTCCTGGGCTTCCAATTACACCAGGTGGACCAGGATCTCCAGGCTCGCCCTAAACACACGGGTGGGAAAGAAATGGTTACTTTAATTTTCACAATCTCATTATGTTGGAGATGCAAGAGAAGGCCGTCAGGGGATTACCTTTATTCCTTGTGATCCTGTTATTCCAGGTTCTCCCTGTAAATGAAATCATTACCATACATGTGTTTATATTCAGATGGAGGACAGAGTCTCTAATGCTACAATTCATTTACACTTTCAGTAGCTGACATGCAATAAAGTCATGACGAAGTCAAGAAGGGTTCATCCTAACATATGACTCAAAATAATAATTGCTAATAAACCATTTCTTATTTTCCTTTCTTCTCTGTAACAGCTTTTCCCCAATGTCACTTTTGACACTGTAGTCATCATGGTCCATTAGCAATCGCTGTGTCCTCTACTCAACTGACATTGTTATTAGCTGGTTTGTCATCAGCTAATCCTACAGCTCAGAGAAATAAAACTTCAGATAAGGGCAAAAAAGAAAGAATAGAATTTAAGTTGATATGTCATGGAGGTTCTACTATCAGATGCATGTATTTAATGAAACAAAAATCACACAAAAATTAAAGTTACACAGAAGAGTACAAAGTTGGCCACAAAGAGTTCACTTTAATTAAATTATTTTCCATGACTTAATCACTGATCCTTTTATGTTTTTTTGGCTGTTCTGCAGGATCTTAGTTCCCAGAGTCGAGCTCAAACTTGTACCCTCTGCACTGGAAGCTTGGAGTCTTAACCATTGGACCACCAGAGAGGACCTATCATTGATCCTTTTGATAAAACCATCCTGTTTGGTAAATCCAATTTATATCATTAACACAAATTTTGGAAAAACTATCTTACATAATAATTTTGTACCTGAAATATCCTTGGTGTATATCTTTCATTACATTCATGTCCAATCACAAATAGCAATGTGTTACAGAAAATAAACACTACTTGTAACAAGGTTTAAAATTTCATACTTATCAAAATAAAAGAGTCAAAATTCACAGAGGAAAAAGCAGAATCCTCAGGGAGCTTATCTTATCAAATCTATTAGGCTCTAAAGTAAACATGATAGAAATCGGAGAGGAGGAAATCAATGAAATAGAAAACCCAAGATAGTGATAAAACATCTACTTACTCTATCTCCCTTTTCGCCTTTTGTAAAGCGTTCCCCCTAGGAAAATGCATAGAAAAAAGAATCATCTATAAACCCTTTTAAAAATAATCTCTCCAAACCTGGATGTGAACAAATCCTGCAGGTCAAACTCAGACCTCCACTGCAAACATGTAATGATCCAGAATGTCACATTGTCTGCCTGTGCAGCTTAGAAGACCAGTATGCAACTGAATTAGAAAACCCTTTAATATTCCCAAATGAACAGTAACTTAATCATCTTAATGTTATTTTGAGAATCCTGAGTGGTTGACAAATTAGAATATGGTCCAAGGCCAAAGCCTCCTCTGGTGTGGTTCAAAGAGAAGATGGTCACACACACACACACACACACACACACACACAAGCATCCAAACAGAGGCAGAATGAATGAGAAGATGCTGGAGTGATCAGTGGAAGGACATTCATTTGAATTCTTCCAGTTACTTAAGTTGGTCCTTAAAAAATACAGCCAGAGTTCTAAATTAGTGTTTAAAATAAGTCATTACTGTAAAAATACTTACTGATTTTCACTTTCCTTTTAACGAAAATGACATGAAGGAGTTAATTACTGGGTGAATAACTGTACAAGTCTGTGGAACTGATACTGGTTCTTGCTGTTGGGTTTAGGCTTGAAGGTTCTGGTGGGAGTCAAAGCTTTGAAGGAATGCCTCTTACGACGCAACACTTTCCCCATGGTCACTGTGTTAACTAACAACACAACCCTTCCTCCACACATACACACACACACACACACACACAGATGGGGAGGCTTCCCTGTATTAGCTTCTGTTCTTGAAGGTCCATATCGTGATATCATTTAACCTTCACTTCACTGCTGTGAGGGAGATATTGTCCCACTACCAGAATGAGAAGAGATTCAGAAAGGTTCTGAGTAACCCTAAGTTATTAATGTTTCTCCTAAAGCAGCATTCACCTACTGTATGTTCCCTGTTCCCTTATTTATCTTGCCTACAAAATCTGTGAATGAAGAGATATAATTCACCTTGATTATCATAGCATCTCTGGGGTACACTTCTGCTCTCCCAACGAAATTTATTAAATTAGGGAATTTAAAGTTTTACAGATAAAACAATAATTGCTGACCTTTATTGAATTCTTACAATGTATTAAACCCTGTTCTAATCACATTATATACATTAATACAATCAACCTCTTGGGTCAACAGGGTAGTTACTGTTAGTACATTCATTTACAGAGGGGGAACTGAGGCACAGGGAAGTTAATTCATTTCCCCAAGGTCACAAAACCAATAAGAAGTCATTGAGGATCTAAAATGAGGCAGCCTGGCTTCAAAATTAGACTTTACTTACTCAGTCTGTTTGATATTATTTACAATTTAATTGCCTTATTATGTGAATTGAGTGAATGGATAATAAGATGGAAACCATACATTTTAAAACATTTTATTTTGCATCTGAAAGTCAAGGGAAAGGCTGAGGACCGCTATGCTAGGCAATGCTGCTCTCAAAGGTCCTGGTAAGGATTTGACCTTCAGATCACTATAAGGCAGTGAGTGGTTACTGAAAAATGTCATACCTCATGATCCGGGGACTTCTGGGGGCCCCGTCTTCTCCCCCATGTCTCCAACCTCCCTGCAGTTACGTGGGGGCAAGCTGCTGATTCTGACTGTGAAATGTGTTCGGCAGGGCTGCAGGGCACGTGAAGGCTGAGGCGTGTGGAGACCACTCACCACGCTCCAGTCCTGCGGTCCTGGCAGGGGTGGCTGAGAAGTCAGAGGGCATAGCTCCCTGGTGCTTACCAGCCTGCTGACTGGTTACTGAGGGTTGTGTGGAGCAGGACACTCACTCCTCCCAACCACACTGGCTGGGCAGTATGAGCAAGAGAAAGCTTTTCTTGGGGGTAAAACCACAGAAATTTCAGGGTTAATTTGTTGCTTAATATAACCTACCTACTCTGACTAATATGGCCCATATCTATCCAACATAATTAAATCTCTTACTGGATAATTTCTATATATTAGATATATAGAGATCTTTATTTATATTCTTGCATTTCAGTCTTAATTCTAAAAATCAATTTGATTTTTAAGATAGGAGATGAAGTTAATGAGATGTGAGCAACAGGCTGCATTGCTTTTGCAACTGCTTGTTTCTGATTATATTACATTACTTATGTCACTGGTTATTTAGAACCTCTGCCAAGCTACAGTGACTAAAGTAACTTCTAGCTGGGGCAGAAAAAGCAAAACCAGGAGCCTGGTTGTCTAGAGAGCTGATATTTTGTTTTAATTCTGGTGGCTACTATCTGGGGCAGGTCATTCACATTTTGGAGCCTTTTTTTCCTTATCTATAAAATCCTGGGGTTCAACTAGATGACATTTTCACTCCAATATCTAACCTAGTCATGTAGTAAATGTTCTGTAACAGGGGACAAACTGCCATTTAAAGTACTACTCAGGCTCAGAGTTCAGATTTGGATGAAGATTATTTTTCTGTTTGGACATTCTGGTTATTATGTTAAGTTCAGATCCTGTTCCAGAATAGAAAGGCTGAGACCATAGAGAGCTAGACTGCTTTACTAATGATGTGAAATTTGTGTTTTTTCCTGTGGGAAGCTGGGAGAAAGGTAGGCAAAGATGTATTAATATAAGGAAGGTGTGATAATTCACAGATTAAGAGGGAACTGACAAGGAGAAGAGCTGGGAGGGTAAGGTAGATGGGGAGAAATATGGTTTCAGGGGGTGGGCCTTGGTAACAGGACAGAAAGCTAGAGGAAAACCTTCAGGAACTGTGAAGTCCTCCAGTTGTTGCTACTCATAGCATGGCCCAGGATCCACAGCAGGAGCATGGCCCGAGCACGTTGAGAAATACACCTGCTCAGTCTGAAAGCGGCTCTTTTGCCCCTTTCCTATTCCCCTCTGAACTCAAAAGAACCTAAATATAAAAATGAGATCACCAAGCAATTGAAACTAACTCCTGACTTATGCTGTCCTGAATGCATGCCATGCCTTGCCTAAGCTATTGATTTTTTCCTAGATAAAAAGAATGAAGAATTAAGCCATTAAAAAATGACTAGCTCTCTCCCTTAATGGCCCCCTTAGTAATCCTACCAGAGATCATGCATCAAGATTACATTTGAAGAGAGAGTCAGCCAGTCTGCACTCAAAGGAAAGAAAAAAGATTCAGATTCCAACCTCTTGCCTCAACGACTCACTGAGATTCTTGCCATTCCCCCATCCTCCACCTCCATCATTTTTCTCTTTAAAAACTGTCCTGGCTGAAAAGAAACTTGGGAGTTGGTCTCAGGACATGAGTCCCTCTTCTCAGGTTGCGACTTTTTCTGATTAAAGCACCTTTCTGCTGACCCTTGCTTCTGCAACTGTTGACTTATGAGCAGTGAGCAGCTGAACTGAACTTGGATTTGGTAATAAACCACTACCCAGACCTGCTGAACTAGGATTAGCATTTCAAAAGGATCTTCAGCAATTCAAGTTTACATTTAGTATGACAGGTACTACTCTAATCCACTCAAATTTCTCTCTCTGCTCTACAAGTCCCGGCTATTCCAGTAGAATTTTAGTAAATCTTGGGTCCTGGTTTGCCACGCAGCATGTGGAAATTAAGAAAAGGTGTCAGTGCTCCAGTGTGGAGGGGAGACGGGGTGGGGGGCAAAGGGCAGATAAGAGCTGAGAAGAGATGCCCATAAGTGTGGAGTTGTAGGAGTCAGCTGGCAGATGGAGTCAGTCAGTCAGTCAGCAGACCCTGGGCTGATTTGTGAGAGAGAGATTTCCTAGAAAGCCTTGGAAATTCTCAGGTGTGGAACCCCAGTAAGGACTGTTACTGGTTTGGACAGAAAACTAACGGCAAACGTGACCCCTGAAGGAGGAGAACTTCGGAGCACAAGGGGGACAGCCTGAACTCGAAAGCTGTCAGAGAGTGACCGTCATCGCCAAAGATGCTTCGTTTTTAAAGCTGAAGCACAAGGAGAATTTGACTTTGTGATATTAAATACCCTTTATATTGTTCCCGTTTGGCAGGCATGCAGGCATTTTAGTGAGCTCTTCATTTTTATCTCTGGCCAACCAATATTCTCTGTTTATCCCAGCAAGGGAAGAGGTAAAAGTAAAATTTTCTTAAAGTCTTACCTTTTTTTTTTAAACAAAGATGAAACATTTGTTAAGTCATACTTGGTGATTCTTGAGGGCTGCTGTGGGGTTTGGTTTTGTTTTGTTTTAAAGTGAAAGTAAAGTCGCTCAGTCCTGTCCGACTCTTTGTGACCCCATGGGCTGTAGCCTACCAGGCTCCTCTGTCCATGGGCTTTTTCCAGGCAATAGTACTGGAGTGGATTGCCATTTCCAAAAATTATTTTTGTAATTAGGATTCATATCATCTCTTTAGGTAGTCCCATTTGAATATAAATGATACTGAAGGTAATTTTTCCAACAAAAGAACTAAATTTTGGAAGAACCTGGCCTCAGTAATATTTAAGAAGTCATTTTGATCTTATAAAAACCTAGAATAACTTCAGAGACTACGCTGAGAGTAGTTGTTTGTGCAAAGATATACTTCTCTGTTTTTTTTCTTTTGGATAAATTAGCCCTTTTGATGTACTGATTTTATTATTCATTTTAGCTATTATCTTTAGTTATAGCAGGGCAGCTTAGTGATTTTTAAACCCTGGGTTCTGGAATCAGCCTACCTAGGAGTGATTCATGGTTTCAGTACTTCCTAGCTTAAGTAACTTAAGCTAGGGACCTTAGGGAAGTTACTTAACCTTTCTGTGCCTCGGTTTCCTCATCTGAAGAATGTTTTTTCTTTTTTTTTTTTTAATGAACTAAGTGAGGTAATACATGTAAAAACTTAGTACCTCATTTAAAGAACATGACCAAATATCTGATCTATTGTTCCTTATGCCAGGGACAACCAACGTACATGGAATTGGGGCTGATTAAGAAAAATATCTTAATTCTATTTTTTGGATATTCTCCCTCTGCTCTCAAAGCTAAAATACTTACAGATTCTCCCTTTTCACCTTTAGGGCCAATAGATCCTGGAAATCCTGGTGATCCGGTCTCACCCTTTCAAGAAAAGCAGAAGACAGTTTTTGCATGAGGCTAGGTAAGTCCTGTTGTGACCCTCAGGGTGATAGCACAACCTGTCCCCCTTCTAAGAGTGGAATTTATCTATTAACCCCCAAGGGGCAGTGGGAAGCTCTGAATCCAGTAGGTTATTCACATAATAGTGTGTTTATAAGCACTCCACAATGCCTTTAGGTCTTTTAGAAATCCACAGTATTCATTAAGATCTTTAAAATTAATGTGAGACAAAGTCAATTATTTTTCAAGCAAAGAACATTTACAGAAAATAATTATAATTATGCTCTGCTGCACCAAAAGAACAAAAAGGAATTTTTGTGGCCTTAAAGACATCACATTATTTAACTGACACAGTAATCCAAATTCATGTTATTTCAAGGATTTCTTTCTTTTTTCAAGTAGGGGGAGATACAGGAAGAAAAAGATGTCTCTCCACTGTTTCCAGCATTCATTCACCACTGTTCAGTTGCAAAGAAGGCCTTCTTGATGACGTGGGGATAGCAGTGGCTTAGAAAAGTCTAAGAGTTTCTGATGAAAAATCCAGAAGAGGGATTTGTATAGGACAAATAAAGAGTATTTTGAGAAAATAAAATTATAGAAATAATATTGGTGGCAAGGAAGTGTACCACTAATTAAACGATAGAGATATCTCAGTGCTTTTGTTTACTGTTAGCCAATAACCCTGCTGCTGCTGCTGCTGCTAAGTCACTTCAGTCGTGTCCAACTGTGTGTGACCCCATAGACGGCAGCCCACCAGGCTCCCCCATCCCTGGGATCCTCCAGGCAAGAACACTGGAGTGGGTTGCCATTTCCATCTCCAATGAATGAAAGTGAAAAGTGAAAGGGAAGTCGCTCAGTCGTGTCCAACTCCTCGTGACCCTATGGACTGCAGGCCATCAGGCTCCTCTGTCCATGGGATTCTCCAGGCAAGAGTACTGGAGTGGGGTGCCATCGCCTTCTCCACAACAACCCTGAATACCACAATTGTTAAGTGCAGCCGCTAGAATGAATGTAGGGCTTTCCCGGGAGCTCTTGCCAATGCAGGAGACATGGGTTTGATCCATTGGTCGGGAAGATTTCTTGGAGAAGGAAATGGCAACCCACGCCAGCATTCTTGCATGGGAAGTCCCACAGACAGAGGAGCCTGGCAGGCTGCAACCATGGGGTTGCAGAGTTGGACACAACTGAGTGACTGAACAACAACCAGAACTTATATAATGCTGGGTTGTTTTCCAACCCTAAGGGCATTTTTGCAAAACAATGTTCATCATTGCATTTCCAAGCATATAGCTTTTCTGCCCCTTGTGTCTTTTTTATTTCAGAAAAAAATACAAAAAAGATATGGTTGAATATGTCAAACCTCCATGGACAAGGCACCCAAGATGGAAGGAAAAAAACCTTATGTCAAAGAGGAAATTTCATATTCCCTCTCTATTTCTGTGCCAGAGAGAGTCACTGTTATGAATTTAGTACTTACATTTTCAGTCTGTATTTTTGTACTTTTACTGCATATGTGGAACCATAAATAGTATGCTATTTTGGATATTTAAAACAAATTTTATAAAAGCCACTGGTTAATCTTGTATATGACATTCTGTGACTTTTCCCCCAACTCAATGTTGTTTTTAATATCCATCCTCTATTGATACATAGAGATCTAGTTTATTCAGTGAACCTTTGGATAGTATTATAGTGTGTTAATGGATCGGGGATCATCTAAGCCCCACTCATGGGTATTTGGGGCTTCCCATGGGGTTTAGTGGTAAAGAATACGCCTGCCAATGCAGGAGATGCAAGAGGCATGGGTTTGGTTCCTGGGTTGGGAAGATCCCCTGGAGAATGGCAACCCACTCCATTGTTTTTGCCTGGAAAATCCCATTGACAGAGGAGCCTGGTGGGCTACAGTTCACGGGGTTGCAAAAGAGTTGGGCACAACTGAGAGACTGAGCACAAATGCGCATTTTGTTGTCTTATAAACAGGGTTGCAATGAACATCTCTACACATGTCCCCTGGTGTGGATATGTTTATCTGTTGCTTTTGAAGCCTCAAATAGCCCTAAAGACACTGGTTTACTTTTATATTTCTATCTTAATCAGTATCTTGTGATTTAGCTTAGAGGAAGAGGGAGTCAGTCATTCATAATGGATAGACAATGTCATGTGTTTTTTTTTTTTTTTTAGGGAGGCTTCTAGATTTGTGGGATATATTTTGTAAATTTAATCTTCATTTATTAATACAAGTATTTTCCCTTATAGTGTACCATCTAAACATACAATGTAACATCAGTTTTACACTTACCATATTGTAGGAGAATCCATTTTCCTACAGATAGTAAGTTCTATCCATAATGAAAAGAGGAAGAAATTGGTGGAGACATTAAGGGACTGATTGCTGTTGGTTTGACAGACTAAACAATTGGCCTTGTACAAGTGTTAGACTGTATAGAGTGTGGCCTTCTATCACCCATCTGATAGATGTTAAAAGCCTCAGTGCACTGGGGAAAAAATATGCCCAGTAATTCAAGCCAGCTGCATAAAGTAAAGGTAGAAATCAAGAAAGGGTCTAGGAGTTACTATTAGAGTCACATGTGCTTGATATCAAACGGTAAGGGGAGAGGAATACGCCTGAAGGAAGAGTAACCATATTCACAGCTGCTAAGTATTTAAACCAACATATACAAGTCTCCACTGAAATACAGAGGAAAGACCAGGCAGAGGCTTTGGTCCACCTCTCTCTGGTATGGAAGTGTGGCTGGGCTTGGAGGAAGTCTTAGAGACCAGATCCTTATACAAAAGTCTACAAACAAAAGCATTTCCCTCCTGAATCTTAATCACATATGGAGTTGTTCTTCATATTTAAAATGGATGTTTAGTAATTTATCACTGTAATTATGAGTTGAAAGATCAGTGATGGATTTACTTAGCTTCGGGAAAGGCAGTCATTTAATTTGACACTCTGGATGTTATTTGAAAGGTCTGGTGGTGTTGAGCCTCCATCTTTTTCCTCTGACAACTGCTCTGAAAGACACTGCTAATTTCTCAGGGGTCCTTAGATATTCCACCTCCTGATTCTTCTGTCTCTATAAAGAAGCAGCTATCCCCGACCGACTTGCAGATACATCACCATCCCATCACTGCAGCCTGTCTTTCTCAGGAGGCTACAGAGCAGGGGTCATCATTTCAGTCCTGGCAGGTGGCTTGCATGATGCCTGGGTCTCTGTCACTATTTACTATTAAAAGCTGATAGTATTCGTTGTTCTTTCTTCCTGTATCTTGAATCAGAACGAGGCTGCTAACCTCGGAGTGATTTGTGTGTCAACTCTATTGCTGTTTGTATCGACTCTGGTGTTTTACTAGGAATGTGTGTGCATGCTAAGTCGCTTCAGTTGTGTCTGACTCTGTGTAACACTATGGACTGTAGCCTTCCAGGATCCTCTGTCCACAGGATTCTCCAGGGAAGAATACTGGCGTGGTTTGCCATGCCCTCGTCCAGACGATCTCCCTGACCCAGGGATGGACCCCCCGTCTTTTATGTCTCCTGCATTGGCAGGCGGGTTCTTTACCACTTTGGGTTCCAAATGGTAGGCTGGCTTTGTGATTCTATTCTGCCAGCTGGTGCATTGAGAAGTGGAGTACGATACAGCAAAAGTCATGTATATGTTGAAATTGTACTTCTGGCTCAATCTTACATTCTACAACATAAATTGAATCTCTTCTCCACCAAAATTATGGTGGGAGAAGCAAAGATGATCAAGACTGGATGTTAAGTATGATAACTATGAATACCAAAAAGACATACATGATACTCTACGAGAAGAAAGAAAGTTTAGAATGGATGAACAGTAAGGAACAAAGTGTTGGTGAGGGCTTAATATATGTCATGCATTGTGCTTTGGGTAAGGTCATCTCATCTCATTTGATTTTAATCCTGCCATCAACTCTGTGTAGATATAATTTTGCCCATTTCACAAATGTGTAAATTGATGACCAGAGGGTTGGAGTGTCTTTTCTGAGTTGTTAATGGCACAATCAGCTTTTGATCCCAGAGCCCAGGTTCCTTCCATCATTCAATGGTTCTCAACGCTGGCTGCCAGGTGGAATCATCTGAAACTCTTTTAAAATAAAGCAACATGGACCCCACTCCAGATCAACCAGACACATGAGTTCTGCCCCACATCAGAGTCCTGGAGATGGGGCCCGAGACTGGTAATTTCCAAAAGCCCTCAGGGGACTCCAGTGTGCAGCCGAATCACCGGAGTCCACCAGGGGTGTGGTCCGAGGGAGAAGGTTGAAGGGGCCTTAAATTCTCACTATAGTGACCTCTGAACAGCATCACCAAGAATGAAGTATAGACTCAGCCCAGGTACTGAGTGTGCACAGTTAGAGGTGATTCTGCTCCTCCAGCAAGGGTGGTGCTTACATTTGAGAATTCATCCTATGCATTTTTTACTGAGAGAGCCTTTCTCCTGTTAATTAAAATTCCTACAAATCACTTCACACGGGCATTTATATCAGGTACTGTATCCAGTTCTCTGTAGACTCCTCTGGGTTATTTCTTTGGGTGGGAAGAGGGAACAATCATGCCCCTGGCTTTTTCTAATTCCACTTAAGATTCTAAAGCAATTAGAAAAGATTTTGAGCCATAGAAAGTGTCCTTAGAGTTAGAAATACACCTGTTTTACAGAATCAAATTTCTCAACATTGAGGTCTTCAGAATTCCTAAGTAACATGTGTTTCCTAATGAACAGAGCAATACGAGAGCCAGCTGCTTTGTTTCAAGGAATGAATCATAATTTAAATACTTTAAAAGTGCCATAGCTCTCTTTGCTCAGCTGTCCCAAGTGACAAGCTCTTTTTTTTTTTTTTCCCTTAGTCTGCATGTGTCCTGCAGTAATTGCTTAAAATATAATGTGTTCGTTATGGTGGTGTAGGAATTCCATAAGCTATTTGGTTACAGGAAATAATGTTAATGTACTAGCAGTGCAATCCAAGACACATAAACGACATTACTGCTGTATAATCAATTTTTAGGGATGTCTTTTTAAGAATGTCAAGGTTTTTATTTTTATTTTTTGCAGGAAATTTCATTTGCAATGGTCAATCTATAAGAAGCTCCCCATTTTGCGGAGACTATCTCTTAGCAGTTTTTTTTTTTTTTTCTTTCTGGTGAAGGAGGTTTGATCTTGTGAATAGATGGGCTGCACGGATTTATAAGGCACGGAAGTCATATTTTCTTGGATTCATGTTGAAATACCCTGCCCTCAATCATGAGAATTTTTACTGGGTGAATGACGGAAAGGAGCACTCACAGGCCATGTTCCTGCAGAGTATTTTCAGTCCTACTCATCTCTGTCTGTGGATTTGATGTGCGTTGTTTCTTTCGTCTTTTTTTCTTTTTAAAATTGAAGTATAGCTGATTTACAATGTCATGTGAGTTTAAGGTGTACAGCAAAGTTATTCAGTTTTACATACATATATATATTTTTTTCAGATTCTTTTCCCTATAGGTTATTACAAAATATTGAATATGGTTTCCTCATTTTTTTTTCCTTGACAATGGCAATTTCTCACTGAATCTAAGGTCATCACAATTGCAGGATCAAACAGGAGTGAGACATCTTTTTGAGAAGGCAAGTGTATTTGTCATCTTCACAGCTAATTAATTAAACTCATGAATGATGACAATGAGAAGGCAACGGAAATTCACCAGCGTTTTAATTTTAAAGCTGTTTTGAAATAATTATTTGGTTAAACTGTGACTGTACATGATAAAAACCCACCCAAAAATGCTCCCATGACAGCTTATGTGTGGACACTTAGGAGGACAGAAAAATGGCAAGCCTCGGGCATCCTGTCACAGGGCCTTTCAGATTGTTTTTGCCACCGATGCGGATCCAAGAAACATCTAACTATACACTGAAACATGTGTCCTAATTTCATTTACCCGTGACAGTTATGTGACAGCTATTTCCCTTCACTGTGGAAGTGTTCCCTTCCTGTGGTCAGCTTACTCGGGGCTTCGAGGGGAGGCGGAGCTCAGCTCTGCTTGGTCAGGAGGCGGGGAGAGTAGTGCCCCCTGCAGGCTGACGTGGAACCTGCGGGGCAGTGAGGCTGCCCTGACGTGTGAATGTGTGAATTGGTGTAAAAACCTAGATGTCTCTACTCACTCTGCAAATTTGCTTACCTTCTCTCCTTTTAGACCACCAGCTCCATGTTCACCAACATTTCCCTAAGTAAACATGAAACAAAAATTAAAAAAAAAATCCATTTATTTTTAAAACAGACCCTACTTTAACATAAAAATAGACAATAGCACTGTAACAGCTTTTATCTCATTTGCCTCTCTCACACTCTGTCAAATATTCCTGAAATATTTGCCTCTGTCAAACATTCCTGAAAAACTCTCACTTTTGAGACCCTATTTGTCCTTGCTGTGACCTCCACCCTATCTGGTCAGGAGGTGATGCTAGAGAAACAGCACCTCTCCAGGGGCGAAATAGCAAAACTCTAAACTAATGCCCGGCAGCCTGGTTTGGTTTTGATACAACTTTCAAGACTAGTAGTGGTATCTTTGTTGCTCAGTGTAATGGATGTTCCATTATCAACCTTTCGGCTGCACTTGGCACGCTCTTGACTTGTGTTACATGTACTCTACTTCTTCTTCCTGTCTCTCTGACCTCTCCTCTTCAACCAGCTCCTCACTGGTCAAGCCTGGACTTCCTCGGGACTACCTCCAGCTCTCTTCTTGTGATTCAACCTTTTGTCCCAGGTACGCTTACCCATTCCATGGCTGAGGCATTATCCACACGACAGACAAATCTCTAAACCCAGCACATGTTTCCCTTCTGGGTTTTGACCCCTATATCTACTTTTCTACTTAATGTGTTCACTTGTAAATTCTAGAAGAGAGTTATAGTCAACAAGTTCAAAACTGAATTTAAAAATATAAAAACGCAGCCATATATGAGTAAGAAAGACAGGAGAATAACTCATTGTTAACAGGTGTTAGTCCAGAAGTGGGAGGATGATAATTAACTTCTTCCTAACGTATCTGTGCAGTTTGACTTGTGAAAATGAGTGGTAATTTCATTTTATAATTGAAACAAATTACATAAAGAAAGAAAATCTGCATCCAACCTCTCCTGTCCATAGACTCTTTCTTCTTCCATCTAGGTGTCATCGTTAACACTGGCCTCCTCTACTTCCCTGGTGGCTCAGATGGTAAAGCGTCTGCCTACAATGTGGGAGACCTGGGTTCAATCCCTGGGTCGGGAAGATCTCCTGGAGAAGGAAATGGCAACCCACTCCAGTATTCTTGCCTGGAGAATCCCATGGACAGAAGAACCTGGTAGGCTACAATCCATGGGGTCGCAAAGAGCAGGATATGACTGAGCGACTTCACACACACTCTACTCCTTAAGGATAACATCATCCAGTCCGGTTGCCTCTGCCCCAAGTCTCTTCACTCCAGCTACCTCCACTGGAAGGCCACCAGCACTCTTGCAGGATCATTGCAAAGGCTCCCTCACTGGCCTCTATAACCTACTCTTGCTCCTCTGACACACATGTTCTCTATAGAAGGTCAGAATGCAATCTTTAAATGATGTTCTGACTTTCTTTCTTCAAAACCTCAGCAAAGTCATGTAAAGGGTCTTCTCTCAGCCTCTCAGATGGACCAGGATCCTTCTTGTCTCTCCCTGTAGTCCCCGACTCTGTCCTCACCTCTTCATCTGGTTAGCAGTGACTCAGATCTCAGCTATTACAAAATGCATTCTGAGGGTCTCCAGACAGGTTCCCCTCACACCTTCTCATTGGACATTGTGTTTCTCCTTAATACTAACTAACATTTAAAATTTTGTATTTCTTCAAAAATTCTTATGTTAGCATGTAAGACCTGTGAGGCCTGGAACTGAATGCCCACCCCATGCCTATAGCAGTATCTAACATATAGGAAGCACTCAATAAATATTTGTTGAATAAATAAGCCAGTCACTGTTGTTACAGTTTAACATTTTAAATGTGCCTTCGTATTACTCATGCTACTCTAGTCAAAAAGAAGTAGTTTAGGGGATTCCCTGGTGGCTCAGTGGTAAAGAATCTGCCTGCCATTACAGGAGACATGGGTTTGATCCCTGATCTGGGAAGATCCCACATGCTTCAGAGCCACTAAGCTCATGAGGCACAACTACTGAGCCTGTACTCTGCAGCCCACAAACCACAATTGCTAAAGCTTGCCTGCCTGGAGCCCTTGTTCTGCAATGAGAAGTCACTGCAATGAGAAGCCTGCCCATGGCAACTAGAGAAGAGCCTACATAGCAATGAAGACCCAGCACAGACAAAAATACATAAATAAATAAAATTATTTTTAAAAATGAAAAAATTAAAATAAAATTTGAGGAGAAAGAGACTAAAAATTCTGTAAAAAATAAGTAGTTAATAACTGCTGTTATACATATTACTGGTCCTGTGATAGTCTCTCATTTTTCCTACTTACCTTTGATCTCAGATATCTAAATAGAAAACAAAAATTGTAGTCCCCAAATCTTAAGTTATAAATCATTTGCTGTTGTTGTTCAGTCTCTCAGTCGTGTCTGACTCTTTGCGACCCCATGGACTGCAGCAGGCCAGACATCCCTGTCCTTCACCATCTCCCAGAGTTTGCTCAAACTCATGTACATTGAGTCCGTGATGCCATCCAACCATCTCATCCTCTGTTGTCCCCTTCTCCTGCCTTCAACCTTTCCCAGCATCAGGGTCTTTTTTGATGAGTCGGGTCTTCACATCAGGTGGGCAAAGTGTTGGAGCTAGCTTCAGTATCAGTCCTTCCAATGAATATTCAGGACTGATTTCCTTTAGGATTGACTGGTTTGATCTCCTTGCTGTCCAAGGGACTGTCATGAGTCTTCTCCAACACCACAGTTCAGAAGCATCAATTCTTCAGTACTCAGCCTTAATGGTCCAACTCTCAGATCCATACATGACTACTGGGAAAACCACAGCTTTGACTATATAAACCTTTGTTGGCAAAGTAATGTCTCTGATTTTAAATATGCTGTCTAGGTTTGCCATAGCTTTTCTTCCAAGGAGAAAGCATCTTTTAATTTTGTGGCTGTAGTCACTGTCTGCAGTGATTTTGGAGCCCCACAAAATAAAGTCTCTCACTGTTTGCATTGTTTCCCCATCTATTTGCCATGAAGTGATGGGACTGGATGCCATGATCTTAGTTTTTTGAATGTTGAGCTTTAAACAGCTTTTTCACTCTCCTCTTTCACTTTCATCAAGAAGCTCTCTAGTTCCTCTTCTCTTTCTGCCATAAGGGTGGTGTCCTCTGCATATCTGAGTTTATTGATATTTCTCCTGGAAATACTGATTCCAGCTTATGCTTCATCCAGCCTGGCATTTTGCATTATGTGAAACATGTAAGTTAAATAAGCAGGGTGACAATATACAGCCTTGATGTACTCCTTTCCGGTTCTAACTGTTGCTTCTTGACCTGCATACAAGTTTCTCAGGAGGCAGGTAAAATGGTCTGGTAGTTCCGTCTCTTGAAGAATTTCCCATTGTGATTCACACAGTCAAAGGCTTTGGCATAGTCAATGAAGCAGAAACAGATTTTTTTTTCCTGGAATTCTCTTGCTTTTTCTATAATACAACGGATATAGGCGATTTGATCTGGTTCCTCTGCCTTTTCTAAATCCAGCTTGAACATCTGGAAGTTCTCAGTTCATGTACTGTTGAAGTCTAGCATGGAGAATTTTGAGCATTACTTTGCTAGTGTGTGAGATGAATGCAATTGTGCGGTAGTTTGAATATTCTTTGCCATTGCCTTTCTTTGGGATTGGAGTGAAACTGACCTTTTCCAGTCCTGTGGCCACTGCCGAATTTTCCAAATTTGCTGGCATATTGAGTGCAACACTTTAACAGCATCAATCTTTAGGATCTGAAATAGTTCAGCTGGAATTCCATCACTTCCACTAGCTTGGCTCCTAGTGATGTTTCCTAAGACCCACTTAACTTCGCACTCCAGGATGTCTGACTCTAGGTGAGTGATCACACAATCGTGGTTATCTGGATCATAAGATTTTTTTGTATAGTTTCTTCTGTGCAAGGACATATATGAAAGTGAGGTATGACACTCTGAGTCAGATATATAAAGAACGAGCAGTTATGAAATGGTAAGCTGTTTGAATGCAATCTCCACAGAAACATAAAACTTTAGGAGTTTCCTGAAAATACTGCTATCTGGGCCTAGAGCCAATGGGCTCCAATGGGCTCTGATGCACAGCCCATCAGAGTCTCTGCCTGGCTGTGCTTGTGCTAAGATATGTGGGGAAGGTGGAACATACTTGGTCTAAGACAGTGGCCTCCCAATCTTTTTGGCACCAGGGACCAATAGTGTAGAAGATAATTTTTCCACAGACAGGGTGGGGGGGATGGTTTCAGGATGATTCTCATAAGGAGTGTGCAACCTAGATCCCTTGCATGCACAGTGAACTGTAGGGTTTGCACTCCTGTGAGAATCTAATGCCACCACTGATCTCACCACTGGAGGGGAGCTCAGGTAGTAATGTAAATGATGAGGAGTGGCTATAAATATAGATGAAACTTTGCTCATTTGCCTGCCCATTGCTCACCTCCTGCTGTGTGGTCCAGGGGTTGAGGACCCCAGGTCTAAGACATAGGTTGTCCAGGGATGGTTTTGGACTGGGATGCCCCATGCTTTTGACTTTCAGAGCAGAAGAGTACTCAAAGTACATCTGCTGAGAGCATCTCACAGCACCTTGGTTTAGGTCCTCCTCCCTAGCTGATCCCCCAACAACCTAAAGGGCATCACAGATGCTGTGAGATGAAGATATGCCTCTGCAGCACCAAGTCATATTATTCTATCCATATACTCGATTGTTCTAAAATCTTGACTTTTCTGGAGGTTTTCACATCCAGAAAAACAACATGGTATTTACTGCCAAGCAGAATATCATATGGTTGCTTCATGCAATAGCTATTTCAGGAAACCTATCTAAATAAGGACCCTCAGTGGCCTCTGTAGGTGTTATCCACTCTCTGGCTAACAACACTCAAGGCAGACGCAAACTTGAACTTCATTTGCATTGATTTGTTGACATCTGAGATTCTCCTCTCTGCTTTCTCCAAGCTAATTGTACCAGACAATTTCTTGACTCTATAGAAATAATATGGCTTCCCTTGTGGCTCAGTGGGTAAAGAATCTGCCTGCAATGTGGGAGACCTGGGTTTGATCCCTGGGTCAGGAAGATTCCCTGGAGAAGGGATAGGCTACCCACTCCAGTATTTTTGGGCTTCCCTTGTGGCTCAGCTGGTAAAGAATCCGCCTGCAATATGGGAGACCTGGGATTGATCCCTGGGTTGGGAAGATCCCCTGGATGGAGGCATGGCAACCCACTCCAGTATTCTGGCCTGGAGAATTCCATGGACTGTACAGTCCTTGGGGTTGCAAAGCATTGGGCACGACCAAGCGACTTTCATACCACATAGAAATAATAAGAGACTTGTTATTGCTCAGTTGCTCAGTCACGTCTGACTCTTGGTGACTTAGTCCTTATGTTTCTGGAGCCCACAGTTCTGCCTCAGATGTTATTCTAATTTTACCAGGTCACTTTGTGCCTTTCTGCCATGTTATTTGAATGGTTCTCAAAAACCTTTTGAGTAGCTTTAATAGATGTACAATTTTGAATATATTGTTGAAAAGTCCCTGTGGTGCAGTGATGAGAGTTGTTTTGTGTGGGGTGATGCCTGCACATTTCAGGAATTCTGGGGAAATCAGGATGGCACAGTAGGCAGCACTGAGTTCACCTCGCCCTTCGAACACAACAATAACACATCCATGTGTGGAGCAGCTCTCACTACAAACAAACCAGAGACTGACAGAGAGACACTTACACAATCAAGACTGTAAGAGAGGTGCACACAAATCAGGTAGGAAGGGAAAAGAAGCAGTCAGGTTGGGATTGTGCCTGTAGTGAAGGACACAGATGAGAAGGGGGATTACACAGGCTCAGAGATTCTCCCTGGGGAGTGAGCAGTTTGAACCGCACTTTGGGCACCCCAGTCTTAGGGACTGATGTCAGGAGGATACGTCTCCTTGCTGCTGCTAAGTCGCTTTAGTCGTGTCCGACTCTGTGCGACCCCATAGATGGCAGCCCACTAGGCTCCCCCGCCCCTGGGATTCTCCAGGCAAGAACACTGGAGTGGGTTGCCATTTCCTTCTCCAATGCATGAAAGTGAAAAGTGAAAAGGAAGTCGCTCAGTCGTGTCCGACTCTTAGCGACCCCATGGACTACAGCCTACCAGGCTCTGCCATCCATGGGATTTTCCAGGCAAGAGCACTGGAGTGGGGTGCCATTGCCTTCTCCGTACGTCTCCTTAGCTGGCTTGAAAAGCAGTGTCACTGACAGTGAGCGTGTAAGAAACCTAAGGTCTGCTTGTGAAGAGAGCATACACACTGGCTTATGCCCAAGAAGGAAGGAAGTAGATAAAAATTATATGAACTCTGCATGGTTTCCTGTGGCTACCTCAGTGTATGCCCGGCCCAAGTTGAGTGCCCGGTCCAGCTCGCTTGCTCTGTGGCACAGCGCCACACTAGGGTAAGGACTGCCAAGGCCAAGGGAGGTATACAGTAGTAGGGGGATGAAGACCTGGCACAGCATCTGAATGGGGGGCAGCAGCCATTGCTGTCACTCCAGGAGGCAGCAGATTGGGAGCTGTCCAGAACTCCAATGGTCTCAGGACCACCACAGTCTGAATGCTGACCCACACCAAGCACTCATTCCAGGACCTCTTGCTCTAGCACTGCTTCCCTTTAAGGCAAGGGTGCTGGTCGTGGGAGAGGCACACAGAGGGAATGGAAGCATCTCAGGCCTGACCTTCGTGACTTCTGCTCCAGCAACTGGGAATCTGCCCCCACCCCAAGGGGGTGGTGATGGTCATGAAGCAGAGGAGAAGCCCTGAATCACACCTGAATCCAGCTCTAATGCCATCTCATGCTCCATTTTCTACCAAGGTGGTAGTAGTCAGCACATCCTAGGGGAAGACGTGACTCAGGCTCAGGTCAGCTTCAGCTCTCCCACTGGGCACATACAGACTATATAGGGATGCTCCCACTAAAGGACACTCCTTCAAGACCATACAGGTAACTGTTTCACCTAATGTCAGAGACAGAGAAAGTTAGCAAAATGAGAAGACAAATTTGATTCAAATGAGACAAAAGAAAACTCTTAAGAAAACAAGCAATAAAACAGAAATAAATAATTCATCAGTTAAAGAGTTCAAGGCATTAGGAATAACAATGTTAAGTGATTTAGAGAAAAGAATAGATGAACACACTGAGAATTTAATAAGGAACTAGAAAATATAACAAAGAACCAGGAAGAACTGAAGAATACAATAAATAAGCAACATACACACACAAAAGAATGAACAGCAGACTAGGTGACACAGAACACATAAATGATCTGGAAGATATAATAATGAAAATCACCCAATCAGAGCATAAAAAAGAAAAACAAATTTTAAAAAATGAGAACACTTTAAGGGGGCTCTGAGACAACATCAAGCATATCAATCTTTGTGTTATTGGGAACTTGGAAGGAGAAGAGATACAGAAAGTAGTAAAAAGTGCATTTGGTGAAATTATGTCTGAAAACTTCCCAAACCTGAAGAAGGAAATATTGTCCAAGTTCAGGAAACATAGAGTGTCCCGGATAGGATGAACCCAAACAGACCCACACCAAGACATGTAATTAAAATGGCAAATATTAAAGTGAATTCTAAAGGTAGCAAGAGAGAAACAAAGAATCATATACAAGGGAACCTCCATAAGGCTATCGACTGATTTTATAGAAACTCTGTAGACCAGAAGGGAAAGTGCTGAAAAGGAAAAACCTACAACCTAGACTAATCTACCCAGAAAAGTTATCATTTAGTCTTGAAGGAGAGATAACTTCTCAGACAAGAAGAAACTCAAAAAGTTTATCAATACTAAAATTACCCTATAAGAAAAGTTAAAGAGTCATCTCTAAATGGAAAAGAAAAGGTTACAGTCAGAAGGAAGAATCTATGGAAGGAAAAAAAATCCCACTAGAAAAGGGAAAAATATAGCAATGGCTGTGAATCAACTATTTAAGCTAGTTACAAAGATTAAAAGGAAATAAAATTATAAAATATACTATAATAAACAGTGAAGGGATAAACTAGAAGGTGTAAAATATGACATTAAAAACACAAAATATGACTGAAAATAAAAAATATAAATATTTTAGACTGTGATTGCACTTAAATGACTACCAGTTTAAAACAAAAAGAAATAGTTACAGGTCAACATATATGTAACCACAAACCAAAAACCTAAAATAAATACACAAAAAACTAGAGAGAAAGTAGTACAAGCACACCACTGAAGAAAATGATCAAACCACAAGAGAAGAAACTACAACAATAAGAAAATAACAGAAGAATCACAAAAACAACCAGAAAACAAGTAAGAAAATGGCAGCGAGTACATTCCTGTTAATTCACTTTAAATGTCGACAGACTAAATGCTCCAGTCAGAAGAAACAGAGTGGTTGACTGTATTAATACAAGACCCATCTGTATGATGCTTATAAGAGATTCACTTCAGAGGTAAAGAGAAACAAACTGAAGGTGAGGGATGGAGAAAGATGGAAATAACAAGAAAGCAAAGGCAGCATTACTCATATCAGACAAAATAGACTTTAAAACAAAGTCTACAACAAAAGACAAAGCATTATATAACGATACAAAGATCAATGCAAGAAGAGATATTATACTTGTTAATATCTATGTATCCCATACAGAAGCACCGATATGTATAAATATTAACAGGTATAAAGGAAGAAACTGACAATACTTTAGTGGTAGTGGACTTTAATATTCCACTTACATCAGTGCATAGATCATTCAGAAAAGAAAGCAATAAGGAAACCGTAGTTTTAAAAGACACGCTAGACTAGTTGGACTTAATAGGTAAGTCCTGTTGGTCTTAACAGGACATTCCATCCAAAAACAGCAAAAGAAACATTCTTTTCAAGAGCCC
The DNA here is from genome assembly GCF_032452875.1 of Bos javanicus. Classification (NCBI taxonomy): domain Eukaryota; kingdom Metazoa; phylum Chordata; class Mammalia; order Artiodactyla; family Bovidae; genus Bos; species Bos javanicus. The sequence continues at coordinate 9,308,700 of NC_083876.1, read as the reverse complement.
ATGGAATGTTCTTTGGGATGAATCACATGTTAGGCTGCAAAACAAGTCTGAACAATTTAACAGGACAGAAAATATATCAAGCATTTTTTTCTAAGCACAATAATATGAAACTAAATATCAATTATAGAAGAAAAATGGGAAAAATACAAACACGTGGAGGCTAAACAACATGCTACGAAAAAAAAACAATGGGTCAATGTAGAAATCACAGAGGAAATCAGAAAATTACTTGAGACAAATGAAAATAAAAACACAACTTTCCAAAATCTGTAGGATTTAGTAAAAGCAGTCCTAAGAGGGAAGTTCATAGTGAGACAGACCTATCTCAAGAAACAAGCAAAAAACCTCAAGTGAAAAATCTAACTTATCATATAAAGGGATGATAAAAGGGAAGAACAGCAGAAGGAAATAATAAATACCAGAGAGGAAATACATAAAATAAAAGCAAAAAAAAAAAAAATAGAAAAGATCAGTGAAACTAAGAGCTGGTTGTTTGAAAAGCTAAAGTTGATAAGCCTTTAATGAGGCTTATCAAGAAATAGAGAGGATCCAAATAAAATAATAAATGGAAGAGGAGTAGTAAGAACTGATGTCTTAGAGATACAAAAATCATAAGATAATACTACAAACAGTTTTAGGCCAACAAATTGAACAACCTGGAAGAAATGGGCAAATTTCTAGAAACATACAATCTTCCAAGACTGAATAAAGAAGAAATAGACTATCTGAACAGATCAATCACTAGCAGTGAAATTGAATTTGCAAAAAAAAAAAAAAAAAAAAAATCAAGGCCAGACAGCTTCACAGGGGAATTCTACCAAATAAATAGAGTTAAAATCTACCTTTCTCCAACTATCCCAAAAAAATTGAAAAGAAAGGAACACTACAAAATTCATTCTATGAGGCTACCATTACTTTGATGCTGAAACCAAGAAACTACAGAAAAAAAAGAAAATATCTCTAATGGATATAGATGCAAAAACCCTTAAAAAATATTAGCAAACTGATTTTGACAATATATAAAAGGGATAATAAGTCATGATCAAGTCGGATTTATTCCAGGGATGTAAGGGTGGTTAAATAAACATAAATCAATCAATATGATACAAAACATTAACAAAGGCAAGATAAAAATAATCAGATAATCTCAATAGACACAGAAAAAGCATCTGACAAAATTCAACATCCATTCATGATTAAAAATGCTCATCAAAGCTGGTGTAGAGGAAACATATCTCAACATAATAAATGACATTTATGACAAACCTTTAGCTAACATCTTACTCAGCAGTAAAAAGCTGAAAACCTTTCCTCTAAAATCAGGAAGAAAACATACATGCTCACTCTTGCCACCTCTACTTAATGTAGTACTAGAAGTCCTAGCCACAGTAATCAGACATGGAAAAGAAATAAAAGGCATCCAAATAGGAAGGAAAGCAGAAAAACTGTCACTTTTTGCAGATGACTTGATACTCTATACAGAAAACCCCAAAGTCTCCACCAAAAAACTATTAGAACTAATAAATGAATTCAGTAAAGTTTCAGGCTATGAGACTAGCATACAGAAATGTTGCTTTTCTATACACTAATAATGAACTGTCTGAAAGAGAAAGCAAGAAAGCAACTCTGTTTCAAATCAAATCAAGAAGAATAAAACACCTAGGAGGAAACTTAACTCAGAAAATGAAAGATTTATGCTCTGAAAACTCTAAAACAATAATTAAGGAAATTGAAGATGATTCAAAGAAATGTAAAGATCCATATTCATGGATCAGAAGACTTAATATTGTTAAAATGTTATACTACCCAAAGCAATCTACATATTTAATGTAATCTCTATCAAAATATCCATTACATTTTTTCCCACAGAACCAGAGCAGATAATCCTAAAATTTATATGGAGCTGTAAAAGACTCTGAATAGCCAAAGTCATTCTGAGAAAGAAGAATAAAGCTGGAGTTATTACACTCTCTGGCTTCAGATTATATTAAAAAGTCAAGACAATATGGTTCTGGCATAAAAACAGACACACAGCTCAACAGGACAGAATAGAGAGCCCAGAAATGAACCCACACACCTATGGTCAATTAATCTATGACAAAGGAGGCAAAATATACAAAGGAGAAAAGACAGTCTCTTCAGTAAGAAGTGCTGGGAAAACTGAACAGCCGCATGTAAAAGAACCAGATATCGAACAATGGACTGGTTCCAAATTCAGAAAGGAGAACATCAAGGCTGCATATTGTCACCCTGCTTATTTAACTTATATGCAGAGCACATCATGCGAAATGCCGGGCTGGATGAAGCGCAAGCTGGAATCAAGATTGCCGGGAGAAATATCAATAGCCTCAGATAAGCAGATGACACCACTCTTTTTTAAAAAATTTATTTTAATTGGAGGCTAATTGCCTTAATATTGTGGTGGGTTTTGCCATACATTGACATGAATCAGCCATGGGTGTACATGTGTCCCCCATCCTGAATCCCCCTCCCACCTCCCTCCCCATCCCATCCCTCTGGGTCATCCCAGTGCACCAGCCCCAAGCACCGTGTCTCATGCATCAAACCTGGACTGGTGATCCACATATGATAATATACATGTTTCAATGCTATTCTCTCAAATCATCCCACCCTCACCTTCTCCCACAAAGTCCAAAAGTCTGTTCTTAACATCTATGTCTCTTTTGCTGTCTTGCATATAGGCTCATCATTACCATCTTTTTAAATTCCATATATATGCATTAATAAACTGTATTGGTGTTTTTCTTTCTGACTTACTTAGCTTTCTATAATAGGCTCCAGTTTCATCCACCTCATTAGAACTGATTCAAATGCATTCTTTTTAATAGCTGAGTAATATTCCATTGTGTATATGTACCACAGCTTTCTTATCCATTCGTCTGCTGATGGACATCTAGGCTGCTTCCATGTCCTGGCTATTGTAAACAGTGCTGTGATGAACATTGGGGTACACGTGACACCACCCTTATGGCAGAAAGTGAAGAGGAACTGAAGAGCCTCTTGATGAAAGAGGAGAATGATAAAGCTGGTTTTAAACTCAACATTCAAAAAACTAAGACCATGGCATCTGGTCCCATCCCCTCATGGCAAATAAATGGGGAAACAATGGAAACAGTGATAGACTTTATTTTGGGGGGCTCCCAAATCACTGCAGATGGTGACTGCAGCCATGAAATTAAAAGACCCTTGCTCCTTGGACGAAAAGCTATGACCAACCTAGGCAGCATATTAAAAAGCAGAGACATTACTTTGCCTACAAAGGTCCATCTAGTCAAAGCCATGTGAGAGTTGGACCATAAAGAAAGCTGAGCGTTGAAGAATTGATGCTTTTGAACTGTGGTGTTGGAGAAGACTCTTGAGAGTCCCTTAGACAGCAAGGAGATCAAACCAGTCAATCCTAAAGGAAATCAGTTCTGAATATTCAATGCAAGGACTGATGCTAAAGCTGAAGCTCCAATACATTGGCCACCTGATATGAAGAACTGAGTCACTGGAAAAGATCCTGGTGCTGGGAAAGACTGAAGGGAGGAAGAGATGGGGACAACAGAGGATGAGACGGTTGGATGGCATCACTGACTCAATGGATATGAGTTTAAGCAAGCTCTTAAACTCAACTCTGGGTGTTGGTGATGGATGGACAGGGAAGCCTGGCGTGCTGCAATCCATGGGGTCACAAAGAGTTGGACATGACTGAGTGACTGAACTGAACGGAGAATATTCTCTAACGCCATTTACAAAAATAAACTCAAAATGGATTAAAAACTAAATATAAGACTGAATACTTTAAAACTTCTAGAGAAAAACATAGGCAGAATACTCTTCAACATAAATCATAAGAATAATTTTTTGGATCTGTCTCCCAAAGTAAAGGAAACAAAAGCAAAAATAAACAAATGGGACCTAATTAAACTAAATTTTTTTTGCACAGCAAAGGAAACCATCAAGAAAACAAAAAGCAAACTACTGAACTGGAGAAGATATTTGCAAGTAATATGAATGATAAGGTGGTAATATCCAACATACATAAACAGCTCATGTAACTCAACATTAAAAAAAAAAACCAAACACCTAATTAAAAATGGGCAGAAGAAATGAATAGACATTTTTCCAAAGAAGACGTTCAGAGAACCAACAGTCACATGAAAAGATTCTCAAGATTGTAATCATGAGAGAAACGGAAATCAAAATCATAATAAGATATCACCTTATACTTATCAGGATGGCTAATTCCAAAACTCTACAAATAACTAATACTGGCAGAGATGTAGAGAAAATGAAATACTTGTACACTGCCGGTGGGATGTAAATTGGTGCAGTCACTGGAAAACAGTACAGAGTTTCTTCAAAAAGCTAAAAATGGAACTATCATTGATCCAGAAATTCTACTTCTGGGTATATATCCAAACAAAACACACTGATTTGGAAAAGGTACATGCACCCCAGTGTTCATACCAGCACTATTTACAACAGCCAGGATGTGGAGGCAACTTAAGTGTCCATCAACAGATGAATGGATAAAGAAGGTGTGAAGTATATATAATGGAATACTCCATCATAAAAAATTATGAAATTCTGACATTTGCAGCAAAATGGATGAACTCATAAGGTATTAGGCTTAGTAAAATAAGTTGGACAGAGAAAAACAAATACTGTATGTTATCACTTATATGTGGACTCTAAAAAATGAGACAAGTAGATGTATATATAAAAAAGAGAAACAGACTCACAGATATAGGGAAGAAACTAGTGGTTACCAGTGGGAAGAGGGAAGAAGAGGGGCAAGATAGGGGTATGGAATTAAGAAGTACAAGCTATTATGTATAAAATAAATAAGCAACAAAGGTATAAGTATAGCACAGGGAAGATAGCTAATGCTTTATAATAAGTTTAAATGAATATAATCTATAAAAATATAGAATCACTACGCTATATAGTATACCTAAAATCAGTATAATATTATTAATCACCTATGAAAGTGAAAATCACTCAGTCGTGTCTGACTCTTTGTGACCCCACTGACCATAAAGTCCATGGAATTCTCCAGGCCAGAATACTGGAGTGGGTAGCCTTTCCCTTCTCCAGGGGATCTTCTCAACCCAGGGATCACACCCAGGTCTCTCGCATTGCAGGCAGATTCTTTACCAGCTGAGCCACCAAGGAAGCCCAAGAATGCTGGAGTGGGTAGTCTATTCCTTCTCCAGCGGATCTTCCCAACCCAGGAATCGAACTGGGGTCCCCCGCATTGCAGGTGGATTCTTTACCAACTGAGCTATCAGGGAAGCCCATTAATCACCTATATGTCAAAAATTTTTTTTTTAATTTTGTAAAAGCATTCTTGGATGTAAGGACATGTCCTTTGTTTCCTTGTGGGAAATGGCTAATGTAATCTATAGTCAGGCAGGTGGAAGACTCAAAGTATTTCAACTGCCCTCTGGAGGGTATTCTCTGGAAAGATGGAAGTTTCCAGAAATCTGCAGGCTGCACAACAGGAGACAGCCATCCCTATAGGCTTCTAAGAGTCAAATGTCAGCAATTTCCTATGGCTCAATCTAATAAAAGAGACCAAGGACTCGAAACCCCTCACAGGACATGAGGTAATTAAAAATTCCACAGATTAGTCCTTAGGAATTTAATTCTAAGCATGAGGGGACATAAGGTTCAAAAAAACCTGGTTATCTATTATGCACTGAATTGTGTTCACCCCCATCGCCTCAATTCACATGTTAAAGTCCTAAACCTTAGTACTTCAGCATGTGACCTCACTTACAAGTAATTTTTATTTTTTTTCAGAAGTAGTTACTTCAGGTGAGGTCATGGAGGAGGGTGGACCCCTAACTCAATGTGACGGTGTCCTTATAAAAATAAACTTCGGACACAGAGACATGCGCATGGGGGAACACCATGTCAAGATGAGAGTTATGGGGTCCCAAGCCCAGTGAGCCAGCAGGAGCTGAAAGCAAGGCTTGGGATGCACATCTCCCGGCAGCTTCAGAGATGGTGAGGCCCTGCCAGTACCTCCGGAGCTCTGAGGTTACATGTTTCTGATGGTGAAGCCACTCAGATTGTGACGCTTTGTTAGAACAATTCTAGCAAATTAACATGTGGCCTAAGAGGGTTGTGTTCCTTTGGAAAGAAAGCCCAAGGCTGGCTCTACATCCAGCAACTCAGGGCCTCACAGAAACACACTTCACCAGGTCTGAGTGTGGTTGTCCTTGGAGGGGAGGAGCGGACCCAGGTGAGTGTCAGGATTCTCCACGATAATGCTAAAAATCCAAAAATCCATGTCTGTGCCCAAATCTATGTTTTCCAAAGCTAGTGGATCCTATGGCACTGGGAAAGGGAAGGCAAAAAATTAGGACTGAAATTATATCTGTAAATCTTCTAGGCCCAGAAGGGTTCCCTGCAGTGCCTCCTAGGAAGCGTTCATGCTCTGTGCCATCTTTGGGTTAAACTCACTGCTCGGAAAGATCTTGAATATTTTATTTTGGAGAAGTGTTTTCTGTCCTTGCTAGTCTGTGCATGTGAAAATGAAGTTGTGATTTGATACTCACAAGGAAAAATAGATTATTTTGCTGGCAAATTGGTTTTTTTGGATCAATGATGTGGAGGAGTGAAGGCTGGAATCGGTTGCCAGGAGGCAGAGCATCCATCTCCAACAGATGAGACTGATTCTCTGCAAACTGCACTGAGTGTGATGATGTTAAGATAACCAAGTACACATTTTCCATGTGGATCTTTAAAAAACAATATCAAACGTAAAATCTGCTGTACGTGGCCTCCAGAGAGAACACGCTTTTTTTCCTTTACAATCTAGATTGTTGTAAGGAGCTCTGGTTCCGACGGCTTTAGCAGTTGACAGAGCCTATCAAATTTTTATTACAATCCCCAGAGCTGGAGACAATGCAGAGCAGTTTGCTGGACTGTGAGCAGATTTTCCTTGCGGGGAAGAACATGCTCAGCATTGCTGCTTCTTTGCAAACAGTCTTGCAGGATGGGAGCAGCTAGCTGTTCTGCAAATTATTTTTCTGATGGAGAGGGAAGTCTACCTTTTACTCATTGCATCCTCAAGAGAGCATGCAAAAATGCATAGAAACACACTTTTAGAATTGTCCCCATCTCCCTCTTTGGGCTCTCTGTTCCTCACTTCCTTTTTTCTTCCCTAATTCCATTTTTGATTTGTGCTGTGAGAGGAGATGGCTTCTTATGCCTGAATTTCTTCCTCTGATGACAAGGAAAATGTAGAGGAAAATATCAACTCTCGTACAGGGGCCAAAGGCAATTCCTTTGCCTTTGAGGATTCCTGGTACAAGGGAATGAGCCAGGAACTCTTTAGGTGAGAACACAGAGGGGAGGTGTCTGAGTGGTCTGCCACTCATCCCTCGGGGGAGCTGTTTCAGCAGAATCCTGGCTGCAGGATGCTTGGAGATACTGCAAACTGAAGTGCCGAGGCCCAGGACTCAAATGCAGATGTTACATCAATCAATGCCAATTTAACCAGGAAGATTATTTTAACCTTGGGATGTCACTTTATGTGTTTCAACACATGGTTCATTAATCTCCAGGAAAGTTTCCCTCAGGGCCCCCTTTGACTCTGTGCTTATTCGGACAGCCAGACCATCAGGCATGCGATGAACTGCAAATTGAAACAACCTCAGCATCCCCAACAGATAGGGGTGGCATGGGGTGGGTGTGGACACACCAGGTAAAAACCACAGATCACTCACCGTGGCATGTTTGCCCCTTTACTTTGTGGAGCTGAGGGTGAGGAGGCGGTGGTTACAACCCAGAAAGGTAGTCAGTGTAGGTGTTGGGAAGGTGGGCTACACCTCCTCCATCCATCCTATAGGCTGACCTCAGTAGAACAGCCTGATCTCAGTGGAAGACCCTTAACTATTCTCAGAAGGAAACAGTCAAGCATTTGGAAGTTACGGCCCATTAATTTCCAGGTGGGTCTAAAGCCTTCTGATGTTAAATGCTAACAACATTTCATCTGGGGAAGAGAAGCTAAGGTCTCCCTGTTTACACAGTCATGCTCTGATTCTGAAGTCATCTTCTGAGCAGAGGTAGACTAAATACCTTGAGCCTCAGTCTTGTAATGTTAGTAACAACAGCCAGAGTTCTTTTAGGTGTTGCTCCTGGTTAGTTGCTAAGTCATGTCCAACATTTTGCGACCCCACTGTAGCTCTCTAGGGTCCTTTATCCATGGGTTCTCCAGGCAAGAATGCTGGAGTGGGCTGCTATTTCCTTCTCCAAGGGATCTTCCTGACCCAGGGATCGAACTGTTGTCTCCTGTGTTGCAGGCAGATTTTTTACTGCAGGGCCACCAGGAAAGCCCTTTTTAAGGTGAGGCAACAGCTAAATTCAAAGAACCGGTTTGCTGTCAGAAAGACTCTCCACTCACTTGCCCTGGTCAGCCCTATTTTGGGGGAAATAAAATCTTAAAGTTAAAAGATTTATGTTCTCAACTTTAAACTCTAAAATATAAATGTACTATATATCTTCATTTAAGGGAAAACTGACTCATTGGCAAGACAAACTATATATAGAAGTGGCGTTTGAGACTTGTGTACAGATATGAGCATTAAAAGTTGTGCAAGAAACAGCAAATATTCAAGTAGCTAAGTAGCAACTTGGTAAATTTTATACTAAGGGTGGTAGTGATATTTCATAGTCTTCCAGTTTTTTAGCCAACACTGTGACATCAGAGCTAACTCATTCTCATTATTTTGAAGGATTTATACTAAACCCTGCTGCTGCCGCTGCTGCTGCTGCTAAGTCGCTTCAGTCGTGTCTGACTCTGTGCGACCCCATAGACGGCAGTCCACCAGGCTCCCCCGTCCCTGGGATTCTCCAGGCAAGAACATTGGAGTGTGTTGCCATTTCCTTCTCCAATGCATGAAAGTGAAAAATAAAGTGAAGTCATTCAGTCATGTCCGACTCCTAGCGACCCCATGGACTGCAGCCCACCAGGCCCCTCCGTCCAAGGGATTTTCCAGGCAAGAGTACTGGAGTGGGTTGCCATTGCCTTCTCCAATACTAAACCCTGCTTTGTACCAATAGATGTCATTACAGAAGCACACCATATCCTAATTGATTAATTTTAGATATGCTTCTTTTCCTTTTTTTCATGGAGGCCAAGGCTTATAGTTTTGAAAAGCTAGTATAGATAGATCTATCCAGAAAACGTTTACCAAAGAATCATAAAATATACCTCAAACATTCTTCCTAATATACATTAGAATGTAATAAACATTCCTTTCCATTTTCCCTGGGAAATCCATGTAGATGAGAAAATTTAAGACAGGATTATTCAGGAAGCAGAAGAGACTTTACATGCTTTTGATTTTGAATTTATCAGCCACAAACAATCCATGTCTTCATGGTGAACTTAATCTGATGAAATAAGAATTGGGGCTTTGAATTAATTAGCTTGTCATTTAATAAGCACTTTTCTGATCACCTGCTACTTTTGAAGGCCCTGCTGTCACGGGCATCGTGTTTCTTTGGGATTTTAAACAAAGGAGCAACAGTAGTCAGCAGGAAGGGAGGCCAGGAACACAGGCGAGACATAAAGGGAGTGTCTCCAAATCTGCAGCTTATCAATGATAAAGTGTGATGTTACAAGGGATCTGAGTCAGTGGCTGGAATGCCCCACACAAAGCAATCGGATCCCAAACATGTGATGGATGATGAGTCACTCAATGGTCTCACTCGGGTCTCTGAGTCCCACTCAGTTGCTGACACCCATTTTTCTCCATCTGCTGTGCTTCCTTGTAGAATTGGGGGCAAAACTCTTGGGTCCTTCCAGGTCACATTCCATCCAGACTAACTGTAATTTAAAACCTTGGGGAAGTTGGCTCCTTCCTAAAAGGTGGGCGATTTCAGTCTTGACCTAGAGTATATCAACCTTTGTTTGAGATTTCAGTGTAGCACCTGGTAGTTTGGTAAGACATCTGTTGCACTACCCAGAGTTCTAAGAAAGTAAATAATCTCTTTCTGCCCTCAGGGAAGCTAAATATAGGATACTATCACTGGTGAAACATGGTTTTGCATTAAGTTTTTTACATGAAGTTTTGCAAACTTTGAAATGAATTATTTAAAAATCCTGGTTTTGTAAAAAGATGCTGAGCAAAATAGTTTTTCGGAAGTAAATTTTCATTATAGAAAGATGTTAAGCACATGTGATTATGCTTCAAGGTCTGAGCAGTTAGCAATTATTTTTCAAATATAACATCACATAAAATCTCTGTATACAAGATGTGAGTGAAAGAAACCATACCTTGTGATAAAATCCATCGAGAGTCTGTTGCATTCCTTGTACTCCAGGGGGTCCCTGTATTAGAAATAAATCAAAGGCATATGTAAACATTTATCAAAACAATGTATATTTAAATAACATGCCTAAGAATTCTTGAAATCTTACAGGTAAGAAAAAGGAAGAGTCTGTTTAAGTTAAGTATTCTAATTAATAGAGAATTACATGGACATTAACTTATCAGGTTCCCAAATATATTTCCAAGTTGAATCCTACATGAATCCAAAGAAAGGTCCTAACTGGGAACATGTAACATATTACTAGACAGTCAGCCATCAGCATATTCTTTATTGAAAGGAATTGTACCCATGAAACTCCTCAAGGGAAGAGCTCAAGGGCTCCAGTTTATTGTTGACACTTCTTAGAAGCCTTTGATCAACGTGTTACAGAAATAAATGTGTGCCGTCCATGTGTTATTAACTTAAAAGATAAAGGAAAAGCAGTTTTCCTTTTTCCTTTTGCTTTACTCTTCTTGGATAAAAATGGGCTGCCCATAAGCCTTCAGGCCACAAAAAGATATTTGCTGTGTAATGTCAGGTTTGAGACATTTAAGTGGTTTTCAGTTGATATGGGGATATTCACAAAGCATTATAGTGAGCTGCAGGAAGATAAAAAGGAAGTAAAGAAACCTGTCTCTCCCTAAAACTTTCTGAGTTTTTCAAGGATTGCATTTTGGGGAGAGGGGTATACGAAAATGCAAAGATTAGCATGATTTTAATTCAAGTAGTTCAGGCTAAGATATATTCAGCTATCTAAGAAAAGAGACTGCAATTTCATCTACACTTCAAAAGCTTCTAGGAGGAGAGAAAATGTTAGAGAAGCAAAGTTCTCACAAGGTAACACGCCAAAAAACTGTGACTGAGCAAACCAAAGTCACTATTATACAAAGATTATTATTTTAAAAAGGGAACAAGCTTTGAAAAGCGAAGAAACATTTTAAGAGGCAAGCATTATTGAGAACAATATGGAGGTTCCTTGCTGCTGCTGCTAAGTCACTTCAGTCATGTCCGACTCTGTGTGACCCCATAGACGGCAGCCACCAGGCTCCCCCATCCCTGGGATTCTCCAGGCAAGAACACTGGAGTGGGTTGCCATTTCCTTCTCCAATGCAGGAAAGTGAAAAGTGAAAGTGAAGTCGCTCAGTGGTGTCCGACTCTTAGCGACCCCATGGACTGCAGCCTACCAGGCTCCTCCGCCCATGGGATTTTCCAGGCAAGAGTACTGGAGTGGGGTGCCATTGCCTTCTCCGATGGAGGTTCCTTAAAGAACTAAAAATAGAGTTGCCTCGTGATCCAGCAATCCCACTCCTGGGCATACTTCCGGAGAAAAATATAATTCAAAAAGATCCGTGGCGCCCAATGTTCACAGCAGCATTTTTTATAATAGCCAAGGCACGGAAGCAACCTAAGTGTCCACTGGGCTTCCCTGGTGGCTCAAATGGTAAAGAATCTGCCTGCAATGTGGGAGACCCAGGTTTGATCCCTGGGTCAGGAAGATCTTCTGGAGAAGGGAATGGCAACCCAAGTGTCCACTGACGGGTGAATGGATAAAAAGGATGTGGTACATGTACAGTAGAATATCACTCAGCCATCGAAAGGAGTGGAATAATGCCATTTGCAGCTACATGGATGGACCTAGAGAGTGTCATACTGAGTAAAGTCAGAGAAGGACAAATATCATATGCTATCCCTTAAATGTGGACTCTCAACAATGACACAAATAGACTTATCCACAAAATAGAAACAGACTCACAGAGAACAGACTTGTGGTTGGCAAATGGGGAGAGGGATGGATTGGGAGTTTGGGATTCAGTTCAGTTCAGTCACTCAGTTGTGTCCGACTCTCTGAGACCCCATGAATCGCAGCACGCCAGGCCTCCCTGAGTTCACTCAGACTCACGTCCATCGAGTCAGTGATGCCATCCAGCCATCTCATCCTCTGCCGTCCCCTTCTCCTCCTGCCCTCAATCCCTCCCAGCATCAGAGTCTGAGTTTGGGATTAGAAGATGTCAACTATTACATACAGAATAGATAAATAACAGGCCTTACTGTACAGCACAGGGAACTATATTCAATATATCCTGTGATAAACCATAATGGAAAATAATATGAAAATTATAAAAATGAGTCACTTTGCTGTACACCAGAAACTAACCCAACATTGTATATCAACTACAACTTAAAAAAAAAGAAATACTTTAAGAAACATTTGCTGTCGGCACTCACTGATATGGGTAACACCTTAAGTATATTGAAAATGATTAACATTGGTCAACATTTATGACAGGTATTTCTTATGAACAGCCTGTGACATCTCTTCTAACATGAAGCCTTTGCTTTGTGTCATTAAACGTTGAGGACAGGAAGATGTAATGATGGATGATGGAATCAGGGTGGTATAACTCGTGAGAAAATAATAGGCCTTGTGAGGAATGGAGCTTACTGTGGTTGGAAAGACAAATGATGCTGTTACCTTGCTGGAATCAAAACAGAGCTAATGTCAGAAAAGAATTCTCAAGGCATTATATATTTTTCAGATTCTCTTCCCATCAGCCAGCTTTGCGTGATGTATTCTAGGCCAGGTCGTTGAAGTGAGGAGGAAGGCAATCACTGAGTTGGAGTTATTTCACAAAGTGTCCAGGCCAAGAAGGTGTGGGTTAGGGACTCATTCTTGAAACTCAGCAGACAGGAGAGTCCATTGATCCTTCTGCAACCATTTTTAATGGGGCAAGCAGAAATCTTAGATATATATATCTAGTAGTAGCCACAACAGGTAGCTTAGGAGTATATGTATGGTAGGCATTTGGTGAATGGTGAATGGGTGTTGATCATAAGCCCAATTAGGTCAAAGAATAGTGATGTGGTGGGTAAATTTAGCTTCAGACACATTCATCTTAACTAAAAGTGAAAGGCTGAACAATTAAGGTGCCGAATATAGCAGAGCAATTAATAACATCTCTCAACTAGAGCATAAGAATCAATCAAATAATAATAGCAGACATTTATATAGTATGTGTTGTGTGCCAGGCATTACACCAAGGGTTTTAAATAGACTAACTCATTTAATCTCTACAATGACACCACAAGGTACCTACCCTCATTATTTTCAATTCAAAGGTACAGAAAATGAGCATTTGGAATGGTTAGCTGGCCCAAGGTCACACAACTGGTAATCGGTAGGGCTGATACTAAACGGAGGCAGCCTGGGTCCAAACTCACTTCTTATTTACTCTACTCTTTTAATGTAAAGCAGATTCTCAGCCTAAAATAACTTTGGGGGTAATGTTTTTGTCATGCTGACCATGACCTGAAGGATACAGAGTGTCTGATCGCTCTTTCCTGTTTTACTTACAATACTGAAATTGAAAATAAGATAAGCAAAACTGGACTTAGCACTTCATATGAGCCAGCAGTGTGCCTGACACACTTTCTCTGGAGGCAGTGCTGCTGGAGGGCTGAGCCAGGCCTCTCTCTACAGCCCGAATCTATCTTCATATATTCTCTCCAGTCGTGAGAGGGAGATTTTGCCTGGCTAGCCCCCAGATACCTCCCTATCACAACTATACTCAAAATGCATCTTATCTTCCTTTGCAGAGCTTGACCGAGAAGGTGGTCAGAGGGCACACGCAGAGGGCCTCTGGAAGGGTCTTGCAGGGAGCAGCATGGTAGGGCCTGCCCAGCACAGACAGGTGGCATGGTGGATGAGGACAGAAAAAATAATGGGATGGGGCTAATCTTTTAAAAAGTTGGGTGAGAACTGGGTCTGGTCTTTCACAGACTGGTTATCTGTCTGCGACATGCACCTGTTTTCCATGAATATAGAACACATTCTTCACTCAGAAGCCTGTGGGTGAGCACACCTCCCAGGGCGAGGCAGGGGAGCCCAGGGCCACTCTTCCCTCTAAAAACAATAGCAAGAGCAGAGCCGGCTGAACAGGGTCACTGGTCAACAGAAAAGTCTGAACAACATTATTCAGATACCCGCAAGATTGATAAACTTATAAAAGTTACTTCCACACATGGGGTCGCAAAGAGTCGGACACGACTGAGCGACTGAACTGAACTGAACTGAACACTCTCTCATGTCCTGTTCTTGCCATAAAATGTCAGACTCATAGAGTTGTCTTCCAAATGAGGCCAACCAGAAATTTTAGTCTCTGGGGCTTCATCTGCTGATGAGCACTTACGATGATTTTTTTCTTTCTTGTTCTTTCAGTCCCTGGGATACATTGGGTACCACAAATTCCAAACATAATGTAACAGAGATTTACAGCAAACAGTCTAGCCTGCAGGCAGCACTTCTCACAAACTCTCCCAGGGGGCAGAAAAACCCTCTGGTGACTGGCAGAAGAGCCGGGACTGGGGCCTCCATCCTGCCGGACTACAGCCAGGGCTGTGGTGCCTCCAGGCGCTGATCAATCTCCATCAGGTCGGGGATAGTGACCACAGAGAAACAGGGTGCATGTAAACGCCAAAGGCAGTTCTCTGATTAGTGTCAGAAAAACAATACAGACCCCGGGGTCTTGGAATCAGTGGTTGCCCTATAGCCACATCCCCTAGAGATGTGCTATTTTTTTGTTTTCCGTGCTGATACAAAGCATGGCTAGAGGAGATCCAGACTCATTTGTTTCCAAGTTTATTAAGAGCTGTCAGCCCTGTAGATCATCAACAAAGCATGAGGAGGAAGACATGAAAGACGTGTATAAGTGACTAATCCTCAGGCATCACATGGCGTCAGTAGATGCTCCTGGGTGCTCAAGAGGTGGCTTTCTCTGAGGAAGATCCCCTGCAGGAGGGCATGGCAACCCACTCCAGTATTCTTGCCCGGACAATCCCACGGACAGAGGAGCCTGGCGGGCTACAGTCCACAGAGTCTCAAAGAGTCAGACACGACTGAAGCAACAGCACACACGCATGGCAAGGAGACATGCTTAGATGACTCAGGCCCAGGAGAAGAGGGGCCAGCCACGGAGGGCATGTCAGCCTTGGTTAACATTCTCAGGGGTTCTACTAGGAAGACCAGCTGAAGGTTTATGCAGAAGAAACGTGTCCCGATATCCTGTCCCTGACAATGACCCACAGCACAGCTGTATGGACATCATGGCTACATAATATCTGTCTCCTGTGCCACTCTGCTTCACTCTATTTGTGTTGAATTGGGATACACAGGATATGTGGGCTAATGTGATAAGTACACAACCACACAGCAGTTTTAAAACACTCATGAACTCCAGCGAGACACACCTGTTCAGAACCCAACTGTGCTCACGTGTTACTTATCTGAGCTGTTTATCAGCCTCATGTGGGGAGAGACCCAGATGCTGTTTCGTGCTGTGAAGAATTGGACCTGGCGTGAAGAAGTGAATGAAAGCTGCATTCAACTTGGGAACATAAACTGTTAGTGGTAGTTTAAAGCATTTTTTTTTTTTTTGGTAACACCTTGCTAGAGGTGGAAGACAGAAATAACATGATGTCGGCCACCAGCATCACGGGATGCTAGTGTGGAAAATGGTGAACTGTTGGCCTTCTCACTTCCTCAGAATTCAGTCTGGGCTATAGATTCCCTGTGTTTGAAGCATGGAAGGGTTCTCTGTTAAGGCTTCTTCAGTCCTGGTCTTGGCTGCACTTTCGCTTTTCAGCAGTTAATGCAGCACGCGGAACTTGAAGAATCCACTTTTGCCTTTTTTCCCCTCCCTGGCCTTTGCTGTGAGCCCTCTGTGCCCACCAGGGCTGGGCCTTTGGGTTAGCTTCAGCACACCCTCAGTGCTCTGAACTGAGGCCTCTGTGGCTCTTCAGTCACTCTGCCCCCGCCCCGGTCCTCTCCTGAACTGTTTCCTTCCTCCCTCTTCTCTGAAAGCATCCTTCAGTTCCCCATAACTGCTGACGGGGCCTCCGCACACCATCTGGGTACTACTCATCTCTGCACACCAGAGCTCTTCAGGATCTCTCATCAGGAGCTCCTTTCAGGATTCACAAACACATATTTTCAGGTTGTGCTCAACTGCTTTCTGGCCTTGTGGGTTTCCAACTAACTTCGCTAACAACCTTTGAAATATCAAAACCCTAACTATGAAAAAAGTTGTACTAATCAACTTTCTTCAAAACATGCTCAAAAGGCAACTTTGCTATAAGGAGAGATATAATAGAAAGTTTGTTACTGAAACTCATTTGGGTTAATTTTCAAGAAATATTTTAAATTTTCCAATGGCTAGTAGAAAAGGCAGAGATGGGTAATTATTTTTCTGATATTAAAAAATGATTAGGAAGCTGAACCTCATCCGCAGGAATGGTAAGATGGGGCAATATTTCAATAATACAATAATTTTGGGGAAAGTTAATGTTAAGAGTGAGTTTTTCTCATATACATCAATATATTTCCATTTATAACTTTATATATAACTTGGTGAAGCACCTTTACACTGATTATGGTGTTTTGAGTACATGTCGATCTTTTCAGCTGGAATGAAAAATCCTTGAAGATGAGGAGTTTCCATTTTCTTAATCTTATCATACACATAGTACCCCCCACCCACCCACATTTGCTGAATTTAACAGAATCTTTTGAAAGAAAAGTTTTGAAGGTATAGCCACTTGTTGGTTTTCATTTCAATTAGAAATGGTAGCAAACTGAGCGGTGGTCTTGCTGCTTTCAAACTCGCAGAAGACAAGGCCAACAGATTCAGATTAATGTAAGAATACGGCTAAATTATTGAAAACAAAGTTTCAGCAAGCTCCACTTAAGCAGAAAAGAGCCCATGGATGGATTTTTGACCAGAATTACAACATGGAAAGTTGTCTCCTAACTCTGAGAGAAAAATCAATAATACTCTTTAGAAAATCTTTGGGAAATCAATTTCTTTTTCTTTTAAACACAGATCCTTTTATTTACCTAAGTATTTGCTCTAAATGAGTTTTTTCATTCTCTTGGAATTTAATTAAGTTAAACAGTGGTAATTTTAGAGTAGATTATTTTTCTGAGAATGTTTCTGCAACAAATTTTTAGTGGCTAAAAAGATAACAACACTCCAACACCCATGCCGCTTTCTCCAACAAACTGCAAAGTATGATTTCTGAAGCAAGGAGGGGATTCATTAAGTGTTTATACTATAGTTCTATTTTAACACAGAGACCTCAAGTTCTCCTTCGTAGGATTAAAATGGGAATGTGAGTCAGATAGTACATATTTGGTGATATTTAAGGTTCCTGGGAAGGGGCTCTTAATTCTGAAAATGTCTCACCCAACTTCTGGTTTATGCCTAAAACTCCATAAGGAAAGATTGGTTTATTCAGTGTTGAGTTTCTTCATGGACTCAAATATGAATGTTCTTGGGAGATGTTTCATATTCACACAGCTCAGGATGAGTCTAAATAAGTTTTCACTTACATTTTCTTAGATGGTAGGGTCATGTGACTGCAAAACATGTCACCTTATTTGAGTCTCATAAAAACTAAGTGAGATGGATATTTTCCATCTGATATGAAAAACCAAAGTTTTACCCCCAAATCACACAACAAACAAGTGGTAGAACCAAATCTAAGAGTTGTTCTCCTATTGTTGTTGAGTATGTTCTTATGGACATTCAGGGAGTACTTCCTGAGAGCAAGCTGGATGGGACAAAAAAGGAGGGGTAAAGGGCTGGTATGCAGAGGTGGGACGGTGGGGACGGTGGAGACATGGAGATGGTGGGGACAGTGGGTATGCTGGGACTTGGGGATGGTGGAGACGGTGGAGACGGTGGGGCGGTGGGGCGGTGGCGATGGTGGGACAGTGGGGATGGTGGGACGGTGGGAAGGTGGACAGTGGGACGGTGGAGACGGTGGGACGGTGGGGCGGTGGGGACGGTGGAGACAGTGGGCGGTGGGGCAGTGGGACAGTGGGGACGGTGGGACGGTGGGAAGGTGGGACAGTGGGACGGTGGACGGTGGGACGGTGGAGATGGTGGGGCGGTGGGGTGGTGGGACAGTGGGACGGTGGGGACAGTGGGGACGGTGGGGTGGTGGGGTGGTGGGGACGTGGGACGGTGGAGACGGTGGGGC
This sequence comes from Bos javanicus, assembly GCF_032452875.1. NCBI lineage: Eukaryota > Metazoa > Chordata > Mammalia > Artiodactyla > Bovidae > Bos > Bos javanicus. The sequence continues at coordinate 9,290,328 of NC_083876.1, read as the reverse complement.
AGTGGGACGGTGGGTACGGTGCACGGGAGGAGAGGGCACAGAAAGGGGTGCAGATCCTGAAGACTGCGGCTTCTCAGCCCCCAGCCTTGGGGCTCACCTTCTGGCATGAGGTTCTGAGAAACGGAGTTAAGTCTTAATACAAACTTGGACTGTCAGAGGTGGGACTCAGAGGAAAATCTACATGAGAACTATAATCAAAGAACCTGGCAAAACATCAACACTTTTGCTTTAGAATTGGGAGGTCCTGGATTAAATCTGGGAAAGAAAGTAAATAATAATGAGCAGATGGCAGAGAATGACAATGGGATAATGACAATAATAGTCATAAATAACAATAGATATCCTCATAAAGTAATAACCGTGCGGCGGGTATATATGCTATGGCATTTTACTCTCACAACAACCCAATGAAGTAGAGATTAACCTTATTTTTCTTATAATAAAAAAGTTAACTAGCTTACCCAAGGTCATACAACTAATAAACAAGAGCTAGATTTCGACCCAGGTTGGCCTGACCCTATGGGGGTCGGTTTTGATATTTTAACTCCTCTATTGGTCTCACAGTGAGAGGAGGGATGACAGGGAAAAAAAAAAAAAAACAATCTCCTTAAAGCTGGTTAAAAATATCAAGTAGGGCATTCAAGCCTAAGAGATCACAGATCTGTTCATGAGAGACAGACTGTACAAGCACCAAGCACAGGGAGCTGTGGGGCGTGGTGCAGATGCACATTTTCAAAGATGTGAATGATAAGAAGAGATGGAGAGGAAAGTGAGCAGAATGGGAGGCGGGGAGGGATAAGAGAGAGAAACCACAGGCAGATACAAGGAATGTTAAAATCGAGGAGAGCTTAGATAAGGAGAGGCAGATTTCTGAGAAGAAAAAGGAAAGACGCTGGCAATCTTGGTCAGCATCTTAAGTAACTCTTAAACATCGAATGACACCAAACGCAGAGTGGAATCTTGGCATGTATGAGATGGTGGAAGAAAAACCCGAAAACGCTCAGAGTTGGTGGGAAAAGACTACCTAATCAAGAGAGAAGACTACTTAGGGACCATTTTGATTGGCTGACCGTTCCTATGAGCATGAAATTGCAGTAGAGAACAGTCATGGGAAAGAAGTCACATTTAGTAAGAAGATGAAATACCCTTCAAGTAAGACTACAATCGTGCTATTGTGTTTCTGTGGAAGAGAGATTTGTGTATCAGCATGTGGGAATGGAAAGGATTCAAGTGATGCGGCAACACACTGGTTCAAGCATTTGTCAAGGGCGTCTTCTGGGGGCTCCCCCTACAAGAAGGTGAGAGCAGCTTTGTTAGAAGCCAGCAGCCAATGCTTATTCTGGGTGAACCTGTGGAATGTTGAGAAGCAGTGATCTTCTCTTGTCTCAGCCATATCCCTGCCGTCCCACCCCACCCCACCACCCCCTGCTCAAATAGCATATACCTGCATTATACTTAGAAAGATCAACAGCTCCTAAGTGTCTGTCTAAGTTATTGCCAGCAGCCCTGGTTCAGAAGTTCAGAAGCAGCAGGATTAACAGGTGAGGGATTGCAGTAAAGGCAGCTTCTGGATCTTGAATGAGAATTTTTCACATCTGCCGCTTTGGACATTTTTCAAACTCATCCCTCTGTGTATTCCAGGAGTGCTCACTTGAGCTGGGCTCGTCTCTTCTGGCCTGCACACTGAGCTGTGTAATTGAGGGAACTCAAGCAGAGGCAGTTTATGGTTGTATGAATAAGCAAAATACTCAATATGTGACCTGATTGTTTTCCAAAATTGCACAGTCCCTGGTTTTACTTGTCATTCTGGAACAGAAGTGGGAGGATGAGGCTGTGACAGTGAATGCATTCAATGGGTGTAATTAACCCATTTCGTAAAAGCAGATTTTCTTAATTATGCTGGGAAGCGCGGGAGGTTTTAACACTTTACTTTCCAAGGGAGAAAAAAAAGATCATTTTTAAAGGAGTTTATTTTCCCTGATACCATGAAACAAATTCATCTAACTGGTAGAAAGCCCACTGCATTCCTGATAGAGTGCATTGTTGGGAAATTGTTGGCTGATTTCTATGCCGTGATAGTTAGAAAAAAAAAAATGATTCCTTCCCTAATGCTGTGATTTTGCTTATCCATCCATAAAATGTGTCTTACTCATCTCTCTTCAGTGTGTTCTGCAAAAGCAAAAATATTATTTGTCAGCTTCCTGTAATCTAAGGAGCAGCAGGGGTCTGGAGAGTGGCTTGCCTCCTCACAGAAGCAGTATCACTGACCCCGCACAAGGTGATGAAAGCCACAGGGGCAGGAGAACTAGGAAGGACGGACGTCGTGGGACAAATGATCTGTATCCAGTGATGCGTCCCCCAGCGTTCACCATCAGCAGAAGCCATACGTGGGGGACAGCGGCGCCTTCACCACTCCCTGCTCTGACCTCAGGAGCCTCTCAGTGTGCCTCTCAGCTCCAAGGAGGGCTTGGCTTCTACAGCCTGCACCTATCAAAGCTTTGGGTTTCCATTTGCTATAACTGGTAATATTCACTCTCTTTAAAAAGGCTGCTGCTGCTGCCGCTAAGTCACTTCAGTCGTGTCTGACTCTGTGCAACCCCATAGACGGCAGCCCACCAGGCTCCCCCATCCCTGGGATTCTCCAGGCAAGAACACTGGAGTGGGTTGACATTTCCTTCTCCAGTGCCTGAAAGTGAAAAGTGAAAGGGAAGTCGCTCAGTCGTGTCCGACCCTCAGTGACCCCATGGACTGCAGCCCACCAGGCTCCTCTGTCCATGGGATTTTCTAGGCAAGAGTACTGGAGCTAGTGCACATCAATCCCAAACTCCCTAACTATCCCTCCCCCAACTCTTCTCCCCATAACCCTAAATTCGTTCCCTAAGTCTGTGCTCAATGTTATGCAAAAACCTAAATGGGAAAAGAATTTGAAAAAGAATAGGAAGAAAAGAACAGATACATGTATACGCATAACTGAATCATTTTGCTGTCCACATGAAACTAACACAATACTGTTAATCAGCTATATTCCGAAACAAAATAAAACTTTTTTTTAAAAAAAGTGTTGCTGGGATGACAATGCTTCCTATGCATAGCAAACTGTGATTTCCAAGGCAGACTGCTGAGACCTAACCATAGCCAGGCAGATGACACTGGCTTGGGTACTACCGAGCTGCTGGAGACCAAGGGTATGTGCCAAACTCAAATGGTTGTGGACATCCTGGACAAAGCAAAGTGAGGTTTTATTTTGGGGGTGATTGTAGCTTCCACTTTCAGCTCAAATGTGTGACATCACGGTTTCTTTCTGATCTGTAGGTTGTACCAATGCTAAATCTGCAAATGACATTTCTTGGCTCAATTGATCTGCATGGTTACATACAATACATGAAGGGAAGTTCTAGAAAAAAATACTTAAAGATTTCATTTTTGAAACACTTGGCCCCATTCTACAAGGGATTTCGGGCAAAAGAGAAGATGCTGACACTCTAGGCCACTGAAGAGGAAATTAGTGGTACTAACCTCAGTCTGTCCCACTGGATACATTTCCTGTTTTGTCAAAGAAATCTGGAATATTTCAAGCATGCTAACATGTACAGAGTATAATATGATAAGTCCCGTGAATCCACAATCCAATGTTGTTCCCTCACACCATCTGCCATATTTGCTTTAGACCTTTTTACTTTTTAATGCAACTACAGATATAAACGAAGGCCCTTCGAGTCTTCTTTTCTGCAGAACTTCTTCCCATGTTTCAGGTTCCCCGGGGAATGCTGAAAACTTGCTGCTTCTCTACTCATGTAACTTCTTTTTTTCTCTCTTTTGATGGAAATAATTTCCTAGCAGGTTGTAGTTGCTGTGCAGAGAAAACCAACTAAATGGATTTAGCTAAGCCCCTTACTTCCCAAAGTACAGACTTTCCTTATTGTTAAAATGGAGGTAATCTTTTCTTGCCTGTATAGAATTATACAGTAGTGAAATTAAATACTATATGGAGATACTTTTGGAAACCATATCATCAAACACAAATTATAAGATATTTAGGAAACAAGCCTCCCTTTCTGAATATTTCTCAAAGGCCAATCAGATTTATTAAATCCTTACTTTTTACCTCGGAGAAGGCAATGGCACCCCACTCCAGTACTCTTGCCTGGAAAATCCCATGGGCGGAGGAGCCTGGTAGGCTGCAGTCCATGGGGTCTCGAAGAGTCGGACACGACTGAGTGACTTCCCTTTCACTTTTCACTTTCAGGCATTTGAGAAGGAAATGGCAACCCACTCCAGTGTTCTTGCCTGGAGAGTCCAAGGGATGGGGGAGCCTGGTGGGCTGCCGTCTCTGGGGTCACACAGAGTCAGACACAACTGAAGTGACTTAGCTGTAGCAGTACTGTTTACCTACTGCAAAGAAACAGTATTTAATCCATGCACTGAGCCAACTAATAACAAGTTTGGTAACCATACAGCAAGGATTTTAATCATTCTGTCCCATCATTGCTATACACAATGCATGTCACTCAGAAGTCTTAATAGTTGGTTTCAACAACATGACGTGGAATGAAAAAAAGGAGTCAGTGGCTATAAGAACATAAAACCCTTTTCTTCCTAAGTGTATTTATAATTAGTAAAAAAAAAAAAAAAAAAAAAAATCAGGCAGTCAGAAATGGCTAATAATGTCTCACTACTGCTGTTCATGGGGAGAAAAAGAGAGAAGTAATTAGGGTACAGAACCCACATGCTAATTTTCGCATTCTCAACCTGAGACCCCAGCTGCCTCACATGCATGTCTATGGATTCTGTGGCTGTACAAGGTGACAGCGGAATTTTAGCAATGTTGGCAACAGCTGTCTTGTCTGGGACCATGACCCTGCTGGGGACAAGTGGCAATAAAAATGATTAAATGACCATGTCTTCATTTTATAGGTCTTTATTTTTAAATCCGAGGAAGTCATCTTATTTTTTATTAAGAATAAAATTACTATTCCCAATGACATAGATAAACGGTTAGGTTCATTTCCTCTGAAGATACTATCATTACAGTACATGGCCTTTAGTTGTTTAATAGGCCAGAGAGACTAAGGGTCTTTGCTGAAAGGAAAACTGAAAAATGGAAAACCCTGGTTAGTTCAAGGTTTGGAGATGAATGTTAAGATCATGAACTGGATTCCTGTTGAGACATGGTGGATCTCAAAATGCCCATAGTCACACACAGAGTGTTTTAATAAGAAGTGAAATGTTTTAATTGGACACTTTTGTCATCTACTTCATTCAGCGGTCCAAAGTATGTTTGGGGCACTGACTTCTTACAGAGGGGACCTTGCTATTGGCTGAAACATTAACTTTGCACCTTGAGTCCCCGGTGTAAGGAAATAAGGTTGGACATGAAGACAGATAAGGTGGGGAGATTGATAAATAACAGGGCACAGATGCAGGAAGGTACTGGTTTCATGGTGTTTACAGAGCACGTACTTTCATAGTTATAGTGCTCATCGCACTGAACCTGCAGCCGGACAGGTAGGAAGCCTTAGGTCTAGGTGTGGGGAAGAGGGAAGAATGACTTATCTGTGGCGAGAGTCTCCATATTGAAGGAAAAACATGGTGTCCCCTGGATTTAGGCTGGGCAGAAATGAAGTGGGCTACTCTCAAAGCTTTGTCTGTTTCCTTGTTTTCTCAGCAAACAAATCTATTTCTTGTCTGTGCAAAGACTGGGAATGATGTGCTACAATGATGATGCCTTTTGTGTTATCAGTAGGGACAATTTCATCACATCAAAATAAAAATCTAATCCCCTAAGATAAAACCACATACAAAGACCTAGAAGAGGGAGATGTGACTGGTTGATTATCTTCCTTATCAACTGATTGCCCACCCCTCAACGCCCCCCTCATAAGGCCAAGCCATGCAACTCCAAAGCACCCTCTGACGCTGTTCTTCTCCCGGCTCCTTTCTGCTTATGGCAGCCGGCAGCCTCTTTGCCACCTCAGGCCTTCTGCACATCCAGGTCTTCCCAGTGGGAAGGTTCTTGATCTGGGCCTCAGATGGCTGGTTCCTTCTCAAGTAAGGTCACCTAGATGCTCAGAGATGCCACCTGGACCACCTTAACTAGAGCAACGCCTCTTCCTTCCAAACCACTTGCACATTATCCTTTTTATTTCCCGCAGCACCGCATATTAAGCTGACATTGTTTTGTCTACCCATGGAATTGTCTCTTAATCATCCCCCATCCCACCCACGTGCTAGAGGGTAAGTTACTAAAAAGGTAGAGGCCTTGGGTTTGTTTGTTGCTACATTTTTGTTTTCAAAACAGTGTGTCCTCAAGGTTTGTAATAGTGATTAACACATTGGTAGATGATCAATAAATATTTGTTGGATAAATGAATTCAATTTCGCACTCTAAATTTACTCCTTTAAGCATGTTCAAAAGATTAGATCTGATAGAGTGCCTGAATAGCCTTGGACAGAGGTTTGAACATTGTACAGGATGTGGTGACTGCAGTCATGAAACTAAAAGACACTTGCTCCTTGGAAGAAAAGCTATGACTAACCTAGACAGCATATTAAACAGAGACATTACATTATCAACAAAGGTTAAAGCTATGGTTTTTCCAGTAGTCATACATGGATGTGAGAGTTGGACGATAAAGAAGGCTGAGTGCCGAAGAATAGATGTTTTCAAACTGTGGTGTTAGGCAATACTCTTGAGAGTTCCTTGGACTGCAAGGATATCAAACCAGTCAATCCTAAAGGAAATCAATCCTGAATATTCATTACAAGCACTGATGCTGAATCTGAAGCTCCAATCCTGTGGCCACATGATGCGAAGAGCTGACTCACTGGAAAAGACCCTGATGCTGGGAAAGACTGAAGGCAGGAGCAGAAGGGGACGACAGAGGATGAGGTGGTTGGCTGGCAGCACCAACTAAATGGACATGAGTTTGGGTGAACTGCGGGAGATAGTGAAGGACAGGGAGGCCTGGACTGCTGCAGTCCATGGTAGCAAAGAGTCAGACACGACTGAGCGACTGAACAAGTGCTGTGTGACCATTAACCTTCAGGACTGAGCTAGGACTCATATCCTAAAGGTGAAAGAAATTCTACACTGAAGTTAAAATGAAAATAAAAACAACATGGTTGTGTATGTTTTAAATCATACAGTTGCTTTAGTAAAAAAGCATAAATTCCACTGGAGTCAGCTCCCACAAAACTCATGCTGGAGTTTTATAAGCATGCTAAAATAGGTCAGCATTTTAGAGATCCATGAGCTAGGGGCTTTCACTTCAAGAGGGCATCAAGTTGACATTGAAAATGACTGTTGATGAACTGGTGCATGCGTGCTCAGTGACTTCAGCCATATCCAACTCTTTGCGACCCTATGAACTGTGGTGCGCCAGGCTCCTCTGTCCATGGGGATTCTCCAGGCAAGAATACTGGAGTGGGTTGCCATGCCCTCCTCCAGGGGATCTTCCTAACCCAGGGATTGAACCTAGGTCTCTTATGTCTCCAGCATTGGCAGGCAGGTTCTTTACCAGTAGCACTACCTGGGAAGCCCTGATGAACTGGTATTTGTATTTAAAATATAGGATAAGCATAAGATGTAACAAAACCCTGAAAATAAAGTTTGAAAATCATGCAGCTTTATAATTAAGCCTCATACACTGAACAGTTTGCAGACATTGGCTCAACATTCTTTTCCTAGAACTCTTCCAGTGGAAACAGTAGAGGGAGCTGCTGCCCCATGTTACAAATTACGTGAATTTCTCTTTTCAAATAAATCGCTGTGCTGAAATGTGACACATGTGAGCCCACTGCTCAATTCTCTTACCACAACAATGAAACAATGCACAAAGACAATACCAGAAAAAAAGAAAAGAAAAGAAATCAAGAGCTCTGCCTGCAACCGAGAGGAATAATAACACATTTTCAAATTATTGCAGTTTTTAACAAACATGTTTACAGTGATGATGAATGAGAAGTGAGGCAAATGTCAGAAGGGTGGGCTCAAATGTACGGCTTTTAATGGCTCATTAGTTAAATGCTCTGCTCCGCCTCACTGCCAGCTCCTCTGCTCTTGCTTCTGAAGGAACAAAAACCCAGGGTACTTGGAAATAAACTAAGGCATTTTACATCCTGAGACTCTCCAAGCATCATCCTAACACAAAGCCACTATTTTCCATTCTTTATGCCGCTCAGACGACTGGAAGGCTTGAAAGACAAAGAATTGTTTTTTTTTTTTTTTGGGGAGAGTAAGTGAAGATGGCCAGGACTTAGAGAACATGACATCTAATAAAATTCAGCAGCTCACCAGAGATGAGCAAGTCCATGAGGACGTCAGTCCCACAAAATAAACCAGGGGAGAAGAAGACATCCCTGTCGATGTGCTGATAGCATCGCCTGATGGGAGTAACTTGTGTGTGTCTTCAGGAGCAGGTTTATACACCCAGACAGGCTATTACATACTCATTTACAGAGCGTGCAGTCTTGCACTTGAGCAATTCACTGACAGACATTTCAGTTTGGGTTAACTGGATTTTGAACAGAAAAGTTCAAAATAATATGAGTGTATTTAGGGTATACTTAGAGATTTACATTTCCAAAAAGTTCTTTCACATACATGGAGGCAGATGAAGAAAGTGCTATCATTTCAAGTTTAGGGAAAAGGAAGCGGAGACCTGGAAACGTCCGATGAAATGTCCCGGAACATCTACTCGATCCCAAGGCACCGCAGTGCTGGGCTTTCACGTGGGAACATCAAGTCCTGTTCTGGGTTTGCTTAAGTAAGGCTGACCCTAGTCCAGCTGCAGTGCAGAATCTTGTCTTTCACACTTGGGATCTAGCAGAATAAAGGGAGGTTTAGGGATCCATTCCTGGGTTTCAACACCTACTTATACTTGGGGAAGATCTCCTGGAGAAGGAAATGGCAGCCCACCCCAGTATTTTTGCCTGGGAGATCCCACGGACAGACATGCTAGGTGGGTTACAGGCTGGGGTCGCAAAAGAGTTGGATATGACTTAGTGACTAAACCAGCACTTACACTTGAGCCGTCCCAGTCAGGTTACTGGATGCCTCTGAGCCTCCTTTACCCCACTGTAAAATGAGCATCGCTTACGCTCTCACAAGAGTTCCGAGGATAAGGCACTGGCAATGGAGTACCAAACACAGAGCTAGTGCTCTGACTGTCTGTCCCGACTCATCTTGCTCTGTCTTTAGTACTGTTTCCTCCGGTTTCTGCTCTTCCTTCCCCAGGCAGATGCTTAAGGGTCTCGTGCGTCCTCTCTGAAAACCTGCTTTGAATCAGTGGAGAAGGAAATGGCAACCCACTCCAGTGTTCTTTCCTGGAGAATCCCATGGACGGAGGGGCCTGGTGGGCTACAGTCTATGGGGTTGGAAAGAGTCAGACACGACTAAGCAACTAACACACACACACACACACACACACACACACACCCCAACTGAAGACATCGCGGCATACTGGTTTCCCTCCAATGAAGAATATTCATTCAAACTAAGACGAGAGAAGTCACTTGGGGGAATTTGGGAGCTTTCCTTTGTATAGGAAAGATCAGCTCTGCTTACTATCAGGAAACTGGACCAACATTTTATAAAAGGTATGTTCATCATAAAGGGTTGTTGTCAACTCTAAGATTGAGTCACTTGCTCCTCAATTACCAGCATTCCAATTGAGAATAATTTTATTATATGCAGATTACATGCATGTAAACTCCAACTAAAGCTTCCTCAAAGAGAAAAAAAAAATTGCTATTAAGTATGGAAAGCTAACTTGGAGTAATACACATGACTTTGATGAAACAATCTTTTTTTGATGAAAGAAAATCTAATAACATTAGTTCAAAAAATCTACTTTTAGTAAATATTCCTTTATTAGATTTTTTTCTCCTAGGAAATGTACTTTCTTATGCTGTAAAAGGTTGTCCTTCCACACACACAAAGTGGTGGGAAATTATTTTTTGTAAAAAGATAAGTTTCTTAAGAAAGTGAAAAAACACAAATTTGGCCTCAGAACAAAGAATCAAAAATAGAATGGTTGGTTAAAACGTTTTAATTATATGAGATGCTTCAGGCCATTCAAGATTTCTTTCTTTAATTTTCTAAAATCTTCTTTGACACTCCCCTGAATAACAACACTATCTCTGATTTAGGGAAGACTTAGGGAACATCTCTTAAATCCTTGGAGGGAAAGACATTTTCTTGAAGAAACTGAGCAAAGTATACTGTTATCCAAGGGTCCATGGCTCCTGAAAACTCCTATTCCTTGGTTCTTTTCAGACATTCACACTGATCAGAATAAATCAATAAAAGAATTCCCCCTAACTTTTCTGAAGGCTAATTGCTCAAACACATGTGCTAAAATTGTATACTACACTATTCACTCATTTGAGGGACACTGCATATTATTTGATTATTGTTCAATAAGAGAGAGAGTTACTAGTTTTTCTGTTTCACACTGTCGTAAGACCCTGTAACACGCACTTTAGGAATCTCATGGCAGCCAGCAGGGTGAATCAGATGCCATCTCTCAGTCTCAGTCAGAAGGCTCTTGGCTCTGTGAACCTGCCCTTCTTTCTCATGTTACCTTTCTTCCTGCTGTGAAGTGGGGCTCAAACCACATACAGTATAATGTGGAAAAAGGACGAATAAATGAAAAACATTTTGATCTAAAAGTGCCCACAGGTAAAGGGGGACATCTCTTAAGCTATATGTGAAAGTGAAAGTCGCTCAGTCGTGTCTGACTCTTTGCGACTCCATGGAATACAGTCCGTGGAATTCTCCAGGCCAGAATACTGGAGTGGGTAGCCCTTCCCTTCTCCACGGGATCTTCCCAACACAGAGATCAAACCCAGGTCTCCCACATTGCAGGCAGATTCTTTAGCAGCTGAGCCACAAGGGCTTCCCTGATAGCTCAGTTGGTAAAGAATCCACCTGCAACGTGGGAGACCTCAGTTCATTTCCTGGGTCAGGAAGATCCCCCAGAGAAGAGATAGGCTACCCACTGCAGTATTCTTGGGCTTCCCTTGTGGCTCAGCTGGTAAGGAATCTGCCTGCAATGCGGGAGACCTGGGTTCAATCCCTGGGTTGGGAACATCCCCTTAAGAAGTTATATGTAAGTGGTAATAAAATACAAATGACTGTATGGGACATACTGACAGAGATAAAAAAATACTCTGCTGGCCTTTTAAACAGTAAGTCCTTTGAGAGCTGCAAAGGATCTCACTCTCTCAACAATCCAACCACTTTCCCACTGGAGTCACCTATCAAGAAACCTGTGCCTGTGACTCTCCACTCAGAGCTCCCACAGACTCCTCCTGGCTTCCGGGGACTTGTGGCGCTCACAGCAGATCTGCCAAGACACTTCCCAGGCTGGACCCGACCTGTCAGTGTTGGGGCCACAGCTGCCCGGCTCCCTGGGGCTCAGCACCTGTGCTTCTGTTAAGGCTACTTCCCTCTGTCAGCTGCACCCAGCTCACTCTCCTCTTCCCTTCTACTTGCCTTACTGGACGAATCTCCACAATTTTAATATTAATAGAAACAGCTTTGTAGAGATATCTGCTGTGTGTGTGCTCAGGTGTTCAGTTGTGTCCGACTCTTAGTGCCCCAATGGACTGTAGCCTGCCAGGCTCCTCTGTCTATGGAATTTTCCAGACAAGGATACTGGAGTGGTTGCCACCTCCCACTCCAGGGGAACTCTCCAGTCCAAGGATTGAACCTGCATCTTTTGCATCTCCTGCACTGGCAGGCGGATTCTTTACCACTGACACCATCTGGGGAGCATAATTGATATACAAAGACTTGCACGCATTTAATGTGTACAATGAGTTGAATTTGGACAGATGCAAACACCTGTGATCCAATCCCCACAACCAAGGTAACTGATATATTCAGCACCTCGCAGGGTTTCCTTGTGGCCCTTGTGTGTGGGCATGCGTGTGTATGTGGTAAAAACTCTTAATATGAAATCTGCCTTCTTAACAAGTTTTGAAACGCACACTACTGTATCACTAGCTATAGGCACCATGCTGTATAATGGATCTCTGGAAAGTAAGTAATCATCTCACAAAACTGAAACTTTATACTCAGTGAATAACAACTCCCCAGTACCCCCACTCCTCAGCCCTGGCAGCCACTACTGTATTCTCTGCTTCTACAAGTCTGACCATTTCAGAAATCTCATAAAGTGGAATAAGGTAGTCCTTGTTTTGGTGACTGGCTTATTTCACCCAGCATAACATCCTCCAAGTTTACCCATGTTGCCGTGATGAGCAGAAGTTCCTCCATGTTTGTAAGGCTCAACCTTTATGCCTCAGTTGTCAGTTCCAGAAAGAAACCACCTTGAATTATCGTTTCTAAGTTTTCTTCCTCTAGTCCAATTTTCTGTGAGCTAAACCTAAATACGTGAAGGGCAAGGACCGTATCATATCCATTTTTGCAAATCCAGCTCTTAACAGGGTGTTAGGCACAGAGTAGGCCTTAAATAAATGTTTAATAGTTTGTGAAACTATTAAACAATGTGAATTAGGGACAGGTTAATTTTTTATAAGCTCATTTCCTGAAAATATTAGTTAATATGATCATGAAAGGACTGATTTGGGAAAACTCTGATCATTTCTAACCAGTTGGGAAATAAAAGTCCTCTTGCTAAAGTACATTATGTTTAGAAAAATTAAACATGAAGATGGCATAGAAAAATTAAACATGAAGATAGCATAGAAAAATATGGGGAGCCAGATATTTCACCTCTATTTTCAATGCTGCTCTTAACTAATTCCTGCAAGAATGACCAGGTGCTTCATGGGAATTTTTATAGTATGGTGGCATGCGTGACATTAATTCAACCAACCATGTAAATAATTTAAATTATTTAAAAATTCAAAAGCTGATAAAAAATGCACCCCAAGATAGAGTTTTGATAATACTTGTATTAGAGAAAAGATATTTTAATCAACTAGAGGAGTTATCCTAGAATTAAATTCATGTTGTGAATTGTATGGCAGAAACCAACACAACATTATAAACCGATTATCCTCCAATTAAAACAAAACAAGACACAAGACAAAGAATTTTCATGAACCACAATTCTTAAACAAAAATGAGCTGATGGTATAGTCTAATACTTTTAAAACAAAAGCTAACTGTGAATAAAAACCTTTTGGGGGGCATAGATTCTTCTCCTTTATTTTGAAGTTTAACAAATTGATATTTTCTTATATTATAAACTATAGTAAACCATTTTTCTTTCAAATACCATGTACTCAGGATTTAATGAACACTTTGTATCAGACCCATAGCTGAGTTTATATTCTAAATCTAACACTTGAAATAAAATAACTACCTCTCTCTCCCAAACACTCTGACAATAAAATAAAACCTGTGGAATTGAATATTATAAACTTTCATATGGCTGCATGTTCCTTAATCTTCTAAATTCTCCAGTAAAGTCATTTGATCTATAGCTGAGAACTCATTCCAGGATTTGGTATAATCCTCTTCTGTCCTAGACATTTGGCAAGCTTGTCATAAAGACCTTCATCATTCAAATTCCTCCTTTGAGACAACAATTATCTTGTCTTGAAAGCAGTGTCATACATTTAGAAAACTATGTGATGGTCTATTCTTGCCTGTTAGCTTGTACCAGCTTTTCTTGTTTATAGCAGGAGACAATTACGGAAAATCCTACAATGTGTCCTCTTTTGCTAGAAAATTTGGAATAACAAAGCTGATTCCTTTAAAGACTGGGTTCCAGGATGCCCAATTTATGTCTCCCCCCTTACCCCACCACACTTGTTTCATAACAATATCAACTGACACCAGTACATTGCTAAGAGAACAATTTACTTGAATGGCTAAATGGATGAAAGGAAACCAGGATAGAGTGGCAGTCTTGTTCATTTTTGGCACGTGACCACACCCTAAGTGACTCCTGGGAGGTCTAGTCTAGAGCCCTCTAGTGGTGGTACAGGTGCTTCTGGTCTTTAAAAAGACATTCAATTCACCATCTTCATTTTCTCATCTACAAAGTACATTCATTTGTTGACTCGTTCATTGAATAATTAATAGTCACATGCTACATGCCAGAAACTGTGTTACACAATTATGCTTCAATATGCCAGCAAATTTGGAAAACTCAGCAGTGGGCACAGGACTGGAAAAAGTCAGTTTTCATTCCAATCCCTAAGAAAGGCAATGCCAAAGAATGCTCAAACTACTGCACAATTGCACTCATCTCACACGCTAGTAAAGTCATGCTCAAAATTCTCCAAGCCAGGCTTCAGCAATACATGAACCTTGAACTTCCAGATGTTCAAGCTGGTTTTAGAAAAGGCAGAGGAATCAGAGATCAAATTGCCAACATCCGCTGGATCATCGAAACAGGAAGAGAGTTCCAGAAAAACATCTACTTCTACTCTATTGACTATGCCAAAGCCTTTGACTGTGTGGATCACAATACACTGTGGAAAACTGTTCAAGAGATGGGAATACCAGACCATCTGACCTGCCTCTTGAGAAACCTATATGCAGGTCAGGAAGCAACAGTTAGAACTGGACATGGAACAACAGACTGGTTCCAAATAGGAAAAGGAGTACGTCAAGGCTGTATATTGTCACCCTGCTTATTTAACTTATATGCAGAGTACATCATGAGAAATGCTGGGCTGGAAGAAGCACAAGCTGGAATCAAGATTGCCAGGAGAAATATCAATAACCTCAGATATGCAGATGACACCCTTATGGCAGAAAGTGAAGAGGAACTAAAAAGCCTCTTGATGAAAGTGAAAGAGGAGAGTGAAAAAGTTGCCTTAAAGCTCAACATTCAGAAAACGAAGATGATGGCATCTGGTCGCATCACTTCATGGGAAATGGATGGGGAAATAGTGGAAACAGTGTCAGACTTTATTTTTTGGGCTCCAAAATCACTGCAGATGGTGACTGCAGCCATGAAATTAAAAGACGCTTACTCCTTGGAAGGAAAGTTATGACCAACCTAGACAGCATATTAAAAAGCAGAGACATTACTTTGCCAACAAAGGTCTGTCTAGTCAAGGCTATGGTTTTTCCAGTGGTCATGTATGGATGTGAGAGTTCGACTGTCAAGAAAGCTGAGGGCTGAAGAATTGATGCTTTTGAACTGTGGTGTTGGAGAAGACTCTTGCCAGTCCCTTGGACTGCAAGGAGATCCAAGCAGTCCAATCTAAAGGAGATCAGTCCTGGGTGTTCATTGGAAGGACTGATGCTAAAGCTGAAACTCCAATATTTTGGCTACCTCATGCAAAGAGTTGACTTATTGGAAAAGACTCTGATGCTGGGAAGGATTGGGTGCAGGAGGAGAAGGGGACGACAGAGGAAGAGATGGCTGGATGGTATCACTGACTCGATGGACATGAGTTTGGGTGAACTCCGGGAGTTGGTGATGGACAGGGAGGCCTGGCATGCTGTGATTCATGGGGTTGCAAAGTGTAGGACACGACTGAGCAACTGAACTGAACTGAGAGGTTCAAAATAAATTCACAGGCAGTGGCCAGAAAGATAAGAAAAATAAGAGTTGAGTTACAAAACAACGTGCTCTCTCTGCAGGAGGTTTAAGCTCATAGGATCATGGAAGATGACCCTCATGTGCTGAAAACACCTGAAAGGGCTACATGGGAGATCTGGGGACTGAGCGGAGCCTGACAGGTGGGGGAGCTCACCTGGACCTCAGGGAGAGCATTCACAACCTATGGCATTTTTGAGATCGTAAAGAAAGATGACACTACAAGTTGCAAACCTAGGAAGGGCACAGAGAAGGATAGACAAAGAGAGGCAAAGGGCAAACTCTGAAGGGGTTAGAACGGTCTGTAGAAAGTGTGGAATCCATCTAGAAGGAAAGGGATATTATTAAAGAGTTTTCAACCAAAGACCTACACAATCAGAGTTATGATTTAAAATATGACTCCACTTGTAGAAAGTAGAGGCCAAGAGACCAGCTGGGAGAAGGCTACAGAAACAGATACAGATTGACAAGCGCCTAAATAAGGCAGTGGCATGAAGAATGAGAGCTACTAGGACATAGAATTCACATGATTTAGGAACTATTTGGATGTGGACATAGAGAGAGACAGCAAATATCTAGGATCATTTTAGAGTTTAGCTTTGGACAGACCACGTTTGTAGCATGCAGGAGACTTCCAAGTACAGATACTGAGCAGGTGGTCGGGTGTAGGAGTCTGGAACTCAGGAGGATGTCTGGGTGGAAAGAGAAGACGGATTCTTTAAACCATACAACACAGAAATAAGGGAAGAGGGAACAGCTTTAAGAAAGGAGACCAAAAGGATGGATCCAAAGATAGAAAATTATCCGCATCAATGAACCAAGAGAATAGAGAGTTTCAAGGATGACAAGTCAACAGTGTCAATTCCTATGTGTGCTTTGTGTTGTGTGTTTAGTTGCTCAGTTATGTCCGACTCTTTGCAACTCTTGGGACTGTCGCCTGCCAGGCTCCTCTGTCCATGGGAATTTTCAGGCAAGAATACTGGAATGGATTTCCATTTCGTCCTCCAGGGGATCTTCCCAACTCAGGGATCGAACCTGCATCCCCTGTGTCTCCTGCATTGTAGGTGGATTCTTAATCTGCTGAGGCATCAGGGAAGCCCATTCAGCAGTGAAATAAAGTGAAGCCTTAAAAGTGCCCAGGGAATCCTGTGACTGAGACACACTGGTGACCATAGAGGATGCAGGGCAATGCAGTAGTTTGGACACAAACCAGACTCTAGGGAGTTGGAGAGTGAGCAGGAGCACAAGAGATGGAGTATTTCTTGTAGAAGCTTGGGATAAAGAACAAGATCAGATAACTGGCTATGAGATCTTTATGGCTATCTTTAGCAAGAACGTTCTATAAAATTTTACTGGCAACGCAGCTGTATCAAGAAAGGTGGGCAAACTTCCACAGACACCTAACTGACCACCAGGCTGGACGTTAAGACACTGAGGAGATGGGGCTCAGGTGGGTTCAGCACGGGATTCGCTGATCTGGGTCTTGGCTTGGGTCACCCGTGCAGGCGGTGTACTTACTCACGTCCAGGAATGAGGTGGGTGGGAGCCAGGACAGCCAGCGTCCAGCCTCCCTGACCTCTTGTTTGTGATGGTGAAAGGCATAGGGAACACGACCATGTTAAACAGTGGAGAGATGGAAATTATTATCTACAGGGGATTACAGTGACCTGTAGATGAACACACAGACATACAGAGAGGCTTTGATGAAACATGCTGCTGTCTACTCACAGGTGGTCCTGGAGGCCCTGGTTTTCCTGGAGGCCCTGGTTTTCCTCGTCTTCCCTGGAAACCAAAGAGAAACAGATAATAAATACTGTGATTCCATTTTAAGATGAGACAGTATTAGATGAAAGTTCAAAGACTGTAAAAATTAACTCAAAGTTAAAAAACAATCCCAAGTCCACATGACCTTTAAAGGTCAGTGAAGTCTAAAAGCTATGGGACAATTCTTAACAACGAAGATAAGAACAGTAGTGCCGGGAATGAATAAATCGTGACTCTTATTAGCAGCCCTTTAAAGGCTGTCTACCTTGACTCTCTAGCAAAGTAATATAAAATATCTGAAAGGTTGGCTAAGATTAGCATTTTATTTGATAATTCAATGGGTTCAGGTGCA
The DNA here is from genome assembly GCF_032452875.1 of Bos javanicus. Lineage (NCBI taxonomy): Eukaryota > Metazoa > Chordata > Mammalia > Artiodactyla > Bovidae > Bos > Bos javanicus. The sequence continues at coordinate 9,272,679 of NC_083876.1, read as the reverse complement.
ATAATCAATGCATTTGTCACCTTAAATTGGTATTTTCAGAGAGTGATCTGAATTTCAATTTTAAAGGAATTTCCTAAGGGTGAGATTAAGTATTCAAAATATATTTTTTCTGAGCCCCAGCCTGGAATTACCAGTTTAGAATCTCTGGGGAAGGGATCCATGAATCTGAATTAATAAAAAAAACAAAACAAAAAGACACTTCAGGTAATTCTCATGTTCACTAAAGTTTGAAAAGCACTTCACAAAGGTATATTATAATTATATGCATTATGCAAAGCAAATTACCTAGCTCTTTTCTTCCCTTTGGATGGCTAAGCTGTTTTATAAGTGAACTAAAATGTTCACTCCTTGCTTATTAATCTTCATTAACTCGCCAAGTTTACGACTAGCTAAATCACAATAGCGAGAGTCAGAATGACAGTTCTAAGTATCTGTATTTTTGATATCATTTGAAGAGCATTTATTTATTATACACTTATTTTCTTATTTTTTTTTCCTTTCTAATAGAAGGAAGCAAGCTTAGGTATGGAAAGCATACATTTTGAATGAGAAGCATTTCTATGTATGGTTTCTAAATATGACCATTCTCTTTCATTGTTATTAATAACTTCATTTTATTACCACATTGGTAGTATGTTAATACATATAAAGGCTTGCCATTTCAAAGGTAAAAGTATTAGTGATCTTTCAACTCTTTTTGAGGAGAATTGTGAGCACAAGCTCTCACAGAATTGTGAGAAAGGCCCAATTTCACTGATTAACTTTCTTACTCTGAAAGCGTCAGGCAAAGTTTCCTGATTTCTTTGGTCTTCAACTAGGCTTGGAGTGGGGTAAGAAATTCAAGATAAGCTGAAGCAACAGAGCAAACTTTAGAAGGTAGGTTAGCACATAAGACACTGCGATTGCATGGGGAATGCTGAAGGCAAGTTAAGTTCCTACTATCAAAGACTCTAACGATAGCAGTTGTTTTCAGAAAAAAAAAAAAAAATCCTGGTTAACATCTACAGAACAGATTTTTTAATAATTTTATTAAAACCAGAAATATAATTAGTAGTATTTTCATGTACCTTCTGTTTTAGAGTTCTGAACCCTGGAGTTCTTTTTAGGGTTTGCAAGATTGGAATAAATATATAATATTCTGTATACTGAATGAAAGTTATACATATGTTCATACTTTACTAGTCTTGCAGTTTACACATTCTGAAAATCAATATATTGCATCTTTTAGTATATGCAAGTCGATCAGCCCCTGAGGATTAATCAATGATAAAAAGTTGACTTAGAAAGTGGAAGCGCTGTAGTTGATTAATTCACGAGAGCGCAAAGAAACAAAATCAGTGACATGGAAGGAGGTGATCAGTTCTTTCTTTTAGTTGACGTAAGTTAAATCCACAGGACCAACTTCTGGTGCAGTCTCTTTTCCTTAAGGAGGTATATATGTTGCTTGGGGCAGGAAGTGGGGAAAACGAAGCTACTGATGACCTTTTACCCCAGCGTTCATGTTGAAGATAAACCAACTTTCAGATACTGTAACACAGCATCGGCATGGCTTAGGGAGAGAAGGAAAAAACATTCACGATTCCATATGGTATGGGCAAGCTTTTGAATCCTAATTCATCACTGCTGATTTACACCGTCATTCGAGTCAGCCTTGCAATTACCGGAGTGTGCAGTGTGTCTCTGGAGGAGCACGGGGGAATGCTGATTCTCTTCACATCTCCTTGCAAAGAGTGGACAAGCAGGCAAAATGTTTTTGAGCAGGAGTCCCCAATCTTTCTGGCACCAAAGACCAGTGTCATGGAAGTCAATTTTTTCCCAGATGGGGATGGCGGGCAGGATAGTTGAGGCAGTGATGCGAGAAATGGGAAGCCATGGCAAGTGGCTGATGAAGCTCCGCTGGCTTACCCACCACTCATCGCCTGCTGTGACGCCCAGCTCCCCAAACAGGGGTCAAGGACCCCGGTTTTTGAGGACTGTCAAATTATCAGAACATATTATACACAGCAACTTCAGCCAGCACGTATATGCAGTTTAAATGTTTGAATTTCTAGTAACATTCCGAAGCAGACTTGAAATTTTCTTTTCCAGCTTTACTGCGACATACCTGACCGCACAGAGTCGGACACGACTGAAGCGACTTAGCAGCAGCACCTAACAGGTACTATTGTATAAGTTTCATGTGTACAAACTGATGACTTCATCCACTTCTATATTATGAATAAAGTCAGTGAATACTTCCATCGCACTACATAATTATCATTTGTGTGTGTGTGTGTTGAGAATATTTAAAATCTACTCTCTCAGCAACTTTCACATATAAACACAGTATTGTTAACTATGGTCACCATGCTGTACATTATAATTTCCCCAAACATGCTCATCTTCTAGCTGGAAGTTTGTGCACTTTGCCCGCCCTCAGCCTCTGGTGGCCAAAATCCTGTCTCTGCTTCTGTGAGTTCTGCTTTTTTAGATTCCATATTCTGGGGCTGGGGCTAGGGGTACCGCCCTGATGAGGGTGGAGGAACCATTTTTATGTATTTGTTTCAACTTTGGTCTTATGTCAGGCCCTTCATTACAGGGCTCACTCTAGACCCCTTGTAAAGTGAGACAAGAATGGAGACTCGGATTGGATTGGGATGAAAATCCCGGTAAAAAACAGATAAATGCTGAGCTGGGCATGGCCATCCTGATCAGGACACCTGGTAACAGGTGGCCTTTTGCTCAGGAGCAGCTCTGACCAGTTGGAGTCTGGCTGAATCTCCAAATGGTTGGAGACATACTGTTTCAGCATAACTACAATTGGACTAATCCAATACTTTTCTTAAGATTGGAGTGAAAGTGAAGTCGCTCATTCATGTCCGACTCTTTGCAGCCCCGTGGACTGTAGCCTACCAGGCTCCTCCATCCAGGCGATTTTCCAGGTAAGAATACTGGAGTGGGTTGCCATTTGGAGTATGAAGCATAAAATGCAGATTTGCCATATCAGGTGCCCAGGACACCTCAAAGTGCTCAGCATGTAAGTTTCCTGTTTGGCAACAGTGTGAAGGCTATTAGACAGTGGTTTCCGTGTTTGTCCAATGATTTAAACCCAGTGGTGCTCTAATCACATATCAGCATCCTCAGGGGCCTACTTGAATCCTCAGGTGGCCTAGTAGATGGGACTTCACATTTATAACAAGTTCCCAGCAACGCTGCTGCTAATGGCCTGGAGACTACACTTGGAGAACTCCTGTCCTAAGCCTCAATCTACTATTTCAAACTCAGGTGATCTTATATAGCCCTTCATTCTAATAGCTTAGAACAGAAGTGCTGTGTTAGTTCTATGATCACATGTCTCTTTAAGAATAAAAACCTCACTGTCAATTTCAGGACCACTTGGATTGGAATCCCAGTCTTTTCTCTTATGGAAGCTTATTGTGTCAAGATGTCACGCTGTAAAATTGGTGCTTATACTTTGTAGCCCATTTGTTAATTAAAAAAGAGATCATATGGAAAACTCTTACCACACAACACACGTTGGAATGGTAAACAGAAAATAAGTGTTGGCAAGGATCTGGAGACACCAGAATGCTTATCACTACAGGTGAAATTGTACAGTGGAGCAACTGCAATGGAAAACACTATGCAGATTCTTAAGACTACCATGTGATCCAGAAATCCCACTTCTGGGTCTGTATCCAAACAGACTGAAAATCAGGGTCTTGAAGAGATATTTGCACACCCATGTTCATAAGCAGCACTATTCAGAATAGCCAAGAGGTGGAACCAATCCAAATGTCCATGGACGGTTGAGTAGATAAAACAAAATGAGGTGCAGACAATGGGATACTATTCAGTAAGGAAGATAATTCAGTTACATGCTACAACAGGGGTAAACCTTGATATGTGTGTGTGTGTTCAGTCACTCAGTCATGTTTGACTCTTTGTGACCCCAAGGACTGTAGCCCACCAGGCTCCTCTGTCCATGGAATTCTCTAGGCAAGAATACTGTGTGGCTTGCTAGTCCCTTCTTCAGGAGATCTTCCCAATCCAGGGACTCAACTTGGGTCTCCTGCACTGCAGGCAGATTCTTTACCATCTGAGCCACCAGGGAAGCCCAAACCTGGATGACATCATGCTAACTGAAACAGACATAGTGAAATAAGTCACTAAAAGACAAATACGGTATGATTCACTCATATGTTGTCAGATTTATAGAAACAGAAGGTAGAATGGTGTTGTCCAGGACCTGGGGGGTTGGCAGATATAGAAACTTATTTAATGGGAACAGAGTTGTAGTTTTACAAGATGAAAAGTTCTGGAAATCTTTTCACAGTGATGCAAATATACTTAACACTACTGGACCATACACTTGAAAATGGTTAAAATGGTAAATTTTATGCTACCTGCTTTTTTCCACAATTAATAACAAAAAGTCCTACTATAATGTCTGATAAAATAGTAATAATAAATGTTAGTTCTTTTTTGCCCTGTCCTTCTACCATCCTTTAGCCAATTATCCATTTTTTAATTTAAAAATAGACAAAGTAAATTGTAGATTATTCATACTATGTAATACAATATAGTGATGGAAATTAATGGAATACAATTGCATGCGTCGATATGGTTGAATTGTGTAAACATAATGTTCATCAATTTATATAAGGAATAAAAGCAGGCAATACTAATCTAAATTGTTAGAAGCTGCAACAGGTCACTGATGCGGGAGTTGGGAGGAACTAGGAGCATTAGAGGGCTTACAGGGTTGGTGATGCTGATGTTCTGTCTCTTGGACCATGTGCTGGTCACAAGGGTATTCATGCTTTGTGAAAACTCAGCAAACTTGTATCATCAGGATACACGCATCTTTCTGAATGTATACTCTATTTCAATATATATATATATATATTTTTAAACAGGAGATTTCTACAAAGGAATGATTTTACTTGAATTATCAAGTGACTTCACCCATCTGCATTTGCTGCATGGGTCAATATTGGCAGAAGAGGGGGGGGAAAAATCCAAGTCTATTTAAATAAATGACATCTACAAATTTTCAACAGTAAAAATAACCTGATGCTTCCAGGATGACTTGCAGTATGAGAGCACATGGATCTTAAATTAGCTACTTGATTTATAAACACTTGGACATCCAAGAGCATTAAGAAGGCAAGAATGCAAATAACAGATGACTGGTACTTATCTGACAGATGGTTTTTGTTGTTGATAAGGATGATGATGAGAAGGATAAGTTACAGAAGTAATCAGACTGAAATAAAGGGCGACATGCAGACCTCAAGCCCACAGAGGAGACGTGTATAAGTAATCTCTCTAAATTGCCAGGTCTTGCTAATGCAGCTGGCTACTCTCCAGAATTCCCCTATTCCCACATTGTGTATGTAGCACACTCTTAGGCATCAGCTCAGCCTGAACAAGGTACCAAGGAAATGTCAAGGAAGAGGAGACAGGCCCTTGAGCGGCACCCACAACTGTGAAGGAGGTGTTAATTACACAGGAAAACATCACGGGCTATCTTGGCAGTTTAGTTTTCCTTTTCTACATTGTGAACGGAAATAAGATTTATGACTGATGTAAAAAGTTAGCACGTTTTGAAATCAACGATATGTGAAAAAATGGGAGAATACTTGTATGAGCAATGCATAATAGCCTAAGTGAATTTTATGTCTTAACATCTTTAAAAATACATCTAAGACAGCAACGTGACCAGTCATAAAGGTCTCATTATTTGAGGGATCAGACAAGTAGCTCTTGTAAGGACATGGAAAGAGGATGTAATTCAGCATGAACAAAGAATCTGATATAGGCTCAGAGCTAAGGAAAGATGAATCCATATCGTGGTGCTATTCCCAGCGTTGCTTTTCTCGTTTAAGTTAGGATCTTAAAATGTCTAAATCATATCACATTTTCCCCATCTCTCTGTTCCCTTCCTTTCTTCCCCTTGGATGGACTCTACCTGTAACTAATGTGGCTTTTCAAATACAAGATAGAAATGTGACAGTATTAGCTAACCCCCTCAGCTACAATTGAATAAATGATAATCTGAGTAAACAACACTTCACTGAAGCATTGGCCTGGGCCAAATGGTCTGGTCTGTGGTCAATGCTGTCTACAGTCGCTGTTTAGTATTTATGGTGTTACTAATTTGATCATGAAAATAAGTTAGTCAAAGTCTGATCTCTTAAGTACCCTCTGACTGGATGAAACCCAAATCAACTTTTCCTGTGTGCTCCAAGCTGTCCATGTACGAAGAAACAGAAGTCTATGACAAATGAGTCTTCAAATGGTTACCATTGATCAAATGCTTGCCATGGTCCGGTCACTGAGTGCTTACACATGCGTCCATGCTAAGTCACTTCAGTCGTGTCCAACTCTTTGCGACCCTATGGACCATAACACACCAAGCTCCTCTGTGCATGGGATTCTCCAGGCAAATATACTGGAGTGGACTGCCATGCCCTTCTCTGGTGATCTTCCCAACTCAGGGATTGAACCCGCATCTCTTGTGTCTCCTGCATTGGCAGGTGGGTTCTTCCACTAGCGTCACCTGGGAAACCCCTTACATTATTTCCTTTAATCCATCCAAAACGACTGGGGGTGGGTGATAATGTTCCCGTTTTACACAGAGAGACATGTTAAACACTGAGCTCCAAATCACTCTCCTTTTAATTGGTGGGGCTAAAATTTAAACCCTAGTGCATCTGATCTTAACACCCATAATCCTCAGGATTAAGGTTTCCTTAGGGGCGCGTGGTATCCTGGTCACTCACAATTTCAGTTACTTTGCTGCTCTAACTGTTGAGGTTCTCTTGTTTTCTCACCACCAAGCCAGACTTTCAGATGTCCCCATATCTTGTTACTTTGCCTTTTGGAATTTAGGTCTTCCTGGTCTTCCCCCACTCCCATGATGGCTGTGCACCCCCGCCTGCTGCCAGCAGGCCGACCGCAAGCTTCCACGTAGACTTGTCTGGACTCCTGAGCATTTTGCCAAACCACCAGCTCTTTCAGTCCCAATCGTGAGCTCTATTTTCTGCACCCGCCATTGCCAATCTCTGCAAAGGCATTTGGTTCATCTCAGTTCACAGGTGGGGTGGTGGTAGGGTGTGACTTAACTGCTTCCTGACCATCTGTGACACATTTTATCATCTTTGAGCGGCAGTGAGAGGGTGGGTGCTGGAGGCATTCCTCCCCCCAAATCTGGAAGTTCACACAGGCTGCTCACAGACTGGAGGGGAAGAACCAGGCTTGGACACTGCCTTCCTTGTCCCAGAGCTATGCTCTGAGAGACTCATCTCTAAGGACTCTCAGAGCCTCAAGCATCTTCCACTTTTATTAAGGGAACTGTCCCATTTTACTGTAGGTAAAATAAACATGTAGAGCGACAAACAATTGCATATAGACCAATAGCGTCTTATTTAAAAGAAATGTTAACAGGAAAGCAACAAGATGCGGTTCTTCAGCACACTTCAGTCAGGCCAGAGCCACAGCCCTTAAATAAGAAGGAACTCAGCTCTGTTAGTCAGCACTGGAACAAAGAAATCATTTATGACATGATGACACACTTTAACATATGAAATGTACCCTCAAGGGGTGGACTTCAATGAGAAGGACTGCATTGACCAGCACCAAATAAATTCGTGGAATACATTTTGTAGCTATTCAACAACTGGCTGTGAGCAAAGAGAACTTCTGAGGATTCAGAAGATGAAACTATGAGGGTCATCCCATTTTGAGACACAAGAATTTTCACTGCAGAATTCTCAATACGCCAATTTGAATTTAATGGCTTAAATTGCATTTAGAAATTTAAATTGACTTCAAACCCTATCAAAAAGATGAATAAATTTATTCAGTAGAAATGTACTGTGTCTTACATACTGTTCTAGGGGGAAATAGGGGTTCCCTCGTGGTTCAGATAGTAAAGAATCGGCCTGCAATGCAGACCCGGGTTTTTTCTTTGGGTCAGGAAGATTCCCTGGAGGAGGGCATGGCAACCCACTCCAGTATTTTTGCTTGGAGAATCCCATGGACAGAGGAGGCCGCTGGGCTATAGTCCGCAGGGTCGCAAAGAGTCAGACACATCTGAGTGACTAACACTGCTGCTGCTGCTAAGTTGCTTCAGTCGTGTCTGACTCTGTGCAACCCCATAGACGGAAGCCCACCATGCTCCCCCATCTCTGGGATTCTCCAGGCAAGAACACTGGAGTGGGTCGCCATTTCCTTCTCCAATGCAGGAAAGTGAAAAGTGAAAGGGAAGTCGCTCAGTCATGTCCGACTCTTAGCGACCCCATGGACTGCAGCCTACCAGGCTCCTCCACCCATGGGATTTTCCAGGCAAGAGTACTGGAGTGGGGTGCCATTGCCTTCTCTGGTGACTAACACTAGGGGAAATATATTAATGATTAAGGCCTGGATCTTGCCTTCAAGGTAGAAGAGGAGAGGCAGTTATTCACAACAGCTGTTTGGAGAGTGTTGTTCATTTGTTGCAGGTAAACTCAGGAGTTCCTGGGAGGGACGGTGAGACTTTAGTTCCTTTCCAAACCCTTCAATAACTCTCTCCAGCTTTTAGTTTGGCAGGGGAAGTGTGTGTGGTGGGGGTCACCAGGATGGGACAGAAATGTTGGGGGAGAAACCTACCTGCACACCCTTGGCAACGAGAAGGGGCTAGAGTCCCTCCGACAGAGATGGTTTCCCCGGACACTTGTACCCTGACTCAGATGTGTATCCTCTGATACTTACTGCCAAATTTTCAAGCAACTATGCTCAGAAGGCATTTCCCAGTCCACTACTACTTGCTCTTTCATAATCGACTTAAGTATTGGGACTACACGTTGATGACCTTCAAACATTGAATGCCATTATGTAAATACTAGGTATGCTTTTTCTTGAATACTCTTTTCATTTCCTTAAACCTAGCATCCAAGGTCACTTGCCAGTGTGACTGGGTAAAGGGAACTCTGAATCTGACCTCATCCATCAGCCTTCCCACAGTTTCTCCTTCAGACCCAACCTTTCCCCAGAATAATGTTAGGGTGCCCTGACAAAGCTGGTACCTCAGTTAGCCCTGCAAGAGACAGCGGTGGGTCACTTGCTGGATTATTTTTATGTTCTCCTTTGACTATTGCATCCCCTTTAGAGAAGTATTCTTCAGGGAGAAACCCCAGATACATCTTATCCCAAGCATCCTGCTCCATAGTGTGTACATACATACATACATATAAATACATACACACATAAAACCTAATCAACTCTTTTGTTTCAACCACTCGATAACTTTTAACTCATCATTTGCTCACCTGTGTGCAGTCAGGTCATTTAAGATGGCTGTTCTCTTGCTCTCTGTACATCCCCTGCCCAACCAGTGCCTGCTTCACCTACATCAACTGACATGACTGACCTTCCTACAGACTTGCTCCAGGTCCCAGCTGTGATTTTTCTTATCAAAGGGCAGTTAAGGGTCTCACAGCCCTTTGTTTGTTTCCCTGGTAACTAACGAGGCCACCTGTCAGCAGTTCAGTTCAGTTCAATCGCTCAGTTGTGTCCGACTCTCAGACATCAATTCCCCCATAACTGGTAATGGCCCCAAGACCTTGCTTCAGACATGTAAGCTCCCCATCCATTAAACCACCAATGCCTCTGTTGCTGACTCTGGCTCTTTCTTTGGTCTTTAAGCTGGGCAAGTGCAGGCCTTATAGGCCTGTGGAGTGCAGTCCACCACCCTGCCACCTCTTCACTGCATTTTTGTAATAGAGTATATTTCCCATTCTCAGCTGGCATGTGCCCAGATTCAATCATTAATTCATTCAACAAACATTTAATGAGTTCTTACTGTGGGCCAGATCCTTCTCTGCGCTCTGGAATTACCTCGAATCCATTCTGTCCTCATGGAGCTTTTATTCTAGTGGGAATACTGATAGTAATACATAATACAAGGTTTTTTCTCTCTGCCAGACATCGTTCAAAACAGTTTACATCCATATACCCATTAAATCCAGCCACAGGACTGGAAAAGGTCAGTTTTCATTCCAATCCCAAAGAAGGGCAATGCCAAAGAATGCTCAAACTACCGCACAACTGCACTCATCTCACACACTAGCAAACTAATGCTCAAAATTCTCCAAGTCAGGCTTTAACAGTACATGAACTGTTAACTTCCATACGTCCAAGCTGGATTTCGAAAAGGCAGAGGAACCAGAGATCAAATTTCCAACATCCGTTGGATCATAGATAAAGCAAAAGAATTCTAGAAAAATATCTACTTCTGCTTTAGTGATTACACCAAAGACTTTGACTCTGTAGATCACAACAAACTGTGGAAAATTCTTTAAGAGATGGGAATACCAGACCACCTTACTTGACTCTTGAGAAATCTGTATGCAGGTCAAGAAGTAACAGTTAGAACTGGACATGGAACAACAGATTGCTTTCAAATTGGGCAAGGAGTACGTCAAGGCTGTATATTGTCACCCTGCTTATTTAATTTATATTCAGAGTACATCATGAGAAATGCTGGGCTGGATGAAGCACAAGCTGGAATCAAGATTGCCAGGAGAAATATCAGTAACCTCAGATATGCAGATGACACCACCCTTATGGCAGAAAGCGAAGAGGAACTAAAGAGCCTCTTGATGAAAGTGAAAGAGGAGAGTGAAAAGCTGGCTTAATACTTAACATTCAAAAAACTAAGATCATGGCATCTGGTCCCATCACCTCATGGCAAATAGATGGGAAGCAATGGAAACAGTGACAGACTTCGCTTTTTTGGGCTCCAAAATCACTGCAGATGGTGACTGCAGCCATGAAATTAGAAGATATTTGCTCCTTGGAAGAAAAGCTATGACCAACCTCGACGGCATATTAAAAAGCAGAGACATTGCCAACAAAGGTCCAGCGAGTCAAGACTATGTAGGGATGTGAGTTGGACTGTGAAGAAAGCTGAGCACAGAATAATTGATGCTTTTGAACTGTGGTGTTGGAGAAGACTCTTGAGAGTTCCTTGGACTGCAAGGAGATCCAACCAGTCCATTCTGAAGGAGATCAGGCCTGGGTGTTCATTGGAAGGACTGGTATTGAAGCTGAAACTCCAATACTTTGGCCACCTGATGCAAAGAGCTGACTCATTGGAAAAGACCCTGATGCTGGGAAAGATTGAGGGCAGGAGGAGAAGGGGACGACAGAGGATGAGATGGCTGGATGGCATCACGGACTCAATGGACATGAGTATGAGCAAACTCTGGGAGTTGGTGATAGACAGGGAAGCCTGGTGTGCCACAGTCCATGGGGTTGCAAAGTGTCGGACAGGACTGAGTGACTGAACCAAACTGATCCATTAAATCTTCAAAGTCTTCGAAATATCTTTGAGGTATCTGTTATACAGATGAGATAACTGAGTGACAGAGCAAGTTGCCTGAGGTCATATGTCCAGTAAGCAGCAGAGTTGGGATTGCATTCAGGAAACTTGACTGTGTCATATCTGGTCATCACCACTGTGCTGTACTGGTAACTGTGCTGTACTGTGCAAATCTGGTAACTACATGAGTAGAGAGATAAATCCTGAATAGCAATATGAATCACAAAAAGTAAAGCAAGGGCAAAGGGATACAGAGTTAGAATGTGTGCAGCTTCAGATAGAAAAATCAGGGGAGGTCAGCAGACACCTGAACCAGTCTGTGGGCCATGCAAGGGCTGAGAAGGGACATGGAGCAGAGGCATCATTGAGAACGCAGCCCTGAGCACAAGTGATTGAAGAGTCAGCAAGAAACAGGGGTGGCTGGAGAACAACAAACCACTCGATGGGTGGTTGGCAGAGCAGATTAGCACTATGATTGTGGTGGGAAACCATTGGGAGTTGTTGTAATTGGGGCCACATAATGAGCCTGACCTAAGTACTTGCTGTGCAGATAACACAGGAACAACTGCTGCAAACTCATCATTTAATTCAGAGGCTCAATAGAACCGCTTATAGGTTATCTGATTTAGATTGCTTAGGGCAACATTTCCTTCCATTTGTGTAGATAATCAGGAGTTGATTATCTATATAGCACTTTGTGATGGTTAAGTTTACGACTCAAATTGGCTAAGCCAGGGTGCCTAGGTATTTGGCTGAACATTTTTCTAGATGTTTTTGTAAAGGTGGTTTTCAAATGAGATTAATATTTAGGTGCTGGTCTTTGAGTAAAGCAGGCTGCACTCAGTAAGGTGGGTGAGCATCACTCATCAGTGCAAAGCCTGAATGCATCAAAGACTGGCCTCCCCCAGGCAGGAAGGGACTCTGCCCACAGACGGCCTTGGACTTGAACTGCACCTCTTCACTGGGTCTCCGCCTCGCACATTTTGGATTTACCAGAACTCGACAATTGTGTGAGCCAATTCCTTAAAATCAGTCTCTGTCTCTATCTCTCTGTATACACATCCTGCTGATTATGTTTCTTTTTTCTACAGAACTCTGACTAACACTCATTTCCACTTACGGGTACAAAGGATTTTTTACCTTCCTTTAACATTACTGACCATAATATCTATTGTTCTCTGATATTTCCCAAGGCCATTGCGTTTGACTGAAAAAAGATATGAGGAAGTGAGATATACTTGATCCTTCACTGGGAACCATGGTTTGAAATAGAGAACGCTGTATTATTTAAGTAGTGTTGCAAGACTTACATAAAGATATTAATAATTTAATGAACTTGTACTCGAGGGAAAAAATGTTCTTGAAACACGTCAGGATGAATTTTCAAGGGAAAGACCTAATTAGCAGTGTCTGAAGACTATGTCATCAGATTTAGAAAACAAGAACTAGTCTCCGTGGACAGAATGGTGAGTTAGACTTTAAAGCTTTAACTACTCCCATTAATATGTATGATTAATGAGCAGTGTATCAGTTGGTTGGCCTCACTCAAGTGAAAGACCTTGCAGGGGGAAAAAAAAAGGATGTTTAAATTAATATACATGGAGATATGCAAAAGCAATTTACAATCTTTTTTTATATTATGATTAACTAATGACTTAGAGTCTCTATTGAGAAAGGATGCCATAGCTTGTACATCTTTTAAAATATAGAATCAAAGCTACAAAGATGTCTGAAAGTAACAGATGACCAAAGGTCCCAATGCCTTCATGAATGGGAACTCAGGGAGGCTGTGCAGCAATATTTATTTGTTACATTACTCTTTTTATATATGTGCAAAAAAAAAAAAAAAGGTCTCAATGTTAGATCACAGCTGAAAAATCAACAGCTAGGGGAAAAAGTTTACACTGAAGTACTTATATCATTTGGAGAAGGAAACAGCAACCCACTCCCGTATTCCTGCCTGGAGAAATCCCATAGACAGAGGAGCCTGGCGGGCCACAGTCCATGTGGTCACAGAGAGTCAGACATGACTGAAGCGACTGAGCATGCATGCAGTTATGTCATTATCTTTTTCTTACGTATAATACAGTACTTTCACCAGATGATTATTTGGAGAAAATCAGATTTAAGATACAAGAGTTAAGTCCATTTAAAGGAGAGAGCATGTGAGGTGGGGTCTATTTGATGTCAAGATAGTCAAAGGCAAAGAGAAAAATCTGAACATGTGTTTATGTGATTCTAAACATAAACTATTTGGTAATATTTGCACGTTCATTGGGATGTCTGGGTTTCTAAAGACAGAACCTTAATTTAAGTCCTTCAGAAACACCGATAGCTAAAACTACAACAGCCACTGTTGAAAGCGATCAAAATAACAGATCTATTTGGAACTATAATGAGAAATCAACTGCCAGAAGAACACAATGAGTGGAGAAATGCAGTAAACAGATAATCTTCATCAACGATGAGCACAGCTGCATTTAACTGCTTCAGTTCAGTTCAGTTCAGTTCAGTCGCTCAGTCATGTCCGACTCTTTGCGACCTCATGAATCGCAGCACGCCAGGTCTCTCTGTCCATCACCAACTCCCAGAGTTCACCCAAACTCATGTGCATCGAGTCGGTGATGCCATCCAGCCATCTCATCCTCTGTTGTCCCCTTTTCCTCCTGCCCCCAATCCCTCCCAGCATCAGGGTCTTTTCCAATGAGTCAACTTTGCACATCAGGTGGCCAAAGTACTGGAGTTTCAGCCTCAGCATCAGTCCTTCCAATGAACACCCAGGACTGATCTCCTTTAGGATGGACTGGTTTGATCTCCCTGCAGTCCAAGGGACTCTCAAGAGTCTTCTCCAGCACCACAGTTCAAAAGCTTCAATTCTTCAGCGCTCAGCTTTCTTCGAAGTCCAACTCTCACATCCATACATGATCACTGGAAAAACCATAGCCTTGACTAGATGGACCTTTGTTGGCAAAGTAATATCTCTGCTTTTTTAATATGCTGTCTAGGTTGGTTATAACTTTCCTTCCAAAGAGTAAGTGTCTTTTAATTTCATGGCTGCAATCACCATTTGCAGTGATTTTGGAGCCCCAAAAAATAAAGTCTGACACTGTTTCCATTGTTTCCCCATCTATTTCCCATGAAGTGATGGGGCCAGATGCCATGACCTTAGTTTTCTGAATGTTGAGCTTTAAGCCAATTTTTTCACTCTCCTCTTTCACTTTCATCAAGAGGCTTTTTAGTTCCTCTTCACTTTCTGCCATAAGGGTGGTGTCATCTGCATATCTGAGGTTATTGATATTTCTCCCGGCAATCTTGATTCCAGCTTGTGCTTCTTCCAGCCCAGCGTTTCTCAAGATGTACTCTGCATAGAAGTTAAATAAGCAGGGTGACAATATACAGCCTTGACATTCTCCTTTTCCTATTTGGAACCAGTCTGTTGTTCCATGTCCAGTTCTAACTGTTGCTTCCTGACTTGCATACAGGTTTCTCAAGAGGCAAGTCAGGTGGTCTGGTATTCCCATCTCTTTAAGAATTTTCCACAGTTTATTGTGATCCACACAGTAACTGCTTACTATATGCTGAATATTGGAGATTGAAGAGAAAATTGATACAGATCTTACCTTTGGCATGCTTTAATTTTGTGGTGTGGTCATGTTTCTCTATGCATAGGTGGAAGTGAATATAAATTTTAACTTATATATTTATGACAAAATAATTGATCACTGACAAACAACAAAAACAGCATGGAAAAGTGTACAATGTACTGAGAAGGTCGAGACTTCACCATTAGTACCTTTTCTTGTATTTATCAGCTAAGCAAACCTGGGCCAAGCACATCATTTCCCATATATATATGGGAAATATATATATGTATATAATTGTTGTTTAGTCACTAAGTCATGTCTGACTCTTTTGCAACCCCCTGGACTTAGTCCACCAGCCTCCTCTATCCATGGGATTTCCCAGGCAAGAATACTGGAGTGAGTTGCCATTTTCTTTTCCAGGGTATCTTCCCAACCCAGGGATCGAACTCGTGCCTCATGCATTGGCAGGCAGATTCTTTACCACTGAGCCATCTGGGTAGCCTATGTGTGTGTATATATATATATATACACACACACACACACACACACACACACACACACACACATATAGTTTTTGCTGGAGTTTAGTTGCTTTACAATGCTGTGCTAGTCTCTGGATTTCTCTTCTATACAGCAAAGTGAATCAGCCCTATGTACACATATATCCCTTCTCTTTTGGGTTTCCTTTCATTTAGGTCATCACAGAGCCCTGAGCAGAGTTCCCTGAGTTATGCTCTCATTAGCTATCTATTTTATACACAGCACCAATAGTTCATATATGTCAATCCCAGTCTCCTAGTTCATCCCACCCCTCCCTTCCTCTTTGTTGTCCACACATATGTTCTTTCATCTGTGTCTCTACTTCTGTTTTCCCATAAGATTATCTATACCATTTTTTCAAAAGGACTAAAAATATACCTGCCTAAAAACAATGGGCTGGAATATATGAATACTTGAGAAATGTTTACTTTAAGAGAAATATCAAAGTTTTAAAATAGTGTTCTGTAATCTTTCCCCATAATCAGCCTGTAACCTTGAACACAGGGACAGTATCTGGCATCAAGCAAGTTCTCCCCTGGTGCCCATCCGTCCTCATGAACAGGACGATCCGAGCTCGTCCGGAGGGAGGGGCTACACTCCATAGAACAAGGAGAAGGTGGTCAAGCACATTCAGGTATACAGCTGGTGGATCAACTATATTCTTGGCAAATAACAAGAAAAAATATATCCCAAATACTCATTTTGAAATTTAGTACTTTTGAGGTTCATCTCCTGGCTCAAATCAAAGCCTTACAGAGAACACACTGACACTAGTTTGTCAGTGTGGCTGACTCATTGGATAAGCCACGTGTGCAGGAATGTATTTCAAATGTAATAATATCCAGCCAAATCAGCTTGCCTGTTCTCGTCTCCAAACACTGGTCAGAATTGACAGGACGGCTCAGAGACTTAGAGTTGAAATTTTCAATTGTAAATAGCGTGTTGCCTAAAAATGTGGGATCCATAGTTTTGTCCTCAGTCTTTGAATGAAATTAATATTCTTGATTTTACAAAGGATGAACCAAGGCCCTTACTCAAAGTAAGAGCCCAGCTCCTCATAGCAGCCTGCAGGGCTTGGCTCCACATCCTCTCCTCTCACACGCAGCCAGACACAGCTTCCTGCAGCTCCCTGAAATTTCTACCTCAAGCCGCGGCAGCAGCTGCTTCCCCCAGATTGCTGCAGTCTGTCCCTCTCCTCCTCTTAGATCTTTGCTCCTAGATCATCTTTGTGACTTGGCTTTCTCCAACCTCCCCGCAACACTCCCTAACCCCTTCTTTTGCTTCCTTATTCTCAGCTGCATGTTTCATCACCAATCATTCCAAGATATTTATTTTCTTATTGTCTGCCTGCAATAGACTGTGAGCTCCATGGAGGGAGAGGTTTTTGTCTACCGCATGGGGTGGCAAGGTTTTCCTGTGAAAGGTAAGATGGTAAATACTTCACTGTAGCATAGTACTCTGTTGTAGAGCAGCCATACACAATATGTAAGCAAATGAGCATGGATGTGTCCCAATAAAACTTTATTTACAGAAACATGTGGATCAGATTTGGCCTGAGGGCCACAGTTTATTGCATCTCAGTCTACTCTTTTCATTGGCTATCTTCTATGGCTACTAATGCCTGGCAAATAGTAGGTGCTCAAAAAATGTTTGTTCTGATTTTGGTCTGAGCTAACAATTAAAATGGAATTAAACATAATGCTTTGAAAAGATACCAGACAAATGAAGATTCTGCACTAATGAGGAAAACAGCATGATTTCATTCATTAATTATTTAGACAAGGATCAACACCATAACTGTGGGATTATGTCTCAAAAGTTCTTTAGGATCTGGTGGTGTTTTTATTATTGTTGTTGTAGAGAACACAGGACAAAAACTCCATTAGTTTGAAATTATTTTGCTGAGAAATTTTGAAAATGCACATATATAAAAAGAGCAATGTAACAAATAATTATTTCTGCACAGCACCGAATTAACAACTGGTAGTATTTTGCAATATTTTCTTCAAGTCTTTCTAAAAGTAAATAAAATGTTACAGATTAATGGGAATAACTCTCAGGAATTGGCTGTTACCCTTCTGGTTCATGTACTTGATAAGCACACACACATATAGGTACACACACACACATATATACACACATATGCTTATGTATTTGAATGAGTAGTGTCCAATATTTTGAAATTTGTAAAAATTATTTTTTGTATGTATCCTTTAACAAAATTTTTTGTACTCAATATTATATTTCTAAGATTTATCCTTGCTGGAAATGTTTGAGTGTGTGTATATAGATAACATTTGCAAATAAAAATATTTTCAAAGTAGCAAAATACAGAAGTACAAAAAGTACAATACTATTTATTATAAGGCAATCTCCACTTTTTTTTTCAGGTTTTCTGTGTTGAGGTTTAGTGTTGCTTGAGTCTTTCACCTAAGAAAAGAATCAACGGCCCAAGGAATCCGGGAATTCAGCACCATTTTACTTATCTCTGATGGAAAAATTTTATCCTGTAAAGCCTCAATTCAGTACTAACATACAGTCAGTGTGGCAAGAGCATAACTCACTTCTAATATTTCAATTTATGCAGCTAAATTTTAAAACACCTAGTTGGGGATAAAAAAAACTTCCAGTTACACAAAACAGTGGTCTCTGTAACAGCACAATAATGGCAAATATTTTAAATGGGGTTTAAAGTGTAAACTGAGCAAGCTGAAATCAAATCTGGCTCTACGGATCCCAAGGATCAGTTTCTTTAGAGCTTTGAATCAGAGTATCCGTTTTCAATAAGCTAGATAAATGGTGACCTTTAAAAAGCCTCTGTCATATTTCATAACATCAAGGAATGGGAGGGGAAAGAATGAAGAATCCTTATGAAACATCTGCAGTCCATAAAACACTTCAAAAAATATTCTATCAACCTATGCTATAAATAGTTATCCCTGATGTGCTGCTTGATGGTGTGGCGTCTGTGTGATGACAAAGAACCTCTTACAACTGTTCTGAACACCATGAGAAGTACAAATATTGGGGGGGGGGCACCAATTACAGTGAAACTATTCATTTAGCACTTTATTATTGGAAAAGGCCACTGAAGGGCACTTCCAGCTCCCACACATGAGTGCTGACTTTGATGACCCAGAAGATGGGCCATCAGTGAGCTGATTCATGCTCTTGTGAAAAGGAGGAAAAGGCACCTTCCTCCTGCTGGACGCAGTCTCACACTGGGCACACAGCTGGTTAGTGGATTTCAGCCCCTAAATACCCATTGACTTGCTGCCCTGCTTCAGGGCGACTGTGCTAGGTGAAAAATCCACAAACCTCTCTGGGATTCTCAAAGAAGCACTAAATGGTTCCCATGGTTCCAGAGCTAGTGGATTTTGTTGTGCTGTAATACTTGGAAATTAATGTTGAAAGTATGACATCATAAATAACAGTCATCGAGCCCCTGCTGTGTGACAGCAGTATTTTTCTAATCATCATATATTTTTCTAATCATCACTTTGGAATAGGTGTCATTAGTATCATTTTGGTTGAATAACTGAAGAGACAGGGGCTCAGAGAGGCTGGGTACCATTCCCTGGGTCACAGAGCCAGGGCTTACCCAGAAATGTGCATCACTCCAGGACCTGTGACCTCTGAGGGCTTTCACTGATGCAGAGGTTGACATTTTACTAATAAAAAGTTCAGAGAACTATTTCCCCATATGGAGTATGAACCAATCAAATGTTGAATGGTCCTTCCGTTGGCTAGCTGCCATCACCCAGGCCACTCTACAGCAGGAGAAGCGTCTCCACTCACCAATTAGTATTCATGTGCACAAGCGGGAGTCGGGGAAAGCAGGAGCAGCGACAGGGTAGGGAGAGAGGGAATCAGGCCAGCCCAGATGGAGGGGGCTGGTGCTGGGCAGAGGAAACAGGCAGACAAGCTTCAGACATCACCCATTTTCCCTGAGAGTGAGTAAACTGTTTTGTATATTCTATAGCATCTGTCTAATTCTGGAAAACAAACAAAAAGACCGAATGTGATCCATGAAGCTGATTTCCGAACTGTTAATGGATACAATTTGAAAATACAATCTGAAAAAACAGCTATTGTGGGACCAGAGTTTGGCATCAGACTCTGGTTGAAACGACTCTAAAAACGTTTTGCTCTGTGGCCCTGAACAAATCACTTTAACTTCGCGAAGCCTCAGTGTCTTCATCTGAGAAGTGGAGAGATTAATCCTTAACACAGAAGGATGTTGTGAGTAATCAGGGTAATATAGAATTACCATACATATTATTTTTACTGCTACAATACTGCATATATTATTGTTATCACTGTAATATAGTACCCACAGCTGATAAGATGGTCCAAAATCTGGCAGTTTGGGGACCAAGCCATCTTTAGCCTTGTCAAACTTAGGCACTGTCTTACGCAAAGAAGGTGGTCAGCCTGAGCCTAAGATGGGCATGAAAATTGGTTCTCTTCACAGACTCTTACTTGGATACCTTCAACTATATCTTCTTGTTTGCCTATCTATACACCTATATCCATCACATTGTGTAAATGATCCTCAGATATTAAAAAGGTAAGTCAGGGCCTTCCCTGGTGGCCCAGTGGCTAAGACTCCTGTCTCCTAATGTTGGAGGCCTGGATTTGATTCCTGATTAGGGAACTATATCTCACATGCCACAACTGACATGGCACAGCCAAATAAATAAAAATATATAAATGTTCACATATATATATATATGTATATATATTAAGGAAGATAAGTGTTTATATTTTATCCACAACTTCCTTTTCTTCTTCCCAGGCAGAAAAGAAAGAGCAAGAGAGGAAAGCACTCTTAGAATACTTTTTCAGTGACTCCATTTACAAAAAGACTTCGTTTAAATCACTTTTAGCCCTACTAGTTGTCTTGACCTGCACAGAGATTCCAGGAGAATTAACTTAGGCAGCAGGAATAAAGCAGAGCAGACAGTTAAACATGTCACCCCTCCGTACTTTATATAGAATACGGCTGCTAGCATATACTGCATAGCTGAGAACTCATTGGATATTTTAATAGTTAATTCCTAGAGTTTACCAGGCTATGTGCACATTTCTCTTAATTATCACAAGGTTAAACTATTTTAAAAAGCTTAATTAGCATTACTTAAATAAAATAAATTCTCTCTGCTGGTAATAAAGTGTTTGTTATTATGGTTTTAGCCTATAATCAATGTAACTCACTACTCTGTGGTGGAGAACTGGATTTTAAATTTCCATTTTGTTGTAGACTGGTACTTTTATAAACTACAGTTAATCTAAATTACTAGGAAAAAAGAAATAAGGACATACAGAGTGTAAGTCCCAACATTTATCACTGGATTCAATAGACATAAGATTATACTTTAGTAAATATAATCAAACCAACAACAGATGGAGGAAGGAGCAAAGTACAAAATTGTCCACATTGTTGAAAATGTGTGTATTTGCTAATAAAAAAGATTCACTGTTATATTTGGAACTTTCTGTTGTTTTGCAAATACAATAGAAAGAAAATTTATGAGCAAAATAGTGATTCCCCATATTAAATGTCTATATATACTGTTTGAACAAACAAACACTATTATGTTGGATTTAAACTTTTTAACACAAGAAAATGAGCTTGCTTCTTGTTTGTTGACATGTCAAGACTACTTGTATAAATCACCCCTTTCCTTACAGGATTGTCGTATGGATCACTGATAGTGAGGAACTGTAATAGGGAAGAACAGATCTGACTCCATATTAGGTCTGTTTCTTTTACTTTAACCTCTGTATTCTATTGTTTTTGTTACAAGTGAAGAATGTTGCCTACTGCCTGAAATGTGCAGGACAGCGCATTCTCAAGGGCCTGACCTTTAAGGGCATAACACTTTCCTATTCATACAGAGATATAAAACTGCAGAACAGAGGATAACATCTGTCTCCTTGGAGGTGTACAGGAACACGGTGACCAGACCTACATGGACAGCTACAGGAACAAAGGATTTCTGCACTAAGACATTTACAGCACCCACCATACCCCTCCCATTTGAGTATAAAAGAAGCCTGAATTCTTAGTAGGGGACAATGGTTCTTTGGGACACTAAGTTTAAGATATTGGTCTGCTGGCTTTCTGAGTAAAGCTGTTATTCCTTACCCCAACTCATCTCTCACTTTATTGACCTGTTGTGAGGTGAGCAGTATGGGTTTGGGCTCAGTAACACTTGTAGGGCACACCTTTTATCTATAGTTCAGTTTGTTTTGTTTGAATGACATTCAGTATAGAAATCACTTTAACAGAGGTATGTTGAAAGGAACGGACTAAGACCTTTCAAACTGGCTTCAACAAACCCAGAAGAATATAAAAATCATAATTTCTTTGATACCTATTGTGAAACTAAGGAAACATTGTGACAATCTGTAGAAACTTCAGTTTTTGCTCTTCAATTTTTTCAGTTATTGAAAAACACATTGCATTCTTACTTTGCATGGAAGTACTGATACTACTGGGCTTTCCTAGTGGCTCAGTGGTAAGGAATCTGCCTGCCAATGCAGGAGACGGAGGTTCAACCCTGGATCAAGAAGATCCCCTGGAGAAGGAAATGGCAACCCACTCCAGTATTCTTGCCTGGGAAGTCCCAGGAAAACTGGAAGGAAAGGAAACTAGAAGGTTATGGTCCATGGGGTCACAGAAGATTCGGATATGACTTAGTGACCAAACAACACTGATACTATTAAAAAATACTAAAGATGTGAGACAAGCACATCTACCCATCAGACTGTCCTAATTACATTTTTTTTAAAAGGTGAAAAGCAACTGGTTTCTGCTTTTTTTTTTTTCAATTTTCCTCATCTCACAGTCCTCAGTAATCACCATTCTAGTCTGTTTCTATGAGTTTGACTGTTATAGATTTCTCATATAACTGATACACAGTATTTGTTTTTCTCTGTCTGACCTATTTGACTTAGCACAATACCTTCAAGTCCATCTGTGTGGTCTCAACAGCATAAGTTTCTTCTTTCTCATGGCTGAATAATATTCCACTGTATCTTTATCCATTTAATTCATTGACACACAGATTATTTCCACATCTTGGCTATTGTGAATATGCTGCAGTGAACATGCATGCATATATCTCTTTGAGATCCTGCTTTCATTTCCTTTGGATATACACCCAAAAGTGGAATTTCTGGATCAAAAGGTACTTCTGTTTTTAGTTTTCTGAAGTACTTCCATTCTGTTTTCCATTGTGACTGTACAAATTGACAGTCCCACCGTAAGTGAATCAGGGTTTCCTTTTCTCTACATCTTCTCCAACACTTGTTTGCTTTTAACTGTTGATGACAGCCATCCTAACAGCTGTGATATGACATCTCATTTTGGTTGTGGTTATGAATGGCATTTCCTTGGTAATTCGTGACTGATTTTTTAACTGCCAGAAACAATTATTTGATTCTCTAATGTTAACATTCCTAAGTTTTTCTCCTTGATAACCATCAAAGTACCTCAGTATGCAATAATCATCATTTTGACCATTTTCCATATTATCTCAAAAATTTCAAATCTTATGTTTAGCATATTAACCTTTACAAATTCACAATTTTTACCATGTCATTAAGCCTCTTGTTTAGTTCAGCTGACATTCCTTTGTGAGCAAGACTTCTCAGTGAAGGAAGCAGGGTATTAGTTCACATTCTGGCACAAACTCCCTAATTGGGAAACTGCTCTAGACTGTTTCCTACCATTGCAGCTGCACCATCAGAACATGTTCCTGTACAAAAACTGAACTCCAAACCATGTTTGCTGACAAGGTTTTTACATAGTTCAATGACTATGTTCATAGGTTTTTTTTTTTTTTTTTTTTCCCCCAGCTCAGAGTTAGTTATATTTGTTGGCAAAGCAGAAGAAAAAATTCTTCCTAATATTACTATCATCTACAATTGCACATTTACCAAAAGAAGTGCAACACGGGCATTGCCAGTGCATTTGTCAAGATGCAGCAAAAATACCTTGCTAGTTCTGTTTGTTTTTTGAGTTGGTATTAGCTCGTTTTTTGAAATAGGTCAAGCAATGGAATCTTTGCCACATATTCACTCAATTGTGTCATGCGTGTGTTCAATATTTCCAAGCAAATATCTCTGATGTCATCTTTCACTACTGGCTCCACAACGGCATGCTATTTTCTAGCCTCAGAAATCTGAAGTATGACTTTAAAAGACATCTCCAAAACACTAATGTTTAAATAGGAAATACTGAACCTTGCTTCAATTGCCTTTTAAGTCTGTGTTCATGCTTTCAAAATTGTTTTAGTTTTGAATTTACTTATGTTTCCTGTGTAAGAAGTTGCTTCCTTTCAATGATCTTACTGTTTCATTAGCCAGTTGACTCCTGCACATAACTTGCTATGATTTAATACTTCACCTTCAATTAACTGAATTCAGTATATGAGTGATCATACTTCCTAGCAAAATCAGTATCAATTCTTTTGCTCTTCATTTATTTGCAATCACTTCCATGGACATCAGGCATTTCTTTTCCATACTGAAAACATATGTTCAAAAAACCCTATGAAGCTTGTTTTACTATTAATCTTCATTAATGATTAAAAATAAATGATGTAAATTCTACTTCTATAACTTAGTTAAAATTTAAAATAATAAAAAATATAATTCAGAAAGTAAATGATTACAATTTCTCAAATTTTTATTTGATTACAATTGACAAGCTAACTTTAAAATGTCACGTGTTACAATATTTAAAGTAATTAACCTCCAATTAAAATAAATATATTAAAAAAAAAAAGTCACGTGTTGGTAGTGTGGCCCTGCTGTTTGTGACTTGCAGCCAGCCAGCACTCTTACAACTCCCAGTGTTTGTTCAACAGCACTCATCCACAGCCTGCTCTACTGGATAAACCTAATAGCCACATGATCGTTAACTTGCTGTAAAACTTTCTAACACATATTATCAACTTCTCTGTTTATCATGGTCCAGTCACACTCAGCTACCACACTTGAGCAATGCTGTGCTCCACAGCACCTCTGGTTTATTAACACCTATCTCTTGTGTAAGAGCAACTGTTTCCATTCTTCTGCTTTCTTTTAGATCCTTTTAACTAGGTGGACAGTAGTCTATGCTTTAAAAGAAAGCAAACACAGGGCCAGGTTAGAAGAACACACAGATAAAGTAGGGTCAATTTTCTCTGACTTTGTCTCCTCTCCTCTTTCTCCATCACACAGTCCTCCTAGGGATGCTGTGGGCACACGATCCACGAGAGTGTTGTTTCATTGATTGACTCTTCCCCATCAAATTAACCATCTATCTCAGTGTTGGTTTAGCTCATCCCAATGTCTCTAGAAAGTGATGATGTTGACATTTTTGTAACGAATCAAATGATTGAGTGAAACAATTCTAAGTCAGAATGTTTTCCAAGAGTGTTCTAATTTGATTTTTCAAGGGAAGACTTTCAAAATCTGAACATGAATAGCAATAAGATCTGAGAAAGTTTCATAGATTTGTCCAACTTTGTAATTATGGTATTGCTAGAAAATGTCTAATTGTTGGAAATGATGTGGCAGAAAAAGAAAGCAAATCAATTGTTTTTGAGAAAACTCATTATAGGTAATTAGATTTAAAATTGAATAGCAAGATATAAAGAAGGAATATGGAGGTGCAGCATAAGGCAGATAATTAGGAATGTGTAAGTTTTAAGAAGAAAATATTTAAAATGAAAGTTTCAACTATCTGAATGCTGTGGGGAATTCATCTATTTCTTTTTTGTTTGTTTGTTTTTAGTTCTTCATATGTGTGTGTGCTCAGTCATGTTTAACTCTTTTGTGATGCCATGGACTGCCAGGCTCCTCTGACCATGGTATTTTCCAGACAAGAACACTGGAGTGAGTTGTCATTTCCTCCTCCAGGGGATCTTCCCAACCCACGGATCAAACCTGAATCTCCTGTGGCTCCTGTATTGGGAGACGGATTCTTTACCACGGAGCCACCTGGGAAGCCCTGGCTTGTCTAATACTGCTGCTGCTGCTAAGTTGCTTCAGTCGTGTCCGACTCTGTGGGACCCCAGAGACGGCAGCCCACCAGGCTCCCCCGTCACTGGGATTCTCCAGGCAAGAACACTGGAGTGGGTTGCCATTTCCTTCTCCAATGTATGAAAGTGAAAAGTGAAAGTGAAGTCACTTAGTCGTGTCCGACTCGTAGGGACCCCATGGACTGTTATCTAATAGAAGTATACAGGACACATTTTAGCCTTGCAATTTTGATGAAATAAAAAAGAAAGTGAGCAGGGCACCATTTTCAATATTAAATTATAAGCATAACTTCTTTTGAATTAGTAATTTTTATGACATCCTTGGTTTACTTTGGAAAAGTTTTATCGCTATGGAAATGACTGCAGAGAAATATACCATGTTTATTTCCATCAGCTCCCACTGAAAAAAGATTTTAAGCCTATAGAAATTTAGCAGTATAGTATACAAAAATTTATAACTATAACCACAAGAATTTATTGACAAAAAGACACAGGCAGAAATACTTAGATGGTAAACCATTCCCTTGAAATATTCTAGCTTGGGAATTATACTTAATTAGCATGTTTCAGAAATTTATATCATTTAGAAAAAAAAAAATGAATGGCAGGCTCCAGAATGTGTACAGAGATATAAAAAGCTAAAATTTTCAAAAGCAATAAAGATAAGAACAATTTAATTTTGGTAATGTTTTACACTGTCATCATTTATATTATATCAATAAAGCAAAATTTTCCAAGGAGTTAGGACTGCATTCTAGCCAAATGTATTCTAGTTATAAAACAAAATGCATAAATTCAGATCAATGGCTGATAACAGAAATGCTCTTCTAAGATACCACTGGTAATTTACAAAGGAAAAAAGATGGGGATAGGAGTAAAATGAGGTGCCCGCATTTTACCAGTCACTTGAGGAATCCAGCAAAACTCTGAAATTACAATAGACGTTTCCTTCTCCCAATGCCCTATGCCTCCTATCCTATTTTTCAGTTCACCTTCCTCTAACTTTTATATTTCTCTCTGCTTTTACTTGACTGAATTGGGCTTGCTTTTCATGAAAGAAGAAAGTAGTAGGTGTAAATTTTAGTGGTCTGAAAACAGTGCACAGTCTTGAGACCCTTGCCTCTTATTTACAGCAGAAGTCTCATGAAATTATATCTACACTGGAAAATCCTTTCTGTAAGAGACACACACTGCCTTGATTTCTGCTTTGTCCCCAAAGTGTCCATGCCTCTCCTCTCTTCCCATATGTTCTCACCTTGTGTCTTATCTTTCAACCTCCTCTGGTACTTCTAGATTGCTTATTATTATGAATAATAACCTACGTTGCTTGGAACTTCAGTTTTCCCCTATTTATTGACTTCCTTGCCTCAGTTTGCAAATGGACTCAAATAAAAAATAATCTTTTCCTTGACCTCTCCAAATGTGATCTTACACCACCTCACTTTATAGCCCAGCTTCTGAAAAGAATAGTCCATAATCCTGTGGATGGGCTTCCCTGGTAGCTCAGTCGGTAAAG
Source organism: Bos javanicus (assembly GCF_032452875.1). Classification (NCBI taxonomy): domain Eukaryota; kingdom Metazoa; phylum Chordata; class Mammalia; order Artiodactyla; family Bovidae; genus Bos; species Bos javanicus. Next base: position 9,245,655 of record NC_083876.1, on the reverse strand, counting down.
AATCCACCAGCACCACTCCAGTATTCTTGCCTGAAGAATCCCCATGGCCAGAGGAGCCTGTTGGGCTACATACAGTTCATGGAGTCACAAAGAGTCGGAGAAGGCGATGGCACCCCACTCCAGTGCTCTTGCCTGGAAAGTCCCATGGATGGAGGAGCCTAGTAGGCTGCAGTCTATGGGGTTGTGAAGAGTCGGACATGACTGAGCGACTTCCCTTTCATTTTTCATGTTCATGCATTGGAGAAGGAAATGGCAACCCACTCCAGTGTTCTTGCCTGGAGAATCCCAGGGTTGGGGGAGCCTGGTGGGCTGCCGTCTATGGGGTCACACAGAGTCGGACACAATTGAAGTGACTTAGCAGCAGCAGCAGCAAAGAGTTGGACATGACTGAGCAACTAAGCACAGCAATCCTGTGGATAAAGAATGCTGCCTCTATTCCAATAAACAATCAACATTGCATGACATCAAGCCATCAGCCACTGTAGCCACTCCCTTCCCCTTCCAACAGTGTGTCCTGAGGGGATTTCAGGATGCAGAAAAATAGGAAACATTCTGTGCTGGATACTGGTCCTAGACAGTTAAGATGCATATCTTAGTAATTTTAATGAGCCCAGATTCTTGCATTGTCCCATACATAGAAAAGCAGTAAAACCAATTAACTTTAGATGTCTGTTCTTTGTAATTAGCAGTAATATTTTGACATTTGACTACATTTTAATTTTTTTCAGCCCAGACTCCTATGTATCCTGGTTCCTCCCTTATCTCTTGGAACAGTTCCTCAGAGTTGTCCGAGAAGCTGTCTCCCAGGGTATAGTCCTCATATAGAGTTCTTATGTTTTAAGACCACCCCAAAAAAACATAACTCACAACTTTTAGGTTGTATGTGTTTTTTTTCAGTCCATACTCCCTTTTTCAATACGCACTACACTCCCAAGACCTTTTCCCAAGGCATGAAAAGTCATGCCTACGCATGCACAGCACAGTTACTCTTAGAGACCAGCCTCATTCAAGGTCACCAATGGCATTTCCTTAGCTCTCATCTGCCTTCATGCCTCAAAAGCACTTCCCATCAGGTGACCACCTTCCTCCCGCTTCAAAACTTTCCTCTATTTCTATTTATCTATACTTTTAACTCTCTTGTTCACCTGCACACTCACTCTTAAATATGTGCTGTGCTAAGTTGCTTCAGTCATGTCTGACTCTTTGCAACCCCACGAACTGTAGCCTACCAGGCTCCTCTGTCCATGGGAATTCTCCAGGCAAGAATACTGGAGTGGGTTGCCATGCCTTCCTCCAGGGTATCTTCCCAACCCAGGGATCAAACACAGGCCTCCTGCATTGTGGGTGGATTCTTTACTGCCTGAGCCATCAGGGAGGCCAGTGGGGAGCTGAAATGGCAGAAACTTCAGTACTGCAGAGGAGTGTGAATGTTTGTGTTTAGGTCTTTTCATTGTATTTTTAGGGTTAATTTTAATAAGACATTATTATTATTGAATTAAAATGTATTATTATTACTCTTGAATGTGTATAAATTATATGTGCATTCAAGACATGAAATATACTTTCAGATACTCTTTCATTATCCCATGGACACACTGCTAACATCTCTGACAATACAAATACAAGTAACAATTCTTGCTAGCATTCAATGTATGCCACTATTTAGTGACTTTAGTACCACAAGTGACAAGGAACATAGTGTAATGGTCTGAGCACATGTATACACTTATGAATCTGAAAAGCACAGAGATAACACTCACACACACATACATGTAAGCATGTGCTTCTGCTGAACATATTAAAAAGTGTCAAATGTGTGTCAAATGTATCTATAATGATTCATGCTGCTGCTGCTGCTGCTAAGTTGCTTCAGTCGTATCCAACTCTGTGTGACCCCATAGACGGCAGCCCACCAGGCTCCCCCGTCCCTGGGATTCTCCAGGCAAGAACACTGGAGTGGGTTGCCATTTCCTTCTCCAATGGGTGAAAGTGAAGTTCCTCAGTCGTGTCCGACTCTTTGCAGCCTCATGGACTGCAGCCTACCAGGCTCCTCCGTCCATGGGATTTTCCAGGCAAGAGTACTGGAGTGGGTTGCCGTTGCCTTCTCCAATGATTCATGAAAAAATCCAATTAAAAGTTTACCACTTTTAAAGGAAAATTAGGAAAAGTGGTTCTAAGCTATTTTTGTGCAATTCAAGAGCTATTCTGAATGTAATTTCAAATTTACAATCCATAAAAGAGAAATTTCTAACTTTTCTTAGAATTGTTATATTTATTTTGCTATGGCTCTATTCTCCCCTGAGAATTGAAATATAACATACTCAAAAGACTAAAGTGCTAGAAAGTTAAATTTTCAGTGAGAATTCTGTACTAACACTTAAAGTATCTCAAGATACTATGGAATTTTACAAAGTCAAAGCCTCGTAACACTTATTAGAAATAAACATAATTTGCTGGGTTTTAAGTCATTAGGCCATAAAAATGTTTCATGTTCCAAATGTTTTGCATTTTTGAAAACATGCATGTTTATATTTCCCAAATTACTTTAATGTGTGTGAGCTTAGTTGCTCAGTCATGCCCAACTCTTTGCAACCCTATGTACTGTAGCTCACCATAGAATTTTCCAGGCAAGAATACTGGAGCTGGTTGCCATTTCCCAATTCCTATCAAGAGGATCTTCTCAACCCAAGGACTGAAACCACGCTTCTTGCATTTCCTGCACTGGCAGGCAGATTCTTTACCACTGTGCCAACAAAGAGTGATAAAGAGCTGCTAAGGGGTTCAGCGTGATGCTCTGAATAAAGACACTGATGTACACACGAGCACTAGCATGTCACCACCCTGGCAGAAAGGTGGCATGTCACCACTACCCCTGGTCCTCCTTTTCCATTCTCTTTGAGTGTTTCTGTAGCTGAGCAGGCAACATTTATAAGACTCTTTCATAGAACACAGGGCTTCCCTAGTAGCTCAGACGGTAAAACATCTGCCTGCAATGTGGGAGACCTGGGTTTGATCCCTGGGTTGGGAAGATCCCCTGGTGAAGGAAATGGCAACCCACTCCAGTACTTGTGCATGGAAAATTCCATGGATGGCAGAGCCTGGTAGGCTACAGTCCATGGAGTTGCAAAGAGTCACTGTCATAGAACACAGGTCACCAGAATTCACTCAGTGCTTCCAGCTTAATCCTATAATCTACCTGAGGGCTAGACCATGATGAACTAGATTAGAATCTTGAGTGATTTGCCTGAAGTCACAAATTAATCCAATCCTACACCTGGAAAAAGAGCTGCTCTGATTCCACCCTAATCTTCCCACCCCACCCCTACCCCCTTGCTGGCCAGGCAGTGCTGTCCCAATTCTTGGTGCAGGATAAGCAGGGTTTGGATCTGAAAGTGCAGGCTTTACATCATTTGCATGGAGACCACAAAAGGACCAATTGTACCTATTCACATTTGTCCCTTTTAATGTGTGGCCTTAATTAGAGAAATAATGTTCAGTTCAGCTCAGTTCAGTTGTTCAGTCGTCTCCGACTCTTTGCGACCCCATGAACCGCAGCACGCCAGGCCTCCCTGTCCATCACCAACTCCCGGAGTTCACTCAAACCCATGTCCATTGTGTTGGTGATGCCATCCAACCATCTCATCCTCTGTCATCCCCTTCTTCTCCTGTTCTCAATCTTTCCCAGCATCAGGGTCTTTTCCAATGAGTCAGCTCTCTGCATCAGGTGGCCAAAGTATTGGAGTTTCAGCTTCAACATCAGTCCTTTCAATGAACACCCAGGACTGATCTCCTTTAGGATGGACTGGTTGGATCTCCTTGCAGTCCAAGGGACTCTCAAGAGTCTTCTCCAACACCACAGTTCAGAAGCATCCATTCTTCCACGCTCATCTTTCTTTATAGTCCAACTCTCACATCCATGCATGACTACTGGAAAAACCATAGCCTTGACTAGCTGGACCTTTGTTGGCAAAGTAATGTCTCTGCTTTTTAATATGCTGTCTAGGTTGGCCATAACTTTTCTTCCAAGGAGTAAGCGTCTTTTAATTTTATGGCTGCCATCACCATCCACAGTGATTTTGGAGCCCAGAAAAATAAAGTTAGCCACTGTTTCCACTGTTTCCCCATCTATTTGCCATGAAGTGATGGGACTGGATGCCATGATCTTAGTTTTCTGAATGTTGAGCTTTAAGCCAACTTTTTCACTCTCCTCTTTCACTTTCATCAAGAGAAATAATGTGGCTTTCGTTAAATTCTCAACATGCAAATCTGGATTCTGGCATGAGGCCACAAAACAGACAGTGGGTACTTTCTTATCATACAGAATAATGAGATTAATAGTCCTGTAGCCTTGCAAAACTGTCAAATATTTCCCACCCTCAGTTTCCCTTATTGGTGGATTGGAATGACACAACCACTTGCCTCGTAGCTCTAAAATGTGACAATTTAATGTCCCTGAAGTGCATCCCCCAACCTGTTTATCTGAAATGGCTCCTAGCTTTTCTATGCCTCAGTGTCTGAGTGCCTCCAGTTTGGAGGAGTCCCCTTGAGATAGTGGTCTTCTTCCACAGTAGAGACCAGCTCTTGGGCGCACTCACATAAATAAATAAGCCATTCTGGGTCAAGATCCTATTGGGAATACATGAAACCTTTCCTCTTTACCAATCCAAATAACAGAGACATCTTATAAAGCCATGCTGCTACAATCAATAGCGTCATCTGACCCTTAAGTTAAATAAATAAGAACCTAAGCTGGTTGTTTAATGATCTATACAAGAATCATTGGAACAAAACCACTGATTACAATCTCATTCTTGTTGCAGCCTTTCTAGGGCACTTTGGGTCTTGTGCTTCAAGGGCACTGCAGAGACTCCCTAATTAGAGTGAAGTTCACCACAATGGACCACAGGCTCACCGTCATTAACAAATGTGATCTTTAACTTTATCTAAGGGGTTGCCTGGTCTCACAAAGTCAGGGTTACATCTCTACTGTGTCTCTCTTTTCCACCTGATTCTAATTAGACTGAGCTAGACATTGTCTCGCAACATTTTGTTCCTTCAATTTCTCTTTCATTCTAGTCCAAGTATGAGCAAAAGTGGAGGATTCTTTTCCTGGTCACACAACTATTCCCTTGGAGACATTTGTTTGACATTAACATATATTAGCCTCTTATTCTTCTTCCTGCCTTACTCCATTGCTGCAGCAACTATATTTGAGGCAGTTTTGGGGGAAATCAAGCTATAGTGAGCAGGAACATCTGGGTGACAGGATACTAGGAGAAAATTGTGAAGTACAAATTTTACCAATGTCATTCCTTACAGTCTTTTTCAAAGTTCTCTAAAATCCTTATTCTATATCTTGAAGGACATCTAACTGACAAGAACTCCAAAATACTATTAAGAAATCTCACAAATATTTAATCATATCTTATTATGTGAACCAGTTGATGGTGAAATCAAGTGCGTCTCTGACCATGGGGGGCCACCCTGACCCATGCTGAGTACCCACCCCTCCTCTTTTTCCAGCACAGCTCCCTCTAGGGTGAGGCTGTTGGTTCTTGGGAGTGGAGACAGCACACCCTGGAAGGGACCTAAACCTCAAGGCTCCTGCTCTAGCAGCTTGAGACCTGACTCCACCCCTGATAGGGTAATGAAGATCACTGAGCAGAGGGGACACACAGGTTCAAACCTGGTTCTGACTCCAGCCCCACCATCCAAAGCCCCTCCGCCTATCAAGCTAATGACTGTCATCATACCCTGAGGCAAGACACAGCTTTTGTTCACATCAATCCAGCAATCCCACCAGTCACAGGGTACTTGCAGACTACACAGGGACACTCCCACATAAGGACATCTCCCCAAGACCATCATAGGTAGTTGTTTCACCTAATTTCATAGAGAGAGACAAAATGAGAAACTACAGGGATTTGTCTCAATTGAGAGAGGAAGATAAAACCCCTAATATATATATTATATACATATATACACACACACACATACACACACATATATGTACATATATGTAATGAAACAGAAATAAAAACTTACCAGATAAAGAAATCAAAGCATTAGCAATAAAAATGCTAACTAAATTAAAGGAAATAATAATTGAACACAGTAAGAATTCTAACAAGGAACTAGAAAATACAATAAATAATCAGACAGAAGTAAATAATTCAATAACTGAATGAAAAACACACTAGAAGGAATGAATAACAGATTAGGTGATAAGGAAGATCACAGAACTTATCTGGAAGACAGAATAATGAAGATCACTCAAATAGAAGAGCAAAAAGAGACATATGTTTTAAAAAGCACAGTTTAAGAGATCTATGTAACAACATCAAGCACACTAACATTCACATTATAGGGGTCCCAGAAGGAAAGGAGGGAGAGAAAAAGGGGTCAAAAATATATTTGCTGACATGATGACTAAAAACTTCCCAAAGATGAAGAAGGAAAGAGAGTTTTTAGATATGGGAAGCACAGAGAGGCACAAACAAGATGAAGCCAGAGACTCACACCAATCTATGCAATTAAAATGGCAAAAGTTACAGAGAAATAGAATTTTAAAGGCAACAAGAAAGAGACAAAGAGTCATGGGGAGCAATCTTAAGACTATCAGCTGATTTTTCTTCAGAAACTTTCCAACCAGAAGGGAGTGGCATGATATATTTGAAGATTTGAAAGGGAAAAATCTACAATCTAAAATACCCTACCCAGCAAGTTTATCATTCAGAATTTTGTTGTTTTTGATCAATTGCTCAGTCGTTTCTGACTCTTTGAAACCCCATGGACTGAATTAAAGGAAAATTCAGAATTAAAGGAGAGAGAAACTTCTAAGATGAGCAAAACACTAAAAAAAATTCGTCAAAACTTAACTGACTGTACAAGAAACATTAAAAGGTCTTCTCTAAGTGGAAAAGACTACAACAAGAAGTAAGAATTTAGAAGAGAGGAAAATCCCACTAGTAAATATATGGTAAATGCTATGGCTTCCCTGGTGGCTCAGATGGTAAACAATCTGCCTGCAATGTGGGAGACCCAGGTTCGATCCCTGGGTCAGGAAGGTCCCCTAGAGAAGGAAAGGGCAACCCATACCAGCACTCTTGCCTGGAGAATTCCATGGACAAAGGAACCTGGTGGGCTACAGTCCATGGGGTTACAAAGGGTCAGATATGACTGAAGGAGCAGAGCACACATGGATCAGCACTTAAGTAGGTAAGTATGACCACTGGAAGTGAGAAATAGATATAAGGGCCTAGACCTGATAGATAGAGTGCCTGATGAACTATGGAATGAGGTTCGTGACATTGTACAGGAGACAGGGATCAAGACCATTCCCATAGAAAAGAAATGCAAAAAAGGAAAACGGCTGTCTGGGGAGGCCTTACAAATAGCTGTGAAAAGAAGAGAAGTGAAAAGCAAAGGAGAAAAGGAAAGAAATAAACATTTGAATGCACAGTTCCAAAGAATAGCAAGAAGAGATAAGAAAGCCTTCTTCAGCGATCAATGCAAAGAAATAGAGGAAAACAAGAGAATGGGAAAGACTAGGGATCTCTTCAAGAAAATCAGAGATACCAAAGGAACATTTCATGCAAAGATGAGCTCGATAAAGGACAGAAATGGTATGGACCTAACAGGAGAAGAAGATATTAAGAAGAGATGGCAAGAATACACAGAAGAACTGTACAAAAAAGATCTTCACGACCCAGATAATCACAATGGTGTGATCACTGACCTAGAGCCAGACATCCTGGAATGTGAAGTCAAATGGGCCTTAGAAAGCATCACTATGAACAAAGCTAGTGGAGGTGATGGAATTCCAGTTGAGCTATTCCAAAGCCTGAAAGATGATGCTGTGAAAGTGCTGCACTCAATATGCCAGCAAATTTGGAAAACTCAGCAGTGGCCACAGGACTGGAAAAGGTCAGTTTGCATTCCAATCCCAAAGAAAGGCAATACCAAAGAATGCTCAAACTACCGCACAATTGCACTCATCTCACACGCTAGTAAAGTCATGCTCAAAATTCTCCAAGCCAGGCTTCAGCAATATGTGAACCGTGAACTTCCTGATGTTCAAGCTGGTTTTATTTATTTATTTTTTTTCTCTAATTTTATTTTATTTTTAAACTTTACATAATTGTATTAGTTTTGCCAAATATCAAAATGAATCCGCCACAGGTATACATGTGTTCCCCATCCCGAACCCTCCTCCCTCCTCCCTCCCCATACCATCCCTCTGGGCCGTCCCAGTGCACCAGCCCCAAGCATCCAGCATCATGCATCGAACCTGGACTGGCAATCAAGCTGGTTTTAGAAAAGGCAGAGGAACCAGAGATCAAATTGCCAATATCCGCTGGATCATGGAAAAAGCAAGAGAGTTCCAGAAAAACATCTATTTCTGCTTTATTGACTATACCAAAGCCTTTGACTGTGTGGATCACAATAAACTGGAAAATTCTGAAAGAGATGGGAATATCAGAACACCTGATCTGCCTCTTGAGAAATCTGTATGCAGGTCAGGAAGCAACAGTTGGAACTGGACATGGAACAACAGACTGGTTCCAAATAAGAAAAGCAGTTCGTCAAGGCTGTATATTGTCACCCTGTTTATTTAACTTCTATGCAGAGTACATCATGAGAAATGCTGGACTGGATGAAACACAAGCTGGAATCAAGATTGCCGGGAGAAATATCAATAACCCCAGATATGCAGATGACACCACCCTTATGGCAGAAAGTGAAGAGGAACTAAAAAGCCTCTTGATGAAAGTGAAAGTGGAGAGTGAAAAAGTTGGCTTAAAGCTCAACATTCAGAAAACGAAGATCATGGCATCTGGTCCCACCACTTCATGGGAAATAGATGGGGAAACAGTGGAAACAGTGTCAGACTTTATTTTTCTGGGCTCCAAAATCACTGTAGATGGTGACTGTAGCCATGAAATTAAAAGACGCTTACTCCTTGGAAGGAAAGTTATGTCCAACCTAGATAGCATATTCAAAAGCAGAGACATTACTTTGCCAACAAAGGTTCGTCTAGTCAAGGCTATGGTTTTTCCTGTGGTCATGTATGGATGTGAGAGTTGGACTGTGAAGAAGGCTGAGCACCGAATAATTGATGCTTTTGAACTGTGGTGCTGGAGAAGACTCTTGAGAGTCCCTTGGACTGCAAGGAGATCCAGCCAGTCCATTCTGAAGGAGATCAGCCTGGGGATTTCTTTGGAAGGAATGATGCTAAAGCTGAAACTCCAGTACTTTGGCCACCTCATGCGAAGAGTTGACTCATTGGAAAAGATTCTGATGCTGGGAGGGATTGGGGGCAGGAGGAGAAGGGGATGACAGAGGATGAGATGGCTGGATGGCATCACTGACTCGATGGACGTGCGTGTGAGTGAACTCCGGGAGTTGGTGATGGACAGGGAGGCCTGGCGTGCTGGGATTCATGGGGTCCCAAAGAATGAGACACGACTGAGTGACTGATCTGATCTGATCTGATGAGCATTAAAAGACAAAAACTTAAAGTCAACTGTAACTAACACAAACATGGGAAAGGGAAGTAAAAAATGAGAAAGGAGAATTAAAAAATGTCTTTTAGAATATGTTTAAACTTAAATGATTATCAGTTAAAAATACATAGATACAGTTATAGGTCAACATATGTAAACCTCACAGTGACCACAAATCAAGAACCTATAATATACCTGCACCCTGAACCCCATGGCCTGCACCCCACAATCCACGTCAGGCCTGAGTCCTCCACCACTGTCTCTGTCTGTACCTGCTGTAGTTCCAGGGAGGCAAATCCCAGTGCCCCGGCATGCCTGCCATCCCACTCTCAGGTCCTACTGAGAACTGGGATGGGAAGGAAGGTGCAAGGGAAGCCCAAGAGGTGTGGACTAAGGTGTTTTTCATCATCTCTAACCTGGGTGAGACATTCTGTGAAACCAGCTGGAAGGAGCTGTCCACAGCTAGCTAAGTTTAGGGAGCATCATCTCTGGCCTCCTTGCCCTCCAGTGCCCCAGGGAGACATAAGGTGAGGAATCTCAGGGGAAAACACTGAAGGACACTGCCCACAGTAAGTGAAGCTTGGGAAGGATCGTCTCTACCTTTCCTTTCCCTCTAGGGTGAGACCAAGGGTTAGAAACTCCATGAAATAGACAAACAAAAGGAACATACAATAGACATACAAAAACTTGGAACACAGGCATACCACTAAAGGCAATTATCAAATCGGAAGAGAAGAAACTAGAGGAAGAACAGAGAAAATGACAAAAAAATGAGAAAACAAATAACAGAATGGCAATAAGTACATACCTATTATAGACACTTTAAATGTCAATGCACTAAATACTCCAGTAAAGACACAGGGTGGCTGGTTAGATTGGAAACAAGACCCATCTATATGGTGCTTACAAGAGACTTACTTCAGAGCTAAAAATATATAGACTGAAAATGAGGAGATGGGAGAAGATATTTCATGCAATTAGAAATGACAAGAAAGCAAGGATATCAATATTCATGTCAGATAAAATAGACTTTAGAGCAAAGTCTATAATGAAAGACAAGGACATTGTATAATGATAAAGGGATCAATACAAAAAGAGGATATCACTTGTCAATATATAAGCAACCAAAATAGGGGCACTAAATATATAAAGCAAATATTAACAGACATAAAGGAAGAAACTGACAAAAACACAATAATAGTGGAGGACTTTAATAGCCTGCTTACATCAATAGGCAGCTCATCCAGACAGAAAATCAACATGGCAGCCCTGGTGCACAATAGGCCAAATGGATTTATAGATATCTAGAGGACATTTTATCCAAAAGCAGATGAGCAAACATTCTTCTCAAGAGCACATGAGACTTCTCTAGGATGGATCACATGCAAGGCTACAAAACAAATCTAAATAAACTGAAAGCATAGAAATTACAACGAGCATAATTTTGCAACCACAATGGTATGAAACTAGAAATCAATTACAGGAGGAAAAAAGGGAGGAATACAAACAAGTAGAGAACAAACCACATGCTAGTAAAAAACCAAAGTGTCAATGAAGAAATAAAAGAGAAAATAGGAAAATACCTCAAGGGAAATGAAAACGGAAACACAAGACTCCAAAATCTATGGGATGCAATACAGGCCTACTTCGATAAATAGGAAAAGTCTCAAATAATCTAATCCTCTATCTAAAGGAATTAGAAGAAGAACAATCAAAACCCATAGTCAGAAGAAAGCTGGAAAGAACAAAGATCAAAGAGGAAATAAATAAAATAGAGACCAACAGTCAATAGAAAAGATCTATGAAGCCAAGAACTGTTTTTTTTTTTTTTTAAAGATAAGCAAAATTGATAAAACTTTAACCAGGTTCATTAAAAAGAAAAGATTCAAATGAAACAAAAGAAGAGAAAAACAGCTGATATCATAGAGATACAAAAAGTCTTGAGAATACTGTAAACAGTTATGTACCAGCAAATTGGACAACTTAGAGGAAATGGACAAATTTCTAGAAAAATACAACCTTCAAAGACTGAATAAGAAAGAAATAGACAATATGAATAGACTGATCACTGAGTGCTAAGTCACTTCAGTCATGTCCGACTCTTTGAGACCCTATGGACCCCAGGCTCCTCTGTCCATGGGATTCTCTAGGCAAGAATACTGGAGTGAGTTGCCATGCCCTCCTCCAGGGGATCTTCCCGACTCAATGATCAAACCCGGGTCTCCTGCACAGACTGGTTATTAGTAGTAAAGCTTAATTTGTAATAAAAAAGAAACTCCCAGCAAACAAAAGTCCAGGACTGGATGGCTTCACAGGGGCATTCTACCAAACATATAAAGAGGAGGCAACAGCCATCTCCTTCCACCATTGTGAAAACTGAAGAGGAGGGAACACTCCCAGATTCATTCTATGAGCCCAGCATTACTCTGATATCAAAACCAGACAAAGACACTACAAAAAAACCACATGCCAATATCTGTGATGACTATAAATGTAAAAAATTCTCAATAAAACATTGGCAAATCAATTCCACAAAATATAAAAAAGAATCATACACTATGCTCAAGTGTGATTTATTCCAATGAGTCAATGATAGCTCAATACTCACCAATCAGTCAATGTGACACACTATATTAACAAACTGAAGAATAAAATCACATGATCCTCTCAATAGATGCAGAAAATGATACCAAGAAATGGAAAGATATTTCATGTTCTTTAATTGAAAGAGTTAATATTGTTAAAATTATAAAATCTACAGATTTAATATAATACCTATCAAAATATCCATTATATTTTTCACAGAAGTAGAACAGATAACCCTAAAATTTACATGGACCCACAAAAGACCCTTAATTGTTATAGCACTTTTGAGAAAAAAGTACAAACCCGAATTACTAAGCTCCCTGACTTCACACTATACTGCAAAGCTTCAGTCATCAAAACAGCATGGTATTGGTACAAAAACAAACACACAGATCAATAGAACAGAATAGACAGCCCAGAAATAAACCCACACCCTCATGGTCAATTAATCAATGACAAAGGAGGCAAGAGTATGCAATGGAGAAAAGATTGTCTTTTCAGTAAGTGTTGATGGGAAAACTGAACATCTACATGTAAAAAATGACACAGAACATATTCTTATACAGTACACAAAAATAAAATCAAAATGTATTAAAGATCTAACTGTAAGTCTTCAGGCCTGAAGACCATAAAACTTCTAGAAGAGAACAGTAGAATACTCTTTGACATAATATAGCAATATACATTTTTTGATCTGTCTCCTAAGGAAAGGAAACAAATACTAAAATAAATGTGACCTAATTAAACTTAGAAGCTTTTGCACATCAGAGAAAACCATTGACAAAACAAAAGTGCAACCTACTGAATGGAGAAAATATTTGCAAATAATATGACTGATAACGGGTTACTATCCAAAATAAATATACAGCTCATACAACTAAATGTCAAAAACCCCCCCGCAAAATCCAATTTAAAAATGGGCAGAAGACCTGAATAGATATTTTTCTAAAGAAGACATAGAGTTGGCAAATAGGCACATGCAAAGATGTAATCATCACAGAAAGGCAAAATCAAAGAGATATCACCTCACACCTGTTGGAAGAGCTATCATCAAAAAGCCAAAAAATAACAAATGCTGGCAAAATGCAGAGAAAATGGAAGCCTTATCTACTGATGGCGGGTAGGTAAACTGGTTCAGTCACTGTGGAAAACAGTATTGAGGCTCCTCAAAATACTAAAAACAGAACTACCATATGATCTCACAATTTCACTCCTGGATATATAGTTAAAGAAAATGAAAATGCTAATTTGAAAAGATACGTGCACTGCGATGTTCATAGCAGGATTATTTACAATGGCTAAGATATGGAAGCAACCTAAGTGTCCCTCAACAGATGAATAGATAAAGAAGATGTGATATATATTACACACATAAATTGGAATTTATAACCATAAAATGAATTTAATTCTGCCATTTGCAGCAATGTAGATGAAGAGTATTATGCCTAGTGAAATAAATAGTACAGAGAAAGCCAAATATTGTATGTTATCACTTATATGCAGAATCTAAAATATAAAAGAAACAAATGAATATAACAAAACAGAAACAGACTCACACTAAAGAAAAAACTAGTGGTTACCAGTGAGGAGGAGGATGGGAGGAATCACAAGACTGGGATATAGGATTAAGGGATACAAGCTATAATGAATAAAATAATAAGCAATAAGGATATATTGTACAGTATAGGGGAATACAGCCTTTATTCTGTAATAACTTAAATGGAGTATGAGCTATTAAAATGTCAAATCACCACACTGTATAATTGGAACTGATATAATACCAACTACATTTCAATTAAAAGACAAAATAAACCAACATATGATTTATTATATTGTGGAATTCATATCACAGTATATTTTCTCACCAATATTAATTTAACTCAATAAATGTTTTCTCAATTTGTTGACCTTTTATAAGCGTTAATTTTGATAGTCTTGTAGGTAAACTGTGGATAACTGCTGCTGCTGCTAATGTGCTTCAGTTGTGTCCAACTCTGTGCAACCCCATAGACAGCAGCCGACCAGACTCCTCTGTCCCTGGGATTCTGTAGGCAAGAACACTGGAGTGGGTTGCTATTTCCTTCTCCAGGAAGGTGAGTTTCTGGAGAGAAAGTCAAATAAAGGCAAAGTTGGCAATATTAGGTACTGGAACAACAGTAACAGTTCCCCAAAGTCGTCTATGGAGCCCTGCAAACAGGAGTGCTGGGACGTGTGGAGATTTGATGGATTCCACCCTCTGTGCCTCATGTTAGTTTGCGCATTCACAGAAGCTTTTAGGGGAAAGAAGCATAGCAAACTTTTTCACTCTCCTCTTTTACTTTGATCAAGAGGCTCTTTAGTTCTTCACTTTCTGCCATAAGGGTGGTGTCATCTGCATATCTGAGGTTATTGATATTTCTCCCGGCAATCTTGATTCCAGCTTGTGCTTCATCCAGCCAAGGGTTTTTCATGATGTACTCTGTGTGTAAGTTAAATAATAGGGTGACAAGATACAGCCTTGACGTACTCCTTAGTGGTGTCCAACTCTTTGTGACCCCATGGACTGTAGCCCACCAGGCTCCTCTGTCCATGGGATTCTCCAGGCAAGAATACTGGAGTGGGTTGGCATTTCCTTCTCCAAGAAGGTGACTTATATGGCATTTAAAATGTAAATTCTCTATTCAGGATTGAAATTAGGATCCAGCAGCAGAGAAAGTAAGGGTGTGGTGTCACCTAGGTCCAGCAATCCAGATTCCAAACAATCTCGTGTTTGGGGCAGTCCCTAACTGATTCACCAATAAATGTTCTTTCAGAGACCTAGAGCAACTAACTAACAACAGGCCCTGGCTGTTTCAAACCAAGAGGTTGTTCAGATATGCACTTAATGTGACTGTAAGGAGAAATCCAAGGACACATAAAATGATAATTATTTTTTATGTTTTTGGAAATGTTATTAAGAAAAATAAAAGTGAAAGTTTCTCAGTCGCATCTCACTCTTTGTGACCCCTTGGACTATCCAGTCCATGGAATTCTCCAGGCCAGAATACTGGAGTGGGTAGCCATTCCCTTCTCCAGGGGATCTTCCCAACCAGGGATCGAACCCAGGGCTCCCGCATTGCAGGCGGATTCTTTACCAGCTAAGCCACCAGGGAAGCATAAGGAATCTATAGAGGGAATTTGTACAAATGCCAGTTCTTTTGAGGTGTTTCCTGTAAACTTTCACAGATGTGCTCAGCCGTCTGAAATATTCCCCTTTTCACTAAGACATCTCCTTGGGCTCCCATGCAGTTCCCATCCTTTTCTCCCCCCGCCACCCCAGATTCCCCATCGCTGCCTCTCCTTCCTCACAGTCTACCTCCTAATTCCCTCATATCTTTTCTCGCAAGTTTTGTTTCCAATGCTCTCCCATGTTTTCAACCAAACCTTCTCTCTCAGTTGGCACCACTTCCAGTCACCTTTTCTTTTAACCAGTATCTCTCCCCCAACTTTGCTCCACATTTTAATGCTGCTGAACCCTCTAGGCACCCTAAACTCTCTTCTGCTTACTTCTTGGCCCTTCAGTGTCCTGGTCGCCCTCCTAGGCTTTCTCTGTCATCATGGCTGGACATCTCCTTGGTCTCCAGACAAGTGTCCCCAGCATGCCCTTCTCTACTACTCCCTGATAAACCCTCATCTGAGGCTTAGGGTTAATATTCAACATTAGTTGAATTTTAAAAACCGTGTTAATCTATAAAAGATGTTAGACCCAAACAGGTGTCAGTCAAATGTTTTACTTATAGGACTTCAAAAAGATAACAGAGGGAAAAAATAATGGCCTATAAAAGATTCAAAGAAGAAATAAGGAGGTTAAACAAAAACATAAAACCACAAATCTCAGATATACATCACCACCAAACATTGTTAAGGTTAACAGCAGCTTTTAAGTACGAGAAGTACACTGCTACTATGTTTTATTAAATGAACACATAATCTGAAATTTAGTAGCTTCTAAGACAGTGAAGAAGATAAAGTCAACGAATGAAAATTTAAACAGAATTTTTGGTCTGGTACTTGTGAAAAAATAATGTTCTTACTGTGCATATAGAAAACTACATAAAGGGTTAAACAGAAAAATAAAAGGAATTTATCAATCAGAGTCCTTATGCCTTAATAGAAATAACAGTAGTATTACTAACATTTTTCTATGATGCTTTATAGAAACATAATTTTTTTAAGGTATGTTTACATTTGACACTCATGTTTGATATTGTAGAATAGAAGATACTCTCTTTTTAATCATTGAGAAAAACTAACAAATCAATGATTTCTTCTACTTTCCTTAAAGACATTATACCTAGGAGTAAGGCATATAAACTTGCACATATTATATATTTCATTTCAATAAACTTAGTGATAGTCAACTCCTTCCTGCTCAAACACCTGTAAAAAATATGGATTTGCTTGAGAATAGGTTAATAGAAAAGAATGTTAAATTCCTAGATTTTTCTGTTGTTTTCTATTGCAAATTTCAGAGAAATGAAATATTATTGGTCTTAGCTTTCAGTGTGTGCATCTGTTTGTGCGTATGTACACACACATACTCATACACAGACATGTACATTTGTGTGTCCAAAAGAGCTGTGTGCTGCTTAACTCTTGAGCAGAGAAGAAATAGTGGCAGTAAGTTGGGCCTAAATGAAAATATTTAAGAATACTTATTTCTTTAATGTGGGTCCCCTTCAAGTAACTGAAAAGCAGAATGAATCATTGAGCACATTTGGAAATAATCATTTGTAAATGTGAATAACATCAGTAATACCTGACCTAAATGTCTTCCTTTAACTATACGGCATTTGTAAAAAAGCAATAGTAATAATAATAAAGCTTGCCTAACATTATCTGTAAAATTCTACTACATTCTTTAGTTTCTGACACTGTTACTCTTGATAAGATAGAATAAAAAGTAATATAAAATTACCTGGACTATACATATTTATAAATGGAGTAAATTTGCATAATATAGTGGTTGAACTTTATAATTTGAATATGTTCCTTCATAATTATCATGAAGAATACATAAGTTTGAATTACTGGTTAACTCACCTTCTTCTGAAATGTAAGCTTTGCTAGGGTACAATTTCAATTTGAAGCATCATTATTTTTAAAGAACCTCATTTGAATATTTTTCATTTCAGCTAGTCTGACAAAGACTCTCATAATTATCTTACAAGACAGATTAAGAAATGTGGGTGGGAAGGAAGGAGAGGTCAAATGTATTTGTACATGATTTGTATCACGCCACACGAACATCAATGGTAGACAAGGTGTTACACAGAGTCAGGCCTGTCCTGCTCAGGATTCATTAGTGATGTGAATGAAGACTCAGAGGGTAGGCTTATCAAAATTTAAGGTGGTGTAGAGCTATTGGAGAAGGCAATGGCACCCCACTCCAGTACTCTTGCCTGGAAAATCCCATGGACTGAGAAGCCTGGTGGACTGCAGTCCATGGGGTCGCTAAGAGTCAGACACGACTGAGCGACTTCACTCTCACTTTTCACTTTCATGCATTGGAGAAGGAAATGGCAACCCACTCCAGTGTTCTTGCCTGGAGAATCCCAGGGACGGGGGAGCCTGGTGGGCTGCCATCTATGGGGTCACACAGAGTCAGACACGACTGAAGCGACTTAGCAGCAGCAGCAGCAGAGCTATTTCACTGAGAAACACCTAACAGAATGGTGTTAGAAACTAAAACCCAGAAGGTGAAATTTAATGACGACAAGGATCAGTTCTTACTCTGCGATTCAGAAAGGCCACTGCACAGTTGTAGGACAGGCAAAGATCTGACTGGGAAGAAGTTTTCATTAAAATAAAGGAGGCCGTGCCCTGAAATGACCACATGTCAGCCCAAGTTGGAAGTGCAGTTTCACTGTAGACAGAAGCACACTCAGGGATATAGAGAACAGGCTTGTGGTTGCAAGGGGGAGGGGGTTGGGGGAGCTATAGAGAGGTAGGTTGGGATTAGCAGATGCAAGCTTTTATATATAGAATGGATAAACCACAAGTTCCTACGCTATAGCACAGGGAACTATATTTAATATTCTATGATAAGCCATAATGGAAAAGAATATTAAAAAGAAATGCCTATATAACTGAGTCACTTTGCTGTACAGCAATAATTAACCTGACATTGCAAATCAACTATACTTTATTTTTAAAAAGAAGTACAATTTCATTGTATATTGAAATTTGTTAAGACAGTAGACCTCATGGTTAAATGTTCTTACCACACAAATTAAAAAAAAAACAACAACTGCCGCTACCGAGGGAGGAAGTCAGACACTCTGCCTACCTTCACCCACTTAGCTCCATAATTTCCATCTCAAACCACCCAGGGACTATAAGCTACTTTCTGGAGTTGAAATTAAAACTCTGTTTCTTAGTTTTATTATCATTCTACTTTATTGAGTCATTGTTGAAAATTAAAACTGTGCATATTGAAGGTATACAATTTGATCTGATATACTTAACACATCGTGAAATAGTTACAATAATCAAGCTTATTAACGGATCCACCTGCTCACAAATAGTTACCTCTTTGTGGTGGAAACCCCTAAGACCTACTCTTTCATCAAATTTCAAGTATACAACACAGTATTAATTACACTCTCATTGATGTGCATTAGGTCCCCAGAACTTATTCATCTTGTATATCTAAAACTTTGTACCCTGTGATCCACATCTCCCCTCTCCCCCATCCTATAGTAATCACCACTCTACTCTCTGTTTCTATGGATTTTTACATTTTCAGATTCCACATATAAGTGAGCATCTGTCTTTCCATAACTGGCTTATTTCATTTAGCATAATGTCCTCCAGGTTCATCCATTTTGTTACAAATGGCAAGATTTCCTTCTTTATTGAGGCTGAAATAATATTCCACTGTATGTGTGTGTTTAACTGTATTTTCTTTATTCATTCACCTGTCAATAGATATTTAGGTTGCTTCCAAATCATGGGAGTATGTATATTTCTTCAAAATACTGGTTTCATTCCTTTAGACATGTACCCACTAGTGAGACTGGTGGCTCATAAAGTAGTTCTACTTTCTGGAGGAACCTTCATACTGTTCTCCATGGTGGCTACACCAATTTACATTCCACCAGCAGGGAGCCTGGGTTCCCTCTTCTTCATAACTTTGTCAATGCTTATCTCTTGTCTTTCTGATACTGGCCATTCTAGCAAATGTGGGGTGATATTCACTGTGGTTTTGATTAGTGTTCCTTAATGATTAGCTACATTGAGCACTTTTTCATTGGTCATTTGTATGTCATCTTCTGAGAAGTGTCTATTCAGGTCCTTTGTCCGGTTGAAAACTGGGTTATTGCATGTTTTGCTACTGAGTTGCATGTGTTCCTTACATATTTTGTTATGTGTTCCTCAATTATTTTGTTCCTTATATATTAACTAGGGGGTATAACTGATCACTCAGTTTCCATGAAGGGGTAGTTACTATGAGCAAAATGTACCCTGGATGCTGAAGACAGAAGTTAATTAAGAAATATGTTCCTAGATGGAACAATCATCTTGGCCACGACTGTGAGAAAATAAGAAGCTTAGGCATTAACTATACAAGGTCATTTCATCTAGTCCTCTGCCTCCAGTGGGTAAAATGCTTAAAACAGCCTCAAAAGCACAGATCTAGGGAAGTAATCTTCAATTTTTTCTCTAGACCACTTAAAACTTTGATCAGGTAGAGTAATGAACTCTTGGATAGTGAGCTGGAGAGCTAAAAAGAGGAAACTATAATTATACACATAGGTGTTGAGAGTAGAACCCAAATGTGACTACTTTGTAAATAGTTTTAAAATATCCATATAATCCACTTAATAGCAATGTGTTCTATTCAGGCTCCTGAACAAACTCCGATTCCCTGTGAGCACTGTAGTAGAATCTATCTCACAGAGCTATTGTGAGAAACAAATGAAATTAGAAATAGGTAGCCCATAAATGTTAGCTATTATTCACAAAATTTTCCTTCTGTTTTTTTCATCATCCAAACTTATTAAGCCCTATTATGTTCACTGAAATAGCCACTGGGAAAAAGAACTGAACACAGAATTTTTTAACTGAACAAACTTCAATGTCATCTAGTTCATTTTTTTTCCTAATAAACTTTTAATTGTAACTCTGGAAAACAAATTGTAAAAAAGAGAGCTGCTGTAGTAGAAGGAGTTAGGAAAAACAAAGTGTGATGCCATTCACAGGAGCATTGGCTCATCTTAGGTTGCAATAGAAGCCTGTGGTCATAGGCACAGGGCATATTTGCCACACTTAACTCTGCCCTAAATACCATATATACATCCAGTTCCATTACTGACACCTTCAGAAGGTTCATGAGTGTTTTCTGGGAAAGACCACTGGCATGTTAGGTAGTCAGTAATCAAGACAAGAGGAAGAGCTTAGAGAATGTGGATTTTATTATCAATCTGACAAAAGGCAAACCTTGGTAAAAATACCATAGGTCTTCAAATATTTGAAGGACTCATATATCTGAGGCAACAGACTTATTTGCCAGGGGGCAGAACAGGGAATAATAAATTTAAATGACTAAGAAAGAGTTCTGGGGTTAACATGCTGAGACAGTAAAAGAGAACATGAAATCCAAAGCCAGAAAGCCCAAATTCAAGTCCTGGCTTGATTTTTCATTAGCTCTATAACTTTAGGCAAGGCATCTACACTGCATGAGTCACACAATTCTCATCCATAAGGTAACAAAAGTTAAAAATACTACTCATATAAGAAAGCACATACAAAATGTTTGGAATCTTTAGCATGATTTGAAAATAGTTAATAACAGTTGGCCACAGGAATGGGCTACCCCACTGCAGAGAGTGTTCATGGAGGACTGACCAAGTCTCACCGCAGGGCTTCCTTTTACTGGGAGCCAGTAAGCCTAACTGAACTGGAAGGTGACTGCTATACTCCCTCGGCAAGTACAATGTGTTCATGTGATACATACATATCTCAAAGGTAGGAAAAGTTAACTACAAAGAGTCACTAATGTCAATAATTTAATTTGGCTAAAGAATGCACTTAATATCCACAGTCTTTCCAGAATTCATGAACAGGCTAAAACTCTGCAAAGATAAGTCATTAAACTTAAATCAGCAAAGATGAGCTTAACTCAAAACCCCCAAAATAGGATCACGTGTTCCAGATCGAATAACAGTTAATTCATTTCACCCAAACAGTATCTCCACACTTGTGCTGCCAATCTGGAAAATATATAGAATTTTCTGGATTGTAAAAGCTCTGTCAAAATCTCAAATTTCAGCTTTCAGATAGTTGATATTCTCCCACTGCCCATTTGCCTGATGTATTCCAATTTATTTTTATAAGTGTTCAGAAATAAGTAACCTCTGAGTTAGAATGCCTGCTAGCTGTTCTGAGTTTACTTACCCTCTGACCCTCTTTTCCAGGTGGACCTTGGGGGCCTTGTATCCCCAGGGAACCCTACAAAAAAAAAGGGGGACACATATTAGTAGATTGCTTCAAGCATGCCTGCCTTACAAAGAATGTTGTGAAAATTAATACTAATTTTATTAATTATACAAAAACTTTTAAAGCGACCTGAGCTCTTCCAAGCTTAGACTATATAATACATTAATAATGGTGAACTGTCCTTCTTTGACTGGTTTATCTTCAGAGTTAACAAGACAAAAGAAAAGAAAGACTCTTAAACAGTGATCACTCCCAGGGATGACTCTCATTTGGTTGGAACCATGTCTTTTTTTTTTTTTAAATCAACCTGCCATCAATAAATGGTAACAATATTTACAGGCAGAAAAAAAATGCCTCTTCATGTATTTAAACTCTATAAATGCAACAGCATTTTTGGTTGAGAGTGGCTCTGTAGTTTTCCTCTGAAAAAACACCCGGTTATGACATCAGCTTCAACATTTATCTATTCATACCACTTAATTTTTAGCCTCATAGACATTATTTAATTCTTTCTCATGAAAAGTATTCTTTCAAGTGGTAGAAAAAATAACCTTTTTTTTTTTCACTTCTACAAAATGTGCAGGAAGTCCCAGATGCACTAATCTGAATCTCCCGATTCTCACAGATAATTACTATTACACAGAAATTCTCAACACAAAAACCAGAATGTTGATACCGTTGCTGTTTAAAGTCTTTGGGATTGATGGTTAGTTGTTACCCCTCTGGAGGCTTCTCAGTCTCTCTGGCTGCTTCCTCCTTCCCTATAACGCCTTTCAATGCAAGGGTTTAGGCCCATTTTCTCCCCGTTCTCCTGCCATGATCTCATATTATACCGTGGACTTTAGATTCTCCAGGCCAATGATGCCAAAAGTTTTATTCAATTTATATTTGAGCTTGTAGGTCCACACATCCAAATGCCTGCCTGGTACACCCACTCTGCTCTCCCCAGCATGTGAATTTAGCACAGCAACAGCACATTTAGGGCCCTCCCACCAAAACTGGGGCCTTTTCCAGCACCCCAACTCTGTAGACCCACGCACCATCCTGCTAGAGCTCTTGTTGAGAACCTAGAACTCGCCTTCCATACTTGCCTCTCTCACTTCTCTTTCACATCCAGTCCCCAAGTCCAACTGATGTAGCTCCAAATAGGTGGATTTGATCCATCTATTACTCTCCTCCATCCTTCTGCTCCACCACCTGCTTGCTTGCTCACCTGTAAGAGCTTTCCAGGTGATACTAGACACAGACCCCTCCATCCTCCAGAGCACAAACTGACCTCAAGAAAAGCCAGCCTGACCTCCCTGGATTGTCCACATAAAGAGATGAATGCCTTATTGCACCAGTCTTAAGGTGCCTGTACTTGTTCTTTAAATTATTTATCATAATTCCATTTAAGTAATTATTTAGGAAATGATTCACCAGGCTGTAAGGACAATGGTAGAATCACTGTCTTATTCAATACCAGGCACCTGTTAATGATTGAAAAAAAAATCATAATGAGAAATCAATCCACTGTTTAAAAAAAAAAAAAAAGCTTTTGGGTAGAGCCAGCATTTTCAAAGGGTTTTTAGAATATGTATGATTAATCATCATTCCAATCCCAAAGAAAGGCAATGCCAAAGAATGCTCAAACTACCACACAATTGCACTCATCTCACACGCTAGTAAAGTCATGCTCAAAATTCTCCAAGCCAGGCTTTTCAGCAGTAAGTGAATCATGAACTTCCAGATGTTCAAGCTAGTTTTAGAAAAGGCAGAGGAACCAGAGATCAAATTGCCAACATCCGCTGGATCATGGAAAAAGCAAGAGAGTTCCAGAAAAACATCTATTTCTGCTTTATTGACTATGCCAAAGCCTTTGACTGTGTGGATCACAATAAACTGTGGAAAATTCTGAAAGAGATGGGAATACCAGACCACCTGACCTGCCTCTTGAGAAACCTGTATGCAGGTCAGGAAGCAACAGTTAGAACTGGACATGGAACAACAGACTGGTTCCAAATAGGAAAAGGAGTACGTCAAGGCTGTATATTGTCACCCTGCTTATTTAACTTCTATGCAGAGTACATCATGAGAAACACTGGGCTGGAAGAAGCACAAGCTGGAATCAGGATTGCCAGAAGAAATATCAATAACCTCAGATATGCAGATGACACCACCCTTATGGCAGAAAGTGAAGAGGAACTAAAAAGCCTCTTGATGAAAGTGAAAGAGGAGAGTGAAAAAATTGGCTTAAAGCTCAACATTCAGAAAAAAAGATCATGGCATCTGGTCCCATCACTTCATGGGAAATAGATGGGGAAACAGTGGAAACAGTGTCAGACTTTATTTTTCTGGGCTCCAAAATCACTGCAGATGGTGACTGCAGCCATGAAATTAAAAGACGCTTACTCCTTGGAAGGAAAGTTATGACCAACCTAGATAGCATATTCAAAAGCAGAGACATTACTTTGCCAACAAAGGTCTGTCTAGTCAAGGCTATGGTTTTTCCTGTGGTCATGTATGGATGTGAGAGTTGAATTGTGAAGAAGGCTGGGTGCCAAAGAATTGATGCTTTTGAACTGTGGTGTTGGAGAAGACTCTTGAGAGTCCCTTGGACTGCAAGGAGATCCAACCAGTCCACTCTGAAGGAGCTCAGCCCTGGGATTTCTTTGGAAGGAATGATGCTAAAGCTGAAACTCCAGTACTTTGGCCACCTCATGCGAAGAGTTGACTCATTGGAAAAGACTTTGATGCTGGGAGGGATTGGGGGCAGGAGGAGAAGGGGATGACAGAGGATGAGATGGCTGGATGGCATCACCAACTCGATGGACGTGAGTGTGAGTGAACTCCGGGAGTTGGTGATGGACAGGGAGGCCTGGCGTGCTGTGATTCATGGGGTTGCAAGAGTCAGACACGACTGAGTGATTGAACTGAACTGAACTGAACTGAACTGAATGGTTAATCTATTATATATTAAATGCCTTAAACTCTTTGGAATATGAGAACTCCAGTAAAGACACACTTGAACATAAGAATTCATCTTCATCCCTTTAGGAGAAGCATTATTATCTAATTTTTAAAAATTAAGATTCATTTTTATAATGTAACCATTTTCTTTAAAAGTCATAACTACATTTAAAGTAAAACATCAGGTGTGCTTGTGAGGATGTGTTTATTATGTATTATTATATATACATTTTTTGGTTTTTCATAGAATTTAAATCTTCATACCATCCAATTTTATTTAGAATAAAAATATCACAAATATATTTTAATTTTTCACTCATAGCTTTTCTTTGATTAAAACTGTCAGAATTTAGTATAAATTCCTGTAACTAATTTTGAAAAAGCATTTATACAAAAAATTCTACATGTATCACCAATGCTTGTGCATGTGTGATCAATCACTGAGTCAAGTTCTATTCTTTGTGACCCTATGGATTGTAGCCCGCCAGACTCCTCTGTCCATGGGATTTTCCTGGCAAGAATACTGGAATGGGTTGTTGTCTTCCTCCATGGGATCTTCCTGACTCAGTGCTCAAATCCATGTCTCCTGTGCCTCCTGCACTGCAGGTGAATTCTTTACTGTTGATCCACGTGGCAAGCCATCAACAATGCTCAGTGTTCCCCAAATCTTCCTGAGTCTTCCTCCACACAGTATTCATAAAATGTGGAGAAGGAAATGGCAATCTACTCCAGTATTCTTGCCTGGAAAATTCCCATGGACAAAGGAATCTGGTAGGCTACCATCCATGGGGTCTCAAAGAGCTGGATGCGACTGAACAACCGAGCAAGCATTCATAAAATGTACGTATTTATTCTTTTACCTATTTTTGGAAAAATTAATGTTACAGGGGTACGTAGAGCCTATGTTTTATTGATTTCAGTTCAGTTCAGTCTCTCAGTTGTGTCCAACTCTTTGCGACCCCATGAACCACAGCATGCCAGGCATCCTTGTCCATCACCAACTCCCGGAGTCCACCCAAACCCATGTCTATTGAGTCGATGACGCCATCCAACCATTTCATCCTCTGTCGTCCCCTTCTTCTCCTGTCTTCAATCTTTCCCAGCATCAAGGTCTTTTCCAATGTGTCAGCTCTTTGCATGAGGTGGCCAAAGTATTGGAGTTTCAGCCTCAGCATCAGTCCTTCCAATGAACACCCAGGGCTGATCTCCTTTAGGACGGACTGGTTGGATGTCCTTGCAGTCCAAGGGACTCTCAAGAGTCTTCTCCAACACTACAGTTCAAAAGAATCAATTCTTTGGTGCTCAGCTTTTTTTATAGTCCAACTCTCACATCCATACATGACCACTGGTTAGACGGACCTTTGTTGACAAAGTAATGTCTCTGCTTTTTAATATGCTGTCTAGGTTGGTCATAACCTTCCATCCAAGGAGTAAGTGTCTTTTAATTTCATGGCTGCAATCACCATCTGCAGTGATTTTGGAGCCCAGAAAAATAAAGTTAGCCACTGTTTCCACTCTTTCCCCATCTATTTGGCATGAAGTGACCAGATGCCATGATTTTAGTTTTCTAAATTTTGAGCTTTAGGCCAACTTTTTCACTCTCCTCTTTCACTTTCATCAAGAGGCTTTTTAGTTCTTCTTCACTTTCTGCCGTAAGGGTGGTATCATCTGCATATCTGAGGTTATTGATATTTCTCCCGGCAATCTTGATTCCAGCTTGTGCTTCTTCCAGCCCAGCGTTTCTCATGATGTACTCTGCATAGAAGTTAAATAAGCAGGGTGACAATACACAGACTTGACGTACTCCTTTTCCTATTTGGAACCAGTCTGTTGTTCCATGTCCAGTTCTAACTGTTGCTTCCTGACCTGCATATAGGTTTCTCAAGAAGCAGGTCAGGTGGTCTGGTATTTCCATCTCTTTCAGAATTTTCCACAGTTTATTGTGATCCACACAGTCAAAGGCTTTGGCATAGTCAATAAAGCAGAAATAGATGTTTTCCTGGAACTCTCTTGCTTTTTCTATGATCCAGCAGATGTTGGCAATTTGATCTCTGGTTCCTCTGCCTTTTCTAAAACCAGCTTGAACATCTGGAAGTTCACGGTTCATGTATTGCTGAAGCCTGGCTTGGAGAATTTTGAGCATGACTTTACTAGCGTGTGAGATGAGTGCAATTGTGCGGTAGTTTGAGCATTCTTTGGCATTGCCTTTCTTTGGGATTGGAATGAAAACTGACCTTTTCCAGTCCTGTGGCCACTGCTGAGTTTTCCAAATTTGCTGGCATACTCAGTGCAGC
Source organism: Bos javanicus (assembly GCF_032452875.1). Taxonomy (NCBI): domain Eukaryota; kingdom Metazoa; phylum Chordata; class Mammalia; order Artiodactyla; family Bovidae; genus Bos; species Bos javanicus. Next base: position 9,218,861 of record NC_083876.1, on the reverse strand, counting down.
ACTTTCACAGCATCATCTTTCAGGCTTTGGAATAGCTCAACTGGAATTCCATCACCTCCACTAGCTTTGTTCATAGTGATGCTTCCTAAGGTCCACTTGACTTCACATTCCAGGGTGTCTGGCTCTAGGTGAGTGATCACACCATCATGATTATCTGGGTCATGAAGCTCTTTTTTATACAGTTCTTCTGTGTATTCTTGCCACCTCTTCTTAATATCTTCTGCTTTTGTCAGGTCCATACCATTTCTGTCTTTATCGAGCCCATCCTTGCATGAAATGTTCCCTTGGCATCTCTAATTTTCTTGAAGAGATCTCTAGTCTTTCCCGTTCTGTTGTTTTCCTCTATTTCTTTGCACTGATCACTGAGGAAGGCTTTCTTATCTCTCCTTGCTATTCTTTGGAACTCTGTATTCAAATGGGTCTATCTTTCCTTTTCTCCTTTGCTTGTCACTTCCCTTGTTTTCACAGCTATTTGTAAGGCCTCCTCAGACAGCCATTTTTCTTTTTTGCATTTATTTTTTTTGGGAGGATTGTTTTGATTCCTGTCTCCTGTTCAATGTCACGAACCTCCATCCATAGTTCATTAGGCACTCTGTCTGTCAGATCTAGTCCCTTAAATCTATTTCTCACTTCCACTGTATAGTCATAAGGGATTTGATTTAGGTCAGACCTGAATGGTCTAGTGGTTTTCTCCATTTTCTTCAATTTCAGTCTGAATTTGGCAATAAGGAGTTCATGATCTGAGCCACAGTCAGCTCCCAGTCTTGTTTATGCTGACTGTATAGAGCTTCTCTATCTTTGACTGCAAACAATATAATCAATCTGATTTCAGTGTCAACCATCTGGTGATATCCATGCGTAGAGTCTTCTCTTGTGTTGTTGGAAGAGAGTGTTTGCTATGACCAGTGTGTTCTCTTGGCAGAACTCTATTAGCCTTTGCCCTGCTTCATTCTGTACTCCAAGGCCAAATTTGCTTGTTACCCCAGGTGTTTTTTGACTTCCTACTTTTGCATTCCAGTCCCCTATGATGAAAAGGACACTTTTTGGGGTGTTAGTTCTAGAAGGTCTTGTAGATCTTCATAGAAGTGTTCAATTTCAGCTTCTTCAGTGTTATTGGTTGGGGCATAGACTTGGATTACTATGATATTGAATGGTTTGCCTTGGAAATGAACAGAGATCATTCTGTCATTTTTGAGATTGCATCCTTGTCCTGCATTTCGGACTCTTTTGTTGACTATGATGGTACTCCATTTCTTCTAAGGGATTTCTGCCCACAGTAGTAGATATAATGATCATCTGAGTTAAATTCACCTATTCCAATCCATCTTAGTTCACAAATTCCTAGAATGTCGATGTTCATTCTTGCCATCTCCTGTTTGACCACTTGCAATTTGCCTGATTCATGGACCTAACATTCCATGTTCCTATGTAATATTGCTCTTTACAGCATTGAACCTTGCTTCTATCACCATTCGCATCCACAACTGGGTGTTGTTTTAGCTTTGGCTGAATCCCTTCATTTTTTCTGGAGTTATTTCTGCACTGATCACCAGTAGTATACTGAGCACCTACCAACCTGGGGTTGGTATTTATTGATTTAGGCAGGAATAAAAACCAGTGTGTCTTTGGACTGCAAGGAGATAAAACCAGTCCATTCTAAAGGAGATCAGTCCTGGGTGTTCTTTGGAAGAACTGATGCTAAAGCTGAAACTTCAATACTTTGGCCACCTCATGCGAAGAGTTAACTCACTGGAAAAGACTCTGATGCTGGGAGGGGTTGAGGGCAGGAGGAAAAGGGGATGACAGAGGATGAGATAGCTAGATGGCATCACCGCCTCGATGGACATGAGTTTGGGTGAACTCTGGGAGTTGTTGATGGACAGGGAGGTGTGCTGAAATTCATGGGGTTGCAAAGAGTCAGACACGACTGAATGACTGAACTGAACTGAACTGAAAAATCAGGGAGTGAAAAATGTGATCAGTTCTTTTTTTGTTTGTTTGTTTAACCACAAACACCTGCCAAATGATAGATAACGAAAGAAAACTGCCTAATTAGGTCAACTTTAGGATGGTAAATTTCTGACATGATAAGAAAACCAAATTTTCAAATCAAAATATACCAAAGATTAATTACAAGATAATCACAAGGGCTTGTGTCATTTTTTTGAGATTGACACAATCTTGGCTTCAGATAAAACTCTTCCCCTTTACCCTTGGAAACTATTATAATTTCATGAATAGTCAAACTTACACATAACATTTTTGATATACATCCAAATGTTGACAGGTCTTTCAGTGTTTTTAAATGTGAGCTGCTAAAACATACACATACTGAACATTCATCAAGATAGTACAGTTAATTCTGAGCCACATGTAATAAAATTTCCATTCCCTTTACTAGTTAAGAAAAATTACAAAGCAAAAGCCTAAATAAGATGAAAATATTAAACTTGACTTGGAATGTATTCAACGGATTAAAAAAATTTATGGTATACTCACAGATAAACCCACTAACATGCCTCCCAGACAGTCATGATTCTAAGTATTCCCCCACTCCTGACCTTTGCTAACTCTAGGACTCAGCAAGGAATTTGATGAAAAAGGGGAATTATTTTTCATCTCCAATGCTATTTTTAATCCAATTCTCTATTTGGATTATCCATGACCAAATTTTAATCCTAGCTCTATTACATTAATATTCAGAATATTTTTGATCTGACTTTATTAAATATTATTAGTTGATTTACAAAGAAAATCAATATTATCATTAGTAAAACATAGGTCAACGAAGTATGGAAAAATTATATTTTTTCCAGAATTAGGAAATTCAAATTTGAGGATGATCCAACCAGTCCATCTTAAAGGAGATAAGTCCTGGGTGTTTATTGGAAGGACTGATGCTGAAGCTGAAACTCCAATACTTTGGCCACCTGATGCCAAGAGCTGACTCATTGGAAAAGACCCTGATGCTGGGAAAGATTAAGGGCAGGAGGAGAAGGGGACGACAGAGGAAGAGATGGTTGGATGCCATCACTGACTCAATGGACATGAGTTTGGATGAACTCCGGAACTTGCTGATGGACAGGGAGGCCTGGCATGCTGCGGTTCACAGGGTCGCAAAGAGTCAGACAGGACTGAGCAACTGAACTGAACTGAACTGAACATTATTTGCAATTCTCCATCTAACTATTCTTTGTATTTCATAAAGTCAAACAATGGATTAACCTATCACTTAGCAAAACTTATACCAAGGCTGAAGCTCCTCAAATTAAACTTGGGCAGAGCTCAGCATTTGCCTCAGAACCCTTCAATAATTCCTTCTTACTCTAACATTGTAAATGCCATTATACGTATGTTTTACTCATCATCTTAGTTGACTATGAGTTTTGGAGGGCAAAAAATCACTTTTTTCTATCTTTTACCATACTTACAGAAGAGAATTAGTAAGTACTTACAAAACTAGATCATAAGGAACTAAACAGAGATAGAATAATACTGAGCATCAGTGGTAGGATACAGATTCCTGGTCTGCATATAATTATATTTATTTTCGAAACTTTGCCTTGGACTTAAATACCACATTGGAGGACGTTCAGTCTTGTCTCTATTTCTCATCTGAAGTGATCATTCCACTCTCTGATGTCTAAGAGTAAAACTGCCTTACAATTCATCTAAGAGTTAATCATCCACTCTTATTGTAATAGAATCAAAAAACCATTAGCGTTTGCTCTGATTCTTGATATGGATTTTGGTATCATGGGTATGTCCAACTGCTCTTATTCTTGATCTGTATGTTGGTAATGTGGATATATTCAATTGTGGATATATTAAAAAATATTTTGAACTACAACTTGTTATATATACTCTTCTGTATATATGTTATACTTCAAGAAACAAACAAAAAATCTCTGAAGTCTGTGAAAGCTCAAATTAAAAAAAAAGAATTAATCATCTACTATTTGTGACATCATCTCTATTATGATTATTAAATCTTTGACTACTATTGATGTTTTACATGTTTATACCATTTTCCTATTTGGAGAATCATGTCTTAAGTATCTTTGTGCATATAGAATCTTTGCATAATCTATGCATTATTTTCTTCTTCAGTTTAACTTGGTGAAGAATAATTTCTATCCTTTTTTTTTGTTTTACTTTTTCCATCTACTTAGGCTTTATGAAAATAACTTTAAACTTAGTTATTCCTAAAATTTTAAAATCATAAAGATTTATTGCCTTTCTGAAAGAGAAACTTAAGACTGTATTTAGGATATTCATGATGTAAACATCCCCATACAAGCATTCATTTTAAAACAGAATTCTGAACATTAGAAATGTAGACAAGGAAAGGAATTCCTAAAGCTGTTACCTCTTTTAGCTAGGATAAAACTATGCAAAAAATAGTCCCAACCAGCTAAACCATTTTAAGTCCTAGTGAGTTGCTTTTACGGTGTGCTACACTGGACAATCTGCTGATTATTTAAGACAGGCGAGAGCTTATCAACATGAAAGCCCATGTAAATATTTAACTGAGAAATTACTTAGAATTAACTGGTTCACAGCAGAATTTTGAAGTGTTTAACAAATACAGACAATGTTTCCTAGAGTTAATGTGGTAGATTAATTGCATTTTAACACATTTTCATTTGTGAAATGAGGGCAAAATATATTCATAACTTCTCAATCAAAAAAAAGGAGCTAAAGTAAAAAATGGAAGTTTCATTTAAAAATATTCTTTGTACTCTCTTGCCAGAAATGTTGCAGAACATAGGATCCCTAAAACCCACTTCAACAAAAATGTTATGCCAGTAGGTGTATTTTAAGTGTTATGATTATTACTTTAGAATATGCTTCATAGGCTTGAGACACAAAATTAAGCAGAATCTATATAAATTCTTTGGCTACCACCAGGGCATTTTCTTTCTTTCTAAGAGTGTGTACAAAATTAAGATGGAAAACAAAGTTATCTGTCTTTATAGAAAATTTCATGCCTTTAATATGAGAATAATGGGAAAAAATTTCATAAGTTGGAGGTATCAGAACAAAACACAAAAACAAGTAAGTAAAAGTATAATAAAGTCCACAGTCATGGGAAGCGATTTTCATACAAGTTCTGAGAAGCAGCATTTAAGAATGTTTATGATGAGAAAGGAGTAGCCAGTTTTATACTATTTTACAGAATTATCAGGACTAACACAAGAAAGAATTTCCCTTAGGATGTGTAAGTATTCAGCAAGGGAATTCTATATTACACATAAAGAGCCTATCATTTTATCATAAGCAGTTGTCACACACTAAGAAACAGATGCTTTTGAAAGAAAAACAGTAGAACCTTTTCTATATACTGAAAAAGCCCTTGCAAACCTTTTCAGTAACACTGACAACAGAAGGATAAGAGCTGTCACCAGAAAGAAAACTTTATGACAGATTTGTGTGAACAGGAATGTTTCAATCATTCTCAGTCACAGTAAACAGGTTCCATAATTGGATGGACAATTTTATCTTACCTTCAACAATTTAAAAAATGGAGGTCATTCGCTGTGCTTTCAAAACTTAACTATTTCATTCGAAAGCTTTGGCAGCAGTTTAGACATGAACTATAATGAATTATTGTTCCTTGTGATTGCAGGGTAAATTTTAACACTAATCTTTTTCTATGTTTTCTGAACTCAGAAATCACATTTCTTATTATTATATAGATTCTGAAATAGCATTTCTTCAGTCACTATTGTTTCAATCAATAAAAACTAGAAATATTCTAAATTAAATAATAGAACCTAGTCTCTGACTCTGGAATGCTGTGGGGAATCTGTATGTCCCACAGATTTTTCTCTAACAGTGACTTTTCCCTCTATGATGAAGCACTCCATTTCAAAAGTGTTTTATATATATAGAGAGAGATAGATATAGATATAGATATCCTCAGTTCCATTTCCTTCTGCATATTATCTAGCAATATGGACTGTATTTAGAAGGTGTTGAATGGATGAATGACTGCTAAGATTCTGATTCTTTGCACTTCTCCTGGTACTTCTGCTCTACTGAGGACATTAATTGCCATAGCTACAGAAATTCCAATTTAGAAACCTATATTCTTCATCCTCAAATCCCACTTGGTACCAAAATAATCCAAGTTATTTAAAATTCTTATGTGGTAGTACTGCAAAGTAGATGCTACACTTCTATTTGGAGGAGTTTGCCCTTCATCAGAAGAAGAAATATAAGCTTCTTTCTTTAATTTATCTCACACTGATGAGGATTAAGTATTTACTTTTTGAAAATACAACAGGAACTGCAGAGATTAAAGTATCCATATAAACCATTAATTACAAAGCAGTAGATCCAATTGAGTTACTTTAAATGCTTATTATCATCTAAAATAATGTAGTTTCCTATTTGGCAATTATTCTTGACTCACTTTTATTGATTAGTCATAAGCAATTTCATATTTTAGTAATTTCATATTTGTAATTATTCTTGGCTGTGAAAATCTTACATGAAACAGCTTGATTTCAGTTAAACTCAAGGCTCTGTTTACAAGTAAAAAATTACAAGTACAAAATCCATTTGTATTATCTGCTTTAATGATTTGTGTGAGGGAGAATGTGATTGATTAGTTTTAATGATTAGTTTGATTCTCATAACAATCTGTACCTTGGGCTGGCGTTGCATAGCTCAGTGACCACAGGAAGACATAGTTCTACTGCAGAAAGAGGGAGAGTCTGTACATAGGCTATTTTCATATATCTTCCAATGTCTTCTGAAGAATAGATATCATAATAGAAATACAATTCTAAATGTAATAGTATCAATAATGTTTGCATTTGGGCTGCATTACATACATTGCATTGCATTTGGGCTGCATTGCATACACTGCATTGCATTTGGGCTGCATTGCATACATAAATGACTAGCCTGAAGGAAATAAGATAGTAAATTTAGGATTAAAACAGAAATAAGTATACAGAGATATCCATACACTATATAAAAGATCTAGGAGTTTAATCAGATAACTGAAGATGGTTTATACAACATGAGGTTAAGTAAGCTGCAATTGAGTAAGATGGTGAAATGAAACTTCCAATGGGGAACATGTTCTATACTATAACAAAGAAAAAATTCTAAATATTAAAATATACATTGAAGACTTTCCATTTTTTAGCTTCTTTTGACCTCCCTCCTTTCTGCCAAAGGCATTAATTTTACTCAGGAAGACTAAGATAATAATAGTATAAATGTAAAAACAATGGAAGAGTCAACATAGATATAAATGGGGGCTGAAAATTAGACTCTATCAGCAGAAGAGTGTTTCTAAATGTCATCACCATCTATTGGGAGATGTTCCCATAGATCATAAAGTTTAACCATAAGTCACATGGCACAGAGGAAGGAGCAGATACAAGGGTACTTCTATCCATTTGGAAAGGGGATGGAAAAGTGTGTTTCCCCTCTGTTTCCCTGAGTGAAGAGTTTCAGGAGAAGAATGGTGAGATAATCAGAAAATAGAATTCTTGCTTTTTCTCTTCTTAGAAAACTAGGAAGAAAAAAGAATTCATAAAACATCAGATTTATCAGCAACATCACTGATGGTAAAAGACAATGGAGCAAAACTTTTGTAATTTTGATGGAAATAATTCTCAATCTTGAATTATATACCAAGACAAATTATCAACCAAGAATGTGAGTAGAATAGAAACATTTTTAGACGTGTAAAAACTCAGAAAAATTACCTCCTTTTTACATTTTCTTAATAATTTTCTCAAGGATGTGTTCACATTAATGAAAGAATAAAATGAAGATAGGAGATGACAAGGCAAAGAAACATTGGAATCAACTCAGGAAAAAAAATAAAGGGAATCACAGAATAGAATTTCATAGTTGGCCTAGAAAGCTTGTAGCTAAGGATAAGTAAGAGGTCTGAAAGGGACTCCCTCAGGTGAGAGCATTTGCAAAGTATGGAAGATAAATGCAGGGGAAACAGATAACTAGAAACACCAGAAAACAACAATAAAACAATTCAAGAAAGGAAAGTACATACTTGGCTCTGCAAATACTCATGCAATCATAAAAATGTGAACATTTTATATTTTTACAATAAGAATAATACTATGACTCCTTTAACCCTTCTCCTGTGGTGGGCATCTAGATTGTTTCCATTCTTTTACTATTTCAAACACTGCTGAAATTTTACCCTTGTATGTGCTTAATTTCATAAATGAGGGAGACTATCTGTAGCTATATTTTCTGGTTCAGAGAAAATTTGAAATGATGGTAGGCAGAATCAAATCTTCATCCACAGAGACTGCCTGCTGGTATTCTTATCTCAGAATATATGAGTGTGTTTCTTTACATTTGTGTACATATACTGTACTATTAAACTCTTAGACTTTTACTGATCAATTTTTTTATTATGGTAAGAATTTTTATTATGAGATCTACCCTCTTAATAAAATTCTAAGTGCACAACAGAGTATTGCTAACTTTGAGCACAAAGGCATACAGCAGATCTCTAGAGCTTATTAATCCTATATAACATGCACTTTGGCATTGCCTTTCTTTGGGATTGGAATGAAAACTGACCTTTTCCCAGGCCTGTGGCCACTGCTGAGTCTTCCAAATTTGCTGGCATATTGAGTGCAGCACTTTCACAGCATCATCTTTCAGGATTTGAAATAGCTCAACTGGAATTCCATCACCTCCACTAGCTTTGTTTGTAGTGATGCTTTCTAAGGCCCACTTGACTTCACATTCCAGGATTTCTGGCTCTAGGTGATTGATCACACCATCATGATTATCTTGGTCGTGAAGATCTTTTCTGTTCAGTTCTCATGTGTATTCCTGCCACATCTTCTTAATATCTTTGCTTCTGTTAGGTCCATACCATTTCTGTCCTTTATCGAGCCCATTTTTGCATGAAATGTTCCCTTGGTATCTCTAATTTTCTTGAAGTGATCTCTAGTCTTTCCCATTCTGTTGTTTTCCTCTATTTCTTTGCATTGATCGCTAAGGAAGGCTTTCTTATCTCTTCTTGCTATTCTTTGGAACTCTGCATTCAGATGCTTATATCTTTCCTTTTCTCTTTTGCTTTTCACTTCTCTTCTTTTCACAGCTATTTGTAAGGCCTCCTCAGACAGCCATTTTGCCTTTTTTGCATTTCCTTTCCATGGGGATGGTCTTTGCCAACAAAGGTCTGTCTAGTCAAGGCTATGGTTTTCCCTGTGGTCATGTATCGATGTGAGAGTTGGACTGTGAATAAAGCTGAGCGCCGAGGAATTGATGTTTTTGAACTGTGGTGTTGGAGAAGACTCTTGAGACTCCCTTGGACTACAAGGAGATCCAACCAGTCCATTCTGAAGAAGATCAGCCCTGGGTGTTCTTTGGAAGGAATGATGCTAAAGCTGAAACTCCAGTACTTTGGCCACCTCATGCGAAGAGTTGACTCATTGGAAAAGACTCTGATGCTGGGAGGGATTGGGGGCAGGAGGAGAAGGGGACGACAGAGGATGAGATGGCTGGATGGCGTCACTGACTCGATGGACGTGAGTCTGAGTGAACTCCGGGAGTTGGTGATGGACAGGGAGGCCTGGCGTGCTGCAATTCATGGGGTCGCAAAGAGTCGGACACAACTGAGTGACTGAACTGAACTGAACTGAACGTTCACTTTCTGTTTTTTATAGCAGCTCCCTAATCTCCTCTCCTCCCATCTCCTGGCAAGCATCATTTTACTCTCTGTTTCTATGAATTTGACTATTTCAGATACAAGTGGAATCAGACAGTCTTTGTCCTTCTGTTGAGTGGCTTATGTCAGTTAATGTCTTTCAGGTTCATTCATGTTTTAGAATAGGGCAGGGTTTCCTTCTTTTTTAAGGCTGAATAATATTCCACTGTATATATATACCTGGCTTCCCAGGTGGCTCAGTGCCACCTGCCAAGCAGGAGACATGGGATTGATCCCCGGATAAGGAGGATCCCCTGGAGAAGGAAATGGTAACCCACTCCAGTATTCTTGCCTGGGAAATCCCATGGACAGAGGAACCTGGCAGGCTACAGTTCATATGGTCACAAATACTTGGACATGAGTTAGTGACTAAAACCACCAGCACCACATATGCATCACATTTTTATCCATTTATCCATCCATGGACATTTAGGTTATTTCCATATCTTGGCACAGACATAGAAAAAGATCTTCAACACTACTAATCATTAGGGAAATGCAAGCCAAAACCACAGTGAGATACCATCTCACACCTGCTGGAATGACTACTGCTGAAAAAAAATGTTAACAAAAATGTGGAAAATTGGAACACTTGTACACTGTTGGTGGGAAGGTAAAATGGTACAGCTGCTATGAAAAACAGTATAAAGGTTACTAGAAAAACTAAAAATAGAATTACTATATAATCAGAAACCCTACTTCTGAGTATATATCCAAAGGAATTGAGAGAAGTGCCAAATTTGCAGGTGAAAACTAGTATTTCAGAGTCTTTTAGTTTACATTGATCTATTATAAGTGAATTAAGATGTTTTTTTAATATGTTGAAGAGTGACCTTATTCTTCCTTTTCTAGGAAATCTGTTAACACACTTTTAAAAATCATCACTTTGTCTTAGGATTCAGGTTTGTATTTCAATTCACTTCAATTCAGTCACTCAGTCATGTCTGACTCTTTTTGACCCCATGGACTGCAGCATGCCAGGCTTCCCTGTCCATCACAACTCCTGGAGATTGCTCAAACTCATGTCCTTTGTTCGGAGAAGGAAATGGCAACCCACTCCAGTATTCTTGCCTAGAGAATCCCGTGGACAGAGGAGCCTGGTGGGCTGCTGTCTATGGGGTCACACAGAGTCAGACATGACTGAAGAGACTTAGCATGCAGGCATACATTGGAGAAGGAAATGGCAACCCACTCCAGTATTGTTGCCTGGAGAATCCCAGGGACAGAGGAGCCTGGTTAGCTGCTGTCTATGGGGTCACACAGAGTCGGACATGACTGAAGAGACTTAGCAGCAGCAGCATGTCCTTCAAGACAGTGATGCCATCCCACCATCTCATCCACTGTCTTCCCTTTCTCATCCTGCCTTCAATCTTTCCCATCATCAGGGTCTTTTCCAATGAGTCGGTTTTTCGCATCAGGTGGCCAAAGTATTAGAGTTTCAGCATCAACATCAGTCCTTCCAATGAATATTCAGGACTGATTTTCTTTAGGATAGACTGGTTAGATCTCCTTGCAGTCCAACTATCAACAGTCATTCTCCAACACCGCACTTCAAAAGCATTAATTCTTCACCACTCTGCTGTCTTTATGGTGCAACTCTCACATCCATACATGACTACTGGAAAAACCATAGCTTTGACTAGATGGACCTTTGTTGGCAAAGTAATGTCTCTGTTTTTTAATATGCTGTTAGCTTTTCTTCCAAGGAGCAAGTGTCTTTTAATTTCATGACTGAAGTCACCATCTGCAGTGATTTTGGAGCCGAAGAAAATAAAGTGTGTCACTGTTTCCGTTGTTTCCCCATCTATTTGCCATGAAGTGATGAGACAGGATGCTATAATCTTCGCTTTTTGAATACTGAGTTTTAAACCTGCTTTTTCCACTCTCCTCTTTCACTTTCATCAAGAGGCTCTTCAGTTCCTCTTCACACACTGACATAAGGGTGGTGTCATTGACATATCTGAGCTTATTGATATTTCTCTCGGCGATCTTTATTCAGCTTGTGCTTCATCCAGCCCAGCGTTTCACATGATTTACTCTGTATAAAAGTTAAATAAGTAGGGTGATGATAAATAGCCTTGATGTACTCCTTTTCCCAAATTGGAACCAGTTTGCTGTTCCATGTCCAGTTCTAACTGCTGCTTCCTGACTTGCATACAGATTTCTCAGGAGGCAAGTCAGGTCGTCTGGTATTCCCATCTCTTTCAGAGTTTTTCACTGTTTGTTGTGATCCACACAGTCAAAGGCTTTGGCATAGTCAATAAAGCAGAAGTAGAAATTTTTCTGGAACTCTCTTGCTTTTTTGATGATCCAACAGATGTTGGCGATTTGATCTCTGATTTCTCTGCCATTTCTAAATCCAGCTTGAACATCTGGACATTCTCGGTTTATGTACTGATGAAGCCTGGCTTGTAGAATTTTGAGCATTACTTTGCTAGCATGTGAGATGAGTGCAATTGTGTGGTATTTTGAGCATTCTTTGGGACTGGAATGAAAATGGACCTTTTCCAGTCCTGTGGCCACTTCTGAGTTTTCCACATTTGCTGGCATACTGAGTGCAGCACTTTCATAGCATCATCTTTTAGGATTTGAAAGAGCTCAACTGGAATTCCACCATCTCTACCAGCTTTGTTCGAAGTGATGCTTCCTAAAGTCCACTTAACTTCGCGTTCCAAGATGTCTGTCTTAGGTGAGTGATCACACCATCGTTGTTATCTGGGTCATTAAGATCTTTTTTTGTATAATTCCTTGGTGTATTTTTGCCACCTTTTCTTGATATCTTCTGCTCCTTCTAGGGCCATACAATTTCTGTCCTTTATTGTGCCCATTTTTGCATGAAATGTTCCCTTGGTATCTCTATTTTCTTGAATAAATCTCTAGTCTTTCCCATTCTATTGTTTTCCTCTATTTCTTTGTATTGATCACGGAGGAAGACTTTCTTATCTCTCCTTCCTATTCTTTGGAACTGTGCATTCTGATGGGTATATCTTCCATTTTCTCCTTTGCCTTTAGCTTCTCTTCTTTTCTCAGTAAGGCCTCCTCAAACACCCATTTTGCCTTTTTGCATTTCTTTTTCTTGGAATGGTCTTGATCACTGCCTCCTTTTACAGTGTCACAAACTTCTGTTTACAGTTCTTCAGGCACTCTATCAGGTCTAAACCCTTGAATCTATTTGTCACTTGCACTAAAGCAATTTGATTTAGGTAATAGCTGAATGGTCTAGTGGTTTTCCCTACTTTTTAAAATTTAAGTCTGAATTTTGCAACAGGGAGTTCATGATCTGAGCCACAGTCAGCTCCCGATCTTGTTTTTGCTGACTATAGAGAGCTTCTCCATCTTTGACTGCAAAGAATATAATCAATCTGATTTTGGTGTTGACCATCTGGTGGTCTCCATGTGTAGAGTCATCCTTTGTGCTGCTGGAAGAGGGTGTTTGCTATGACCAGTGCGTTCTCTTGGCAAAACTCTGTTAGCTTTTGCCATGTTTCATTCTGTATTTCAAGGTCAAACTTGCTCGTTACTCCAGGTATCTCTTGACTTGCTAGTTTTTTATTCCAGTCCCTTATGATGAAAAGGACATCTTTTTTTGGTTAGTTCTAGAAGGTCTTGTAGGTCCTCATAGAACCACTCAGTGTCAGCTTCTTTGGCATTAGTGATTGGGGCATAAACTTGGATTACTGTGATACTGAATGGTTTGCCTTGGAAAGGAAGAGAGATCATTCTGTCATTTTTGAGACTGTGCCCAAGTACTGCATTTCGGACTCTTTTGTTGACTATGATGGCTACTCCATTTCTTCTAAGGGATTCTTGCCCACAGTAGTAGATATAATGGTCATCTGAATTAAATTCACCCATTCCAGCCCACTTTAGTCCACTGATCCCTAAAATGTTAATGTTCACTCTTGCCATCTTCTGTTTGATCACTTCCAATTTACCTTGACTCGTGGACCTAACATTCCAGGTTCCTATGCAATATTGCTCTCTACAGCATCAGACTTTACTTCCATCACCAGTCACTTCCACAACTGGGGGGTGTTTTTGCTTTGGCTCTGTCTCTTCATTCTCTCTGGAATAATTTCTCCACTTTTCTCTGGTGGCATATTGGGCACCTACCAATCTCAGGAGTCTTTCAGGGTCATATCTTTTTGGTTTTTCATACTGTTCATGGGGTTCTCAAGGCAAGAATACTGAAGTGGTTTGCCATTACCTTGTACTTACTGATGGCAGAATAAAAGAAATGGCCTTTATAGATTACACAAGCCTAGTTAACTCTGTAGAACACTTGAAGAATGCCAAGGTGGCTGCTTAAATATTGAACAGATAATTCTTAATTCACAAAATCAGTGAGAACTCTCTGTGAATTAAGAATGAACTATATGGTGCATTTTGGTGTTTTATGCACTAATGGGTAAAGTAGTTGCCTTATCTGTTTATTGATTTTTTGTGAATGTTAAATGAGAAAATGCATGCTAATGGTTTTTTATATTGACCAAAAAGACTAATCCTTGGATAAATATTAGAATCCTGAGACTTCATTAAATACATTTGAGAGCTTAACTCCATTTCTGTGGAAATTATATTGAAGTTCAATGGACAAATTAGTCTATATGTAAGTATTGTTTTAAACACAATCTTTTATAAATGGGGTCAAACCTTACCCTACATACTCACATTTATTTTATAGAGTGAATGAATTAATGCCATGTCTGTGTACCTCCACTTCAGTGCACATAACATCCATAAGATTAGTTTCAATGTGTCACATACACCCTCCAGGATGCTGTTCCTGTGTCACTTTTCAATCTGCTGGGTTGGTAAAATGATGTATCTTCCAAATAACCAGAATGTTATTTATGTAAATGTTATCTATGATAGCCAGGAACAAACCTTTTCAAGCTACCAATAAAACACTAGAAAGTTGGCATGAAAGTAAATTATAATTGATGTTTTCTTAATATTTCAATGAAATGGAGCATTCAGAAAGTTCTTTTCAAGCTTCTGAAAAACAATAACTAGTGTATCAAGTGAACCAATCAGGATAATTTGAGTCAGTGTACTAACAGAAGCTGTGACAAGCAACCAAACAACAGTGAGTAAAAACCAATGTGAACAGGGAAGAAAAAGACTCTCCTATCAGCACAGAACCAAAAGGCAGATGATCTAGTGCAAAGGTCCTCAACCTCTGGGATCTAATACCCGAAGACCTGAGGTGGAGCGGATGTAATAATAATAAAGTACACAATATATGTAATGGGTTTGAATCATTCTGAAACCATCCTCTTCACCCTGGTCCATGGGAAAAATAATGTCTTCCAGGGAATGTCCCTGGTGCCAAAAACTTGGGGACTGCTGCTCTAATCCAACAGTTCATCATCATTTCAACAAACCCTTTGATGATGTTCACACACTCACAATCCAAAATAGGAACAAGATAGGAACTGACACTATTGAGTACCTGCTATCATGTCAGGAACCCTCTTAACCACCTTACATGATTTTATTTAATTCTAATAACTTTAAGAAATATCATTTTCCCTTTTAATAGATGAGAAAACAAACTCCCTGAGGATAATACCGAAAATAAGTGAGGGACCTGACGTCTAAACTCAAGTGTGTCTGACCCCCAAGCCCTATTCTACCTTGATAATATTCTACTTCCACTTCCAAAGAATTATTTGGAACATATGATTTATTTCAATGTGCATAGTCTTAAACCATGGATTGCATTTCAGGTCAATCTTGTATTTAAGATCCTCAACATTATTGATATGCTGCTGCTGCTGCTAAGTTGCTTCAGTTGTGTCCGACTCTGTGCGACCCCATAGACTGCAGCCTACCAGGCTTCTCCATCCCTGGGATTCTCCAGGGAAGAACACTGGAGTGGGTTGCCATTTCCTTCTCCAATGCATGAAAGTGAAAAGTGAAAGTGAAGTCGCTCAGTCGTGTCTGACTCTTAGCAACCCCATGGACTGCAGCCTACCAGGCTCCTCCATCCATGGGATTTTCTGGGCAACAGTACTGGAGTGGGGTGCCATTGCCTCTTCCCATTATTGATATATTAAGATATTAAAATTTCCAGAATATATTATACTGGGAAACTAACAGTGGTTGTGAAACAGGATGACATTCTATTTTAAAAAGTGGAACTAAAAGCCAATAGCATAGACTCAAGGGAAGTTAAGAACAGCAAAGCTGACATTTGAGTATTAGAACTGGTTAGAAGCTGAATGAGGCAGCAGTGCAGTTAGCAGTAGTGTGGTAAACAAAAAAGCAACTGTTTGCTAGGATTTGTTTTAGAGACAATTCTCCACAAACCTTTTGCATTTCCGCCTGTGTTGTGAGTAAGCACTAACTGCTCTATGTTCTGAACTATCTTTTTACCCTGCAGGTGGCAGCCTAACCAGAAGGCGACCTAGAGAATTCGGATTGAATTCTAGCTCAGTCACCTGGATGCTCTCGTTGGCTGAATGTGGTCCTAGATCAAAAAGACAATGGCCATTTGGTTTATAACATGGCTCACTCAGCACCCTTATAGCAGCCCACCTGGCTAAAGTGAGAGACAGGATGGGTCTCTGTAAGTTGTCTTAAAAATTTGTATGTCCTTACTGATGTTCCTGGTTTAATGTTTCAAGTCAAGGGGAAAGGTCAATTCAGAAACTTGATAAAATCATCTGGTTTTCTAAAACAGAGTTGGATGTTTCAGGTGGTTTGCTCAGCAGCTTGGGTATGGGATTCTGGGGAACATGGTGAGGTCAATACTAATGGTTCGCCTCAGGTTGCTTGGCATCCCGTTAACAGTGGCCCTTGTTAAATGCTAGATGAGACAAGTTGAAAGTTTGGTTCCAGCCTCTTTTGGTGAGGCTAATCCGAGAGGCTGAATGAGTGGCACACTCGTGGGAAAATTTCCCTTTTAAAGTTCAGACAGCAGAGATAGGAGAGGGGGGTGTTGTTGGGAGATAGTGGGTCTTTCCATGGCTCTTGTATATATTCTGTGTATCTCATGAGGGAAGTACAAATTGCCTTTTAGTTCTGAACTATCTCTTTAAGGATGTTTAGCATCTACTCCTGAGGCTTGGGCAAGGGTAATCCACAGAAACGTGACGCTCGTGCTGCCTGAGTCTATGAACAATAACTTTGTTTCTGACCCAGGAGTCTCATGTGCTCTTCCAGGACCCATGAAACTATGGCTGGCTAAATTGTAAAATTTCGTACCCTTCACAGTTCTTGAGAATGGTAAGTCAAACCCTTTCTCCACACTTGTGATATACCTCACTGTATTATTTATATTTAGTCTTTATACTTTTAACATAATGTGACAAAATAGAGTTTAAAGAAAAAACATTATCAAAGGGATAGATATTAGATCATGTGTAGTTAGACAAATTAGCATCCCTTAGGAAATGCAAAAGAGGAAATAACAGAATTTTAGAGTGGGGAAAATTTAAAACCCCTAATATTGTAGGTGACATGTCCAAGGTAAAATAAACAAACAAACAAATAAATAAAAATAGTTCCACCTTTCAGGATAGATTAGGTTTCTAGTCTCCATATCCAGTGTTTCTTTATTTCTCAAAAGCTGCCTTTAATAATGGATTAGAAAATATAAAGCTTCTGTTTATGACTACAATATAGTAAACAAAAGGTAGGATTCTTCAACTGAGAAGATAATCCCAGTTTCCCACAAACAACATGATTCTCAAACTGATTTTTAACAAATCAGGGACAATAAGTGACATCAGGACTGCCATTGTTGAAAAATTTCAAAGTGGGAGAAAGAGAATCCCTGCCCCAAGTTAATTAGCTTCAGCTGGAGAGCATCTACTTTTCATTATGATGCTCAAGTTCAGTGATTTTAATTTCTCCTATTGACATTTTAGGACTTCTCTGGTAGCTCAGCTGGTAAAGAATCTGCCTGCAATGCAGGAGATCCCAGTTCAATAGGCTACACACTCCTGTATTCTTGGGCTTCTCTAGTGGCTCAGATGGTAAAGAATCTGCCTTCAATGTGTGAAACCTGGGTTCAAACCCTGGGTTGGGAAGATCCCCTGGAGGACGGCATGGCAACCCACTCCAGTATTCTTGCCTGGAGAATTCCCATGGACAAAGGAGCCTGGTGGGCTACAGTCCATGGGGTTGCAAAGTGTCAGATGCGACTAAGCACAGCACATCATTGACATTTTAACTGTAGGATTTGGTGATATTTTGTTTTCATAACATTTCAGCTGCACAGCACTGGAGTGGCGAGCAGCTGAAAAGAGATACCCCACGTCCAAGGTCAGAAGTGGGGGCTGTGAGGAGATACCCCACATCCAAGATCAGAGAAACCCCAGTAAGACAGAAGGTACTGAGAGAGGGCATCAGAGGGCAGACAGACAGAAACCACAGCCTCGCCTAAAACAAAGAAACTATGAGCCATGCCCTGTGGGACCACCCAAGACACATGGATCATGGTGGAGAGTTGTGGCAAAATGTGGTCCACTGGAGAGGGAATGGCAAACCACTTCAGTTTTCTTGCCTTGAGAACCCCATGAACAGTGTGAAAAGGTAAAAAGATAGGACACTGAAAGAGGAACTTCCCAGATCAGTAGGTGCCCAATATGCTACTGGAGATCAGTGGAGAAATAACTCCAGAAATAGTGAAGAGATGGAGCCAAAGCAAAAACAACACCCAGCTGTGGATGGGACTGGTGATGGAGGCAAGGTCTGATGCTGTACAGAACAATATTGCAAAGGAACCTGGAATGTTGAGCTTCCCTGGTGGCTCAGAGGTTAAAGCATCTGCCTGGAATGTGGGAGACCTGGATTTGATCCCTGGGTTGGGAAGATCCCCTGGAGAAGGAAATGGCAACCCACTCCAGTACTCTTGCCTGGAGAATCCCATAGAGGGAGGAGCCTGGTAGGCTACAGTCCATGGGGTCTCAAAGAGTTGGACATGACTGAATGACTTCACTGGAATGTTAGGTCCATGAATCAAGGCAAATTGCAAGTGGTCAAATAGGAGATGGCAAGAGTGAACATCTACATTCTAGGAATCAGTGAACTAAAATGGACTGGAATGGGTGAATTTAACTCAGATGACCATTATATCTATTACTGTAGGCAAGAATCCCTTAGAAAAAATGGAGTAGCCATTATAGTCAACAAAAGAGGCCGAAATGCAGTACTTGGATGCAATCTCAAAAATGACAGAATGATCTCTGTTCGTTTCCAAGGTAAACCATTCAATATCATAGTAATCCAAGTCTATATCCCAACCAGTAATGCTGAAGAAGCTGAACGGTTCTATGAAGACCTACAAGACCTTTTGGAACTAACACCCAAAATAGATGTCCTTTTCATTATAGGGGATCGGAATGCAAAAGTAGGAAGCCAAGATACACCTGAAGTAACAGGTAAATTTGGCCTTGGAATACAAAATGAAGCAGGGCAAAGGCTAGTAGAGTTTTGCCAAGAGAATGCACTGGTCATAGCAAACACCCTCTTCCAACAACACAAGAGAAGACTCTACACATGGACATCAACAGATGGTCAATGCTGAAATCAGATTGATTATATTCTTTGCAGCCAAAGATGGAGAAATTCTCTACAGTTAGCAAAACCAAGACCAGGAGCTAACTGTGGCTCAGATCATGAACTCCTTATTGCCAAATTCAGACTTAAATTGAAGAAAGTAGGGAAAACTACTAGACCATTCAGGTAGAAAATTAAATCAAATCCCTTATTATTATACAGTGGAAGTGGGAAATAGATTTAAGGGACTAGATCTGATAGAGTGTCAGATGAACAATGGACGGGGGTTCCTGACATTATACAGGAGACAGGGAGCAAGACCATCCCCCCAAAAAAGAAATGCCAAAAAGCAAAATGGCTGTCTGAGGAGGCCCTACAAATAGCTATGAAATGAAGAGAAGCAAAAAAACAAAGGAGAAAAGGAAATATATATCCATTTGAATACAGAGTTCCAAAGAATAGCAAGGAGAGATAAAGAAAGCTTTCCCCAGTGACCAGTGCAAAGAAATAGAGGAAAACAACAGAATGGGAAAGACTAGAGATCTCATCAAGAAAATGAGAGATACCAAGGGAACATTTCTTGTAAAGATGGGTTCAATAAAGGACAGAAATGGTATGGACCTAACAGAAGCAGAAGATATTAAGAAGAGGTGGCAAGAACACGGAAGCACTGTACAAAAAAGGTCTTCGTGACCCAGATAATCATGATGAGGTGATCACTCACCTAGAGCCAGACATGCTGGAGTGTGAAGTCAAGTGGGCCTTAGGAAGCATCACTACGAACAAAGTTATTGGAGGTGATGGAATTCCAGTTAAGCTATTTCAAATCCTGAAAGATGATGCTGTGAACATGATGCACTCAATATGCCAGAAAATTTGGATAACTCAGCAGTGGCCACAGGACTGGAAAAGGTCAGTTTTCATTCCAATTCCTAAGAAAGGCAATGCCAAAGAATGCTCAAACCACTGCACAATTGCACTCACCTCACACGCTAGCAAAATAATGCTCAAAATTCTCCAATCCAGGCTTCAACAGTACATGAACCATGAACTTCCAGATGTTCAAGTTGGATTTAGAAAAGGCAGAGGAACCAGAGATCAAATTGCCAACATCCATTGGATCATCAAAAAAGCAAGCGTTCCAGAAGAACTTCTATTTCTGCTTTATTGACTATGCCAAAGCCTTTGACTGTGTGGATCACAATATACTGTGGAAAATTCTGAAAGAGATGGGAATACCAGACCACCTGACCTGCCTCTTGAGAAATTTGTATGCACGTCAGGAAGCAACAGTTAGAACTGGACATGGAACAACAGACTAGTTCCAAATCAGGAAAAGGAGTACATCAAGGCTGTATATTGTCACCCTGCTTAGTTAACTTCTATGCAGAGTACATCATGAGAAACGCTGGGCTGGATGAAGCACAAGCTGGAATCAAGATTGCCGGGAGAAATATCAATAACCTCAGATATGCAGATGACACCACCCTTATGGCAGAGAGTGAAGAAGAACTAAAAAGCCTCTTGATGAAGGTGAAAGAGGAGAGTGAAAAAGTTGGCTTAAAACTCAACATTCAGAAAACAAAGATCATGGCATCCAGTCCCATCACTTCATGGCAAATAGATGGGGAAACAGTAGAAATAGTGACAGACTTTATTTTTGGGGGCCTCCAAAATCACTGCAGATGCTGACTGCAGCCATGAAATAAAAAGTCGGTTATTTCTTGGAAGTAAAGTTATGACCAACCTAGATAGCATATTAAAAAGCAGAGACATTACTTTGCCAACAAAGGTCTGTCTAGTCAAGGCTATGGTTTTTCCAGTGGTCATGTATGGATGTGAGAGTTCGACTGTGAAGAAACCTGAGCGCCGAAGAATTGATGCTTTTGAACTGTGGGGTTGAAAAAGACTTTTGAGAGTCCCTTGGATCCTAAGGAGATCCAACCAGTCCATCCTAAAGGAGATCATTCCTGAGTGTCCGTTAGAAGGACTGATGTTGAAGCTAAAACTCCAATACTTTGGCTACCTAATGCGAAGAGCTGACTCATTTGAAAGACCCTGATTTTGGGGAAGATTGAAGGTGAGAGGAGAAGGGGGCAACGGAGGATGAGATGTTTGGATGGCATCACTGACTCAATGGACATGGGTTTGGGTGGACTCCCGGAGTTAGCGATGGACAGGGAGGCCTGGCGTGCTGCAGTCCATGGGGTCATAATGGGTCGGACATGACTGAGTGTCTAAACTGAACTGAACTGTTTTCATAGTATGTTCATCAGTGAAAAATATGTTTCCTTTTCCTATGAATAAGAAATATTTATTGGATCCATACACTGCACCAAGTATTTTTGGTCTCTGGGGCTATAGTTGCATATAAAGTAGACAAGGTTCTGCCCTCATGGAGATTATACTAGAGGTAAAAATTACAATAGCTCAATTAAGTTTATTAGTTTTCTCAGATAAAAGAATGCTAACCACACGGACGATTATACAAAGTTCTCTTTAAACGTTTCCTGGATCATAAGGCAGTTCTATTTCCAGTTTTTTAAGGAATCTCCACACTGTTCTCCATAGTGGCTGTACTAGTTTGCATTCCCACAAACAGTGTAAGAGGGTTCCCTTTTCTCCACACCCTCTCCAGCATTTATTGCTTGTAGACTTTTGGATCGCAGCCATTCTGACTGGCGTGAAATGGTACCTCACAGTGGTTTTGATTTGCATTTCTCTGATAATGAGTGATGTTGAGCATCTTTTCATGTGTTTGTTAGCCATCTGTATGTCTTCTTTGGAGAAATGTCTATTTAGTTCTTTGGCCCATTTTTTGATTGGGTCATTTATTTTTCTGGAGTTGAGCTGTAGGAGTTGCTTGTATATTTTTGAGATTAGTTGTTTGTCCATTGCTTCATTTGCTATTATTTTCTCCCATTCTGAAGGCTGCCTTTTCACCTTGCTAATAGTTTCCTTTGTTGTGCAGAAGCTTTTAAGTTTAATTAGGTCCCATTTGTTTATTTTTGCTTTGATTTCCAATATTCTGGGAGGTGGGTCATAGAGGATCCTGCTGTGTGTATGTCGGAGAGTGTTTTGCCTTCTCCTCTAGGAGTTTTATAGTTTCTGGTCTTACGTTTAGATCTTTAATCCATTTTGAGTTTATTTTTGTGTAAGGTGTTAGAAAGTGTTCTAGTTTCATTCTTTTACAAGTGGTTGACCAGTTTTCCCAGCACCACTTGTATACACACTGAGGAAACCAGAAGGGAAAGAGACACGTGTACCCCAATGTTCATCGCAGCACTGTTTATAATAGCCAGGACATGGAAGCAACCTAGATGCCCATCAGCAGATGAATGGATAAGAAAGCTATGGTACATATACACAATGGCGTATTACTCAGCCATTAAAAAGAATACATTTGAATCAGTTCTAATGAGATGGATGAAACTGGAACCTATTATACAGAGTGAAGTAAGCCAGAAAGAAAAACACCAATACAGTATACTAATGCATATATATGGAATTTAGAAAGATGGTAACAATAACCCTGTGTACGAGACAGCAAAAGAGACACCGATGTATAGATCAGTCTTATGGACTCTGTGGGAGAGGGAGAGGGTGGGGAGATTTGGGAGAATAGCATTGAAACATGTATAATATCATGTATGAAATGAGTCGCCAGTCCAGGTTCGATGCACGGTACGGTACTGGATGCTTGGGGCTGGTGCACTGGGACGACCCAAAGGGAGGGGAGGGGAGGGAGGAGGGAGGAGGGTTCAGGATGGGGAACGCAGGTATACCTGTGGCGGATTCATTTCGATATTTGGCAAAACTAATACAATATTGTAAAGTTTAAAAATAAAAACAAAAACAAAAACAAAAAAAACCATTTCCTGGTGATTCATTCATAAAGGCCTCATTCTTATTGATATTTTTGCCTCTGAATAGCAATGTAATGATGGTAAGAACACTTGCTAAAAGTTGAACAATACTTATGCTCACTAGGAGCCAGTCATTATTCAAAAGATTTTACATGTACTAATTAATTTAATCATCACTACAACACTATGCATTAAGAAATATAATCCCATTTTTATATGATCAAATGTGGGCATAGAAAAGTCAGGCAACATGGCCAGGTTCAAAGCCACTACCAGTCAGTCTGGATCAAGGGTCTGTGTAACTCCTAAGCTGTAACACCTGAATTTTTGGTTTGCCAAAACCAACGGAATGGGTAACTGGAATGAATATAATTAGAATCCTTTTAGAGAATGACCATTTTAAGGTTCTACTTTATAGATCAATATAAAGTTTCTACTGAAAATTTTTCTAATGCTTAAACAGAATGGAATTTAACTAATTTCTGTTCAGGTTTGTGACTTAAGTACATGTTTTCTGCACACAATTTTTCAAAAGATATCTCCATTTTATAATTTTCTAATGGTATTTGATATACATTTTAATGCATTTTTCTAGGTTGCTGAGTATCTCAACCTGAAA
This sequence comes from Bos javanicus, assembly GCF_032452875.1. NCBI lineage: Eukaryota > Metazoa > Chordata > Mammalia > Artiodactyla > Bovidae > Bos > Bos javanicus. The sequence continues at coordinate 9,195,148 of NC_083876.1, read as the reverse complement.
TAAAATTGCTTTTTTTCATAAAAGTCTTAAGTTGCCAATGAATAGCACTTTTAGGAAAGAAAGTTTTACTACTGAGTCTTAAGAGGCATAATTTAGAATGTTGATGGAAACAATTTGAAATGTTGCTTGAAGTAGAAGCAAACTATAAACAAAGGGCAGAGGAGCTATTCTCAAATCATTCACCTAATGAAAAATACATAAATCACCTCCTTATCAAATGAGCTGATGGTAAGTTTTTGTAAAACATAAATCTTCTCTGAGGCTAAGCATAAATCTTTCTAGGGCCTTAAGCAGCAACTCCCCTATATTTCTGTATAGAGTCAATAAAAATAGTTATATAATACGGAAACATCCTCTATTTTAATTAACTAATTCATTTACATAAGTCTTTTGCCCACAAATTTTAAAAAGGATTAATTTTTAAAATATATTTCAACTGCCTTCTTTCTACTGACATACCAGTACCCTAAAAGTCTCAATAATCTCAATATCAGCTAGTTAATAAGAATTAAATATGAGTTATACAACTTTATTAGACTAATAGTGTTAATTCAAATTCAGGCAATTCATAGAAAGACTGTATAAAGGATTTTGATATGTAAAGAATTCAAAGTAATCTGAAATTTAATTGCCTGTCAATTACTATGCTATAGGACATATTTCTTAGGTATATATAAATATGTAAAATGGTATAGAGCATATATTTATTCTCATAAAAGCAGAAAGAGAAAATATGCTTTATGGACATTTAACAAGAACTTTTACTTCATTTACCTAAAAAGAGATAGCTACAATTCTTTAGGAATGTTAATAAGAAAGCATCATTTAGTTGTTGAGGCTGTGATTTAAATGTATTCAAAGTAAAGACTTTTAAATTAGAGCACAAAAATTCTAGTAAAAATTTCTTTTGAAAAAATAGTTGTACTGATATTTGTACACTAGTTGTATTCTAATTGCAAATGACCAGTTTATAAAATGATCAGCTTTAACTAACTGGTAGCTTTTTCTTAAACTATACAGGTCCTGTGAAGGCAGTGACAGTGAATGTTTATCTCTGTGTCCCCAAGATTTAGCATAGTAACTGCTACATAGTTAGCATTCGAATAAGTAGAAGTAGGTAAAAGGGAGGGAGGAGAGGAAAAGGGACCGTATCACCTCCTAAACTGATTTGTATCTTGTACACACTACTTTGGGGGTCCCTGGTGGCTCAGTGGTTAAAAATCTGCCTGCAATGCAGGAGACACAGGAGATGCAAGCTTGATCTCTGGGTCGGGAAGATCCCATGGAGGAGGAAATGGCAACCCACTCCTGGATCTTTCCCTGGAAAGTTCCAGGGACAGAGGAGTCTGGTGGACTACAGTCTATGGGGTTGCAAAGAATCAGACATGACTGAGCACACACGCAAAATAACGCAGCACACTAGTGTAGAAAAAAGCGTTATTTCAAGGCTCTCATTAGGTGAACACGATATGATCTCTAGTACACTAGGGCCATCTGTTAATTTGTGTCATTTGATTTACAAAAGACCAGCTGAGATCCTCTCTCAGTCACTTTTGGTATTTAAGGTGGTTATAGGGTGAAGTCTGTGTCCCCTCTGTGACCAAAACTCACACAAGCTGGATTTATCTGACTCCAGGACTGCATTTAAAGTGCCATTTAGTGTGCATGCCTGAGACATTTCTGCTGTTGATTAACCTAACCTCTGGCTTCTGTGTCAACATTTGTTGCCATCTGGGTGAGAATTTAGTAACTCCCCAAAGGGACAAGGCCGGAGCCACACAGGCACTTTCCTGGGAACTGAAATGTGTGGATATAGTATATGAGAGGGCATTGTCCCACCTTCCTTCGCCTGTCACTCCTGACACAGATGTAAAGGCCAAAGGAAGAAAGCAGGAGGGTGAGGGGCGTCAGCTGACTGCCTTATTGCAGAACAGTCGCTGCCCTGCTTCTAAAGCTCCTGTCGGGGATTTTAGCCAGGCTTTAAGGAAAAAGAGTAGTATATTATCTGGCTGAGGAGAATCTCATAGTAAAGATAAAAAAAAAAAAGAAAAGAAACCTGAGATGATTTACCACAAAAAAAAATAAATAAAACATACACAACAGTTTTAAAAAGTCATATATATGAAGATACACTACATTTACACAAAGTTAAGACTTTAACAACAAATGACAAAGAATAAAGAAAATTTACTTATCATATCTGAATATTTAAATGTAAAGGATTTCTATTTAATATTTAAACATAAAAAGCTAGTGTAAAATACCATAATTCAACTAATGTAAATAAACCATAAAATATCTACCTTTAATAAAAGATTATTAGGTCAAAATCTTCATGATTCCAGAAAAAATTATTAAGAATCTTTTAAAATATAAATTCAAATTATGATCTCAGAATAAACTGTATTTTGATCAAACAAATTTGGATGTTATTATCAATGTTTTCCTTATTGAATTTTAGTTTTAGCTTACAGAAATAAATATCTTCTTTGTAAGTTATAAATATCAACAGAAGAGACACTGCAAATTTATCAGTAACTCATGTTTTTCCTGGATTTATTGGGATATAATTGATACATAAGACTATGTAAGTTTAATGTGAACAACTTGATTCGAGATACATATATGTATAGTGAAATGATTACCACAATAAGGTTAGTTAACACCTCCATCACCTCACGTAGATACCTTTCTTTTATATGTGTGGTGATAATGTTTAGACCCAGTCTTTTAGTGACTTTTGGGTATATAACACAGCACTATTAACTAGAGCCACCATGTTGTAAAGTGGATTTCCAGAACTTACTCATCATAAAATTAGAAGTTTGTGCATTTTGACCATTTCCCTATTTCCCCTGCTCTCCATTCCTCCCAACCACTCTTCTACTATCTGTTTCTATGAATTCAGCTTTTTCACCTTCTGCATACCAGTAGGCATGTATAGCATTTGTGTTTCTGACCTATTTCATTTAGTACAACAGCCCAATGGCTCATCCATACTGTCACAAGTGGCAGGATTTCCTTCTTTTTAGGGCTAAAAATTGGTGTGTGTGTGTGTGTGTGTGTGTGTGTGTGTGTGTGTGTGTGTAGGAATGTGTGTGTATCTCCCTGTTCTTTATCCACTAGTCACTGTTAGGTTGTTTCCATGTCCTGGCTATTATCAAGAACACTGCAATAAGTATGGATATGTAGATATTCTCCTGAAGTACAGTTGACTCTTTAACAACACATGGGTTAGGAGTACAGTAAAAAACCTGCGTACAACTTTACAGCCAATCCTCAGTATCCATGGTTCCACATCCTTGGATTTCACCAACCATGGATCATGTATTTTTTTTTTTTCTTTTTTTTGTTATTGAGTAATGTATTGTTTAATCTCAATGAGTTTGTGGTTTTTTGCCGTTTTTTTTTTTCCCCTGTAGTTGATATCTAGTCCCACAGCATTGTGGTCAGAGATGATAATTGATACAATTTCAGTTTTCTTAAATTTACTGAGCCTTGATTTGTGGCCCAAGATGTGGTCTATCCTGGAAAATATTACATGTGCACTTGAGAAGAAAGTGTATTCTTCTGCATTTGGATGGAAAGTCCTGAAGATATCAATTAGGTCCATTTGGTCTAATGTTTCATTTAAGGTTTGTATTTCCTTATTGATTCTCTGTTTTGGTGATCTGTCCATTGAAGACAGTATGGTGTTAAAGTCCACTACTATTATTGTGTTGCTGTCAATTTCTCCTCTTATGACTGTTAGTGTTTGTCTTATATATTGATGTGCTCCTGTGTTGGGTGCATAGACATTTCCAATTGTTATGTCTTCTTCTTGGATTGATCCCTTGATCATTATGTAGTATCCTTCTTTCTCTCTTATGATATTCTTTATTTTAAACTCTATTTTGCCTGAAATAAAGATGGCCACTCCAGCTTTATTTGGTTTCCATTCACATGGAATATTTTTTCCCATCCTTTTACTTTCAGTCTGTATGTGTCTCTAGGTCTGAAGTAGGTCTCCTGTAAGCAGCATATATATGGGTCTTGTTTCTGTACCCATGCAGCCAGTCTGTATTTTTTGGTTGGTGCACTTAATCCATTTACATTTAAGGTAATTCTTTTTTTTTCTTTTTTTTTTCTTTAATAGAAAATTATTTAATTAGTATACATGTGTTCCCCATCCTGAACCCTCTTCCCTCCTCCCTCCCCACACCATCCCTCTGGGTCGTCCAAGTGCACCAGCCCCAAGCATCCAGCATCGTGCATTGAACCTGGACTGGCATCTCGTTTCATACATGACGTTTCACATGTTTCAATGCCATTCTCCCAAATCTTCCCACCCTCTCCCTCTCCCACAGAGTCCATAAGACTGTTCTATACATCAGTGTCTCTTTTGCTGTCTCGCATACAGGGTTATCGTTACCATCTTTCTAAATTCCATATATATGCGTTAGTATACTGTATTGGTGTTTTTCCTTCTGGCTTACTTCACTCTGTATAATAGGCTCCAGTTTCATCCACCTCATTAGAACTGATTCAAATGTATTCTTTTTAATGGCTGAGTAATACTCCATTGTGTATATGTACCACAGCTTTCTTATCCATTCATCTGCTGATGGGCATCTAGGTTGCTTCCATGTCCTGGCTATTATAAACAGTGCTGCGATGAACACTGGGGTACACGTGTCTCTTTCCCTTCTGGTTTCCTCAGTGTGTATGCCCAGCAGTGGGATTGCTGGGTCATAAGGCAGTTCTATTTCCAGTTTTTTAAGGAATCTCCACACTGTTCTCCATAGTGGCTGTACTAGTTTGCATTCCCACAAACAGTGTAAGAGGGTTCCCTTTTCTCCACACCCTCTCCAGCATTTATTATTTGTAGACTTTTGGATCGCAGCCATTCTGACTGGTGTGAAATGGTACCTCATAGTGGTTTTGATTTGCATTTCTCTGATAATGAGTGATGTTGAGCATCTTTTCATGTGTTTGTTAGCCATCTGTATGTCTTCTTTGAAGAAATGTCTATTTAGATCTTTGGCCCATTTTTTGATTGGGTCATTTATTTTTCTGGAGTTGAGCTGTAGGAGTTGCTTGTATATTTTTGAGATTAGTTGTTTGTCCGTTGCTTCATTTGCTATTATTTTCTCCCATTCTGAAGGCTGTCTTTTCACCTTGCTTATAGTTTCCTTTGAATGTGCAGAAGCTTTTAAGTTTAATTAGGTCCCATTTGTTTATTTTTACTTTTATTTCCAATATTCTGGGAGGTGAATCATAGAGGATCCTGCTGTGATGTATGTCAGAGAGTGTTTTGCCTATGTTCTCCTCTAGGAGTTTTATAGTTTCTGGTCTTACGTTGAGATCTTTAATCCATTTTGAGTTTATTTTTGTATATGGTGTTAGAAAGTGTTCTAGTTTCATTCTTTTACAAGTGGTTGACCAGATTTCCCAGCACCACTTGTTAAAGAGATTGTCTTTAATCCATTGTATATTCTTGCCTCCTTTGTCAAAGATAAGGTGTCCATATGTGCGTGGATTTATCTCTGGGCTTTCTAGTTTGTTCCATTGATCTATATTTCTGTCTTTGTGCCAGTACCATACTGTCTTGATAACTGTGGCTTTGTAGTAGAGCCTGAAGTCAGGTAGGTTGATCCCTCCAGTTCCATTTTTCTTTCTCAAGATCGCTTTGGCTATTCGAGGTTTTTTGTATTTCCATACAAATTGTGAAATTATTTGTTCTAGCTCTGTGAAGAATACTGTTGGTAGCTTGATAGGGATTGCATTGAATCTATAAATTGCTTTGGGTAGTATACTCATTTTCACTATATTGATTCTTCCAATCCATGAACATGGTATATTTCTCCATCTATTAGTGTCCTCTTTGATTTCTTTCACCAGTGTTTTATAGTTTTCTATATATAGGTCTTTAGTTTCTTTAGGTAGATATATTCCTAAGTATTTTATTCTTTTCATTGCAATGGTGAATGGAATTGTTTCCTTAATTTCTCTTTCTGTTTTCTCATTATTAGTGTATAGGAATGCAAGGGATTTCTGTGTGTTGATTTTATATCCTGCAACTTTACTATAGTCATTGATTAGTTCTAGTAATTTTCTGGTGGAGTCTTTAGGGTTTTCTATGTAGAGGATCATGTCATCTGCAAATAGTGAGAGTTTTACTTCTTCTTTTCCAATTTGGATTCCTTTTATTTCTTTTTCTGCTCTGATTGCTGTGCCAAAACTTCCAAAACTATGTTGAATAGTAATGGTGAAAGTGGGCACCCTTGTCTTGTTCCTGACTTTAGAGGAAATGCTTTCAATTTTTCACCATTGAGGATAATGTTTGCTGTGGGTTTGTCATATATAGCTTTTATTATGTTGAGGTATGTTCCTTCTATTCCTGCTTTCTGGAGAGTTTTTATCATAAATGGGTGTTGAATTTTGTCAAAGGCTTTCTCTGCATCTATTGAGATAATCATATGGTTTTTGTTTTTCAATTTGTTAATGTGGTGTATTACATTGATTGATTTGCGGATATTGAAGAATCCTTGCATCCCTGGGATAAAGCCCACTTGGTCATGGTGTATGATCTTTTTAATGTGTTGTTGGATTCTGATTGCTAGAATTTTGTTTAGGATTTTTGCATCTATGTTCATCAGTGATATTGGCCTGTAGTTTTCTTTTTTTGTGGGATCTTTGTCAGGTTTTGGTATTAGGGTGATGGTGGCCTCATAGAATGAGTTTGGAAGTTTACCTTCCTCTGCAATTTTCTGGAAGAGTTTGAGCAGGATAGGTGTTAGCTCTTCTCTAAATTTTTGGTAGAATTCAGCTGTGAAGCCGTCTGGACCTGGGCTTTTGTTTGCTGGAAGATTTTTGATTACAGTTTCAATTTCCGTGCTTGTGATGGGTCTGTTAAGGTTTTCTATTTCTTCCTGGTCGAGGTTTGGAAAGTTGTACTTTTCTAAGAATTTGTCCATTTCTTCCTCGTTGTCCATTTTATTGGCATATAATTGTTGATAATAGTCTCTTATGATCCTTTGTATTTCTATGTTGTCTGTTGTGATCTCTCCATTTTCGTTTCTAATTTTATTGATTTGATTTTTCTCCCTTTGTTTCTTGATGAGTCTGGCTAATGGTTTGTCAATTTTATTTATCCTTTCAAAGAACCAGCTTTTGGCTTTGTTGATTTTTGCTATGGTCTCTTTTGTTTCTTTTGCATTTATTTCTGCTCTAATTTTTAAGATTTCTTTCCTTCTACTAACCCTGGGGTTCTTCATTTCTTCCTTTTCTAGTTGCTTTAGGTGTAGAGTTAGGTTATTTATTTGACTTTTTTCTTGTTTCTTGAGGTGTGCCTGTATTGCTATGAACTTTCCCCTTAGGACTGCTTTTACCGTGTCCCACAGGTTTTGGGTTGTTGTGTTTTCATTTTCATTCGTTTCTATGCAAATTTTGATTTCTTTTTTGATTTCTTCTGTGATTTGTTGGTTATTCAGCAGGGTGTTGTTCATCCTCCATATGTTGGAATTTTTAATAGTTTTTCTCCTGTAATTGAGATCTAATCTTACTGCATTGTGGTCAGAAAAGATGCTTGGAATGATTTCTATTTTTTTGAATTTACCAAGGCTAGCTTTATGGCCCAGGATGTGATCTATCCTGGAGAAGGTTCCATGTGCGCTTGAGAAAAAGGTGAAATTCATTGTTTTGGGATGAAATGTCCTATAGATATCAATTAGGTCTAACTGGTCTATTGTATCATTTAAAGTTTGTGTTTCCGTGTTAATTTTCTGTTTAGTTGATCTATCCATAGGTGTGAGTGGGGTATTAAAGTCTCCCACTATTATTGTGTTATTGTTAATTTCTCCTTTCATACTTGTTAGCATTTGTCTTACATACTGCGGTGCTCCCGTGTTGGGTGCATATATATTTATAATTGTTATATCTTCTTCTTGGATTGATCCTTTGATCATTATGTAGTGACCTTCTTTGTCTCTTTTCACAGCCTTTGTTTTAAAGTCTATTTTATCTGATATGAGTATTGCTACTCCTGCTTTCTTTTGGTCCCTATTTGCATGGAAAATCTTTTTCCAGCCCTTCACTTTCAGTCTGTATGTGTCCCCTGTTTTGAGGTGGGTCTCCTGTAGACAACATATGTAGGGGTCTTGTTTTTGTATCCATTCAGCCAGTCTTTGTCTTTTGGTTGGGGCATTCAACCCATTTACGTTTAAGGTAATTACTGATAAGTATGATCCCGTTGCCATTTACTTTATTGTTTGGGGTTTGAATTTATACACCATTTTTGTGTTTCCTGTCTAGAGAATATCCTTTAGTATTTTTTGGAGAGCTGGTTTGGTGGTGCAGAATTCTCTCAGCTTTTGCTTGTCTGAGAAGCTCTTGATTTCTCCTTCATACTTGAATGAAATCCTTGCTGGGTACAATAATCTGGGCTGTAGGTTATTTTCTTTCATCATTTTAAGTATGTCTTGCCATTCCCTCCTGGCTTGAAGAGTTTCTATTGAAAGATCAGCTGTTATCCTTATGGGAATTCCCTTGTGTGTTATTTGTTGTTTTTCCCTTGCTGCTTTTAATATTTGCTCTTTGTGTTTGATCTTTGTTAATTTGATTAATATGTGTCTTGGGGTGTTTCGCCTTGGGTTTATCCTGTTTGGGATTCTCTGGGTTTCTTGGACTTGGGTGATTATTTCCTTCCCCAGTTTAGGGAAGTTTTCAACTATTATCTCCTCAAGTATTTTCTCATGGTCTTTCTTTTTGTCTTCTTCTTCTGGAACCCCTATGATTCGAATGTTGTAGCGTTTAATATTGTCCTGGAGGTCTCTGAGATTGTCCTCATTTCTTTTAATTCGTTTTTCTTTTATTTTCTCTGATTCATTTATTTCTACCATTCTATCTTCTAATTCACTAATCCTATCTTCTGCCTCTGTTATTCTACTATTTGTTGCCTCCAGAGTGTTTTTAATTTCATTTATTGCATTATTCATTATATATTGACTCTTTTTTATTTCTTCTACGTCCTTGTTAAACCTTTCTTGCATCTTCTCAATCATTGTCTCCAAACTATTTATCTGTGATTCTATTTTAATTTCAAGATTTTGGATCAATTTCACTATCATTATTCAGAATTCTTTATCAGGTAGATTCCCTATCTCTTCCTCTTTTGTTTGGTTTGGTGGGCATTTATCCTGTTCCTTTATCTGCTGGCTATTCCTCTGTCTCTTCATCTTGTTTAAATTGCTGAGTTTGGGGTGTCCTTTCTGTATTCTGGCAGTTTGTGGAATTCTCTTCATTGTGGCTTTTCCTCGCTGTGTGTGGGTTTGTACAGGTGGCTTGTCAAGGTTTCCTGGTTAGGGAAGCTTGTGTCGGTGTTCTGATGGGTGGAGCTGTATTTCTTCTCTTTGATCAGTCGCGCTATGGGGAGGGAGGGAGGGATGCTGCAAACAAATAACACTGGCGTGCGCTCGCAGTGCCTCAGCCACACTGGGTCTGCCCCCGCTCACGGCGCGTGTAGCCTCCCTGCCCACACTGCTCGGGCTCTAGGTTGTTCCGCTGGGAACAATCCGAGGCTGGCCCTGGGTTGCATGTACCTCCCAGGTCCAAGCCGCTCAGGTTCAGGCACTCGGATAGTCCTCAGAGGCGCAGACTCAGTTGGGCCTGAGTTTTGTGCTCTTCCCAGGTCCGAGCAGCTCAAGTGATGAGGTGTTTGGCGAGCGCCAATGCTGCGACTTATCGCCTCCCAGCCACTCGGTTATCTGGGTATAAAACCGGCGCACCTTCTCAGGCAGATGTTAACCATCCAGACCCCCAAGAAGTTTTAGTTAGCAAAGAAGCCTGCTTACAGTTTTATAGATAATGTCTCTCTGGGGCTGCGATTGCCCCCTTCCGGCTCTGGCTGCCTGTCACTGGAGGGGGAAGGTCTGCAGCCGGCTATCTCTGTTCAGTCCTTTGTTCTGTGCGTGGGGCTGGCGGTCTTAGGTTAGGGCTGGCTTTTCGTGTGGTAGATATCCCACAGTCTGGTTTGCTAGCCCAAATTATTTCGCTCAGATAGTGCTCAGGATATTCAGGCCAGATTCTTACTCTAAGCGATGCAGCCTGCGCTGCGCCTCCCTGCCCAGCCCCCGCTTGCTAATGGCACGTGCAGGCGTCTGCGCTGCTTCTCCGCTGGGGGAGTTACCGTAGGGCTCGCAATCTGCGAGTTTTAATTGTTTATTTATTTTTTCTCCCTGTTATGTTGCCCTCTGTGCTTCCAAAGCTCGGCACAGATTCGGCAGTGAGAAGGTTTCCTGGTGTTTGGAAACTTCTCTCTTTTAAGACTCCCTTCCCGGGACGGAACCCCGTCCCTCCCTCTTTTGTCTCTTTTTTTGTCTTTTATATTTTTTCTTACCTCCTTTCGAAGAGTTGGATTGCTTTTCTGGGTGCCTGATGTCCTCTGCTGGCATTCAGAAGTTGTTTTGTGGAATTTACTCGACGTTTAAATGCTCTTTTGATGAATTTGTGGGGGAGAAAGTGTTCTCCCCGTCCTACTCCTCAGCCATCTTGGCTCCTCCCCCCCCCAAGGTAATTATTGATCCATGGATCATGTAGTAAATCTGCATATAACTGGGGCTGTGCAACTCAAATCTGTGTTGTTCAAGGGTCAACTGTACTGACTGCTTTTCTTTTGCATGTATCCTCAGAAATCAGACTGCTAAATCATATAATAAGTCTTATTTTTAATTTTTTAAAAGAACCTCCCTACTGTTTTTCATGCTGTCTGCACTGATGTGCATTCCCACCAGCAGTGCACGAGGGTTTCCTTTTCTCCATGTCCTTGCCAACACTTGTTATCTCTAGCCTTTGTGATAACAGTGCTTCTGACAAGTGTGAGGGGATACTTCATTGCGGTTTAGATCTGCATTTCCCTGATGACTGGTGATGCTAAAACGTCTTTCACGTACTTGTTGGTCAGTTGAATGTCTTCTTTGCAAAAAATATCTATTCAGGTCCTTTGCTCATTTTAAAATGTGACTATCTGGGATTTTGCTATTTGAGTTTCTTATATATTTTGTATATTAAGCCTTTGTCAGATATACGGTTTGAAATATTTCTGCCAGTCCATAGCTGGCTTTTTATTTTGTTGATTGTTTCTTTTGCAGTACAGAAACTTTTCAGTTTGATGTAGTCCCACATTTTTACTTTTGCTTTTGCTACTGGTACTTATGGAATCATAGCCAAAATTTATTGCTAAGACCAATGTCAAGTAGATTTTCCTTACGTTTTCTTTTAGGAGTTTCATAGTTTCAGCTCTTATATGTAAGTCTTTAAATCATTTCAAGCTAATTTTTGTGAGTGGTGTAAGATAGGGACCAATGCAATCTTTGGGATGTGATTATCCAGTTTTTCCCCAAACCATCTGTTAAAGAGACTGTGTTTTCTCCAGTGAGTATTGTTGGCTCCCTTATCAAGTATGAGTTGACTGTATATGCATGGATTTATTTCTGGGCTCCCAGTTAAGTTCCAGTGGTGTATGTGCCTCTTTTTACAACAGTTAACATACTGTTCTGATTAATACAACTTTGTAATACAGTTAGAAGTCAAGAAGTGTGATGCCTCCAGCCTTGTTTTTCTTTATAAGGATTGCTTTGGCTCTTCAGGGTATTTCAGGATTCCATAAGAGTTCTAGGAGTTTTTTTTTCTATTTCTGTGAAAAATGCCATTAAAATTCGGAAAGGGATTGCACTGGATCTATAGATAGCTTTGGGGAGTATGAATATTTTAACAATATTATTTCTTCCAATTCATGAAGAGAGCATATATATTTATTTATTTGTGTTTTCTTCAATGTCTTTTACCAAAGTCCTGTAGTTTTCAACACACAGATCTTACTATTTCCTTGTTTATATTTATTCCTAGAATGTTATTGATGCTATTATTAACAAGATTGCTTTATTTCTTTTTCAGTATTTTGTTAGTGTACAAAAATGAAACTGTTATATCCTTCAGCTTTCCGGAATGTGTTTATTAGTTCTAAGAGTTTGTTGTTAGAGGCTTTGAAATTTTCTATATCAGATCAGATCAGATCAGTCGCTCAGTCGTGTCCGACTCTTTGCGACCCCATGAATCGCAGCACGCCAGGCCTCCCTGTCCATCACCAACTCCTGGAGTTCACTCAGACTCACATCCATTGAGTCAGTGATGCCATCCAGCCATCTCATCCTCTGTTGTCCCCTTCTCCTATTGCCCCCAATCCCTCCCAGCATCAGAGTCTTTTCCAATGAGTCAACTCTTCACATGTGGTGGCCAAAGTACTGGAGTTTCAGCTTTAGCATCATTCCTTCCAAAGAAATCCCAGGGCTGATCTCCTTTAGAATGGACTGGTTGGATCTCCTTGCAGTCCAAGGGATTCTCAAGAGTCTTCTCCAAAACCACAGTTCAAAAGCATCAATTCTTCGGTGCTCAGCCTTCTTCACAGTCCAACTCTCACATCCATACACAACCACAGGAAAAACCATAGCCTTGACTAGACGAACCTTTGTTGGCAAAGTAATGTCTCTGTTTTTCAATATGCTATCTAGGTTGGTTATAACTTTCTTTCCAAGGAGTAAGCGTCTTTTAATTTCATGGCTGCAGTCACCATCTGTAGTGATTTTGGAGCCCAGAAAAATAAAGTCTGACACTGTTTCCACTGTTCCCCCATCTATTTGGCATGAAGTGATGGGACTGGATGCCATGATCTTCGTTTTCTGAATGTTGAGCTTTAAGCCAACTTTTTCACTCTCCTCTTTCACCTTCATCAAGAGGCTTTTGAGTTCCTCTTTACTTTCTGCCATAAGGGTGGTGTCATCTGCATATCTGAGGTTATTGATATTTCTCCCGGCAATCTTGATTCCAGCTTGTGTTTCATCCAGTCCAGCATTTCTCATGATGTACTCCGCATAGAAGTTAAATAAACAGGGTGACAATATACAGCCTTGACATTCTCCTTTTCCTATTTGGAACCAGTCTGTTGTTCCATGTCCAGTTCTGTTTTTTTTTTTTATATTTTCTATATAAAAGATCATAAAATCTGCAAATAAAGTTTTACATTTTTCCTTTCTAATTTAGATGTATTTTATTTATTCTTCTTCCTTAATTTCTCATGCTAAGACTTCCAGTACTGTGTTGAATAGAAATGGGAAGAGCAGGCACATTGCTCTTATTCCTATTGCTGTTGTTCAGTCACTCAGTCAAATCTGACTCTTTCTGAACGCATGGACTGCAGAACCCCAGACTTACCTGTCCTTCACCAACTACTGGAGTTTGCTCAAACTCATATCATTCAAGTCAGTGATGCCATTCAACCATCTCATCCTCTGTCCTCCACTTCTCCTTCTGCCTTCAATCTTTCCTAGCATCAGGGTCTTTTCTAATGAGTTGGGTCTTTACATCAGGTGGCCAAAGTATTGCAGCTTCAGCTTCAGCATTAATCTGTCTAATGAATATTCAGGATTGATTTCTTCTAGGATTGACTGAATTGATCTGCTTGCAGTCCAAGGGAATCTCAAGAGTCTTTCCCAACACCATAGCTTAAAAGCATCAATTCTTTGGCACTCAGCCATCTTTATGGTCCAACTCTCACATCCATACATGACTACTGGGAAAACCAAAGCTTTGACTAGATGGACCTTTGTCAATAAAGAAATTTCTCTGCTTTTTAATATGCTATCTAGGTTGGTCATAGCTTTTCTTCCAAGGAGTAAGCATCTTTTAATTTCATGACTGAAGTCACCATCTGCAGGAAAATAAAGTCTGTCTACTGTTCCACTGTTTCCCCATCTATTTGCCAAGAAGCAATGGGACTGGAGGCCATGATCTTAGTTTTTTGAATCTGGAGTTTTAAGCCAGCTTTTTCACTCTCCTCATTAGTTTTGATCAAGAGGCTCTTTAGTTCCTCTTCACTTTCTGCCATAAGGGTGGAGTCATCTGCATATCTGAGTTTATTGATATTTCTCCTGAAAATCTTGATTCCAGCTTGTGCTTAATCCAATCCAGCATTTCTCATGATGTACTCCGCATAGAAGTTAAATAAGCAGGGTGACAATACACAGCCTTGACATACTCCTTGCCCAGTTTGGAAGTTTGTTCCATATCCAGTTCTAACTATTGCTTCTTGACCTTCATACAAGTTTCTCAGAGGCAGGTAGGGTGCTCTGATATTCCCATCTCTTGAAGAATTTTCCACAGCTTGTTGTGATCCACACAGTCAAAGGCTGTAGTCTAGTCAATGAAGCAGAAATAGACATTCTTCTGGAATTCTCTTGGTTTTTCTATGATCCAACAGATGTTGGCAATTTGATCTCTACTTCCTCTGCCTTTTCTAAATCCAGCTTGAACATCTGGAATTTCTCCGTTCATGTATTGTTGAAGCCTGGCTTGGAGGATTTTCAGCATTACTTTGCCAGCAGCTGAAATGAGTGCAATTGTGTGGTAGTGTGAACATTATTTGGCATTGCGTTTCTTTAGGAATGGAAAGAAAATTGACCTTTTCCAGTCCTGTGGCCACTGCTGAGTTTACCAAATTTGCTGGCATATTGAGTGCAGCACTTTCACAGCATCATCTTTTAGGATTTGAAATAGTTCAGCTGGAATTCCATCACATCCACTAGCTTGTTTGTAGTGATGCTTCCTAAGACCCACTTGACTTTGCACTCGAACATATCTGGCTCTAGGTTAGTGATTACACCATCATAATAATCTAGGTCATTATGATATTTTTTACATAGTTCTGTGTATTATTGCCACCTCTTCTTAAAGTCTTCTGCTTCTGTTAGTTTCATACCATTTCTATCCTTTATTGTGCCCATCTTTGCATGAAATGTTCCCTTGGTATCTCTAATTTTCTTGAAGAGATCTCTAGTCTTTCCCATTTTATTGTTTTCCTCTATTTCCCTGCACTGATCACTGAGGAAGGCTTTCTTATCTGTCCTTGCTACTCTTTGGTGGGCTGCCGTCTATGGGGTCGCAGAGTCGGACACGACTGAAGCGACTTAGTAGCAGAAGCAGCAGCAGCATATAGAGTATCATGTCATCTGCATAATGACTATTTAACCTCTTCCCTTCCAATTTGGATACGCTTTATTTCTTTTTCTTGTCTGATTGCTGTGACCGAGTCATCCAAAACAATGGTGAATATAAGTAGTGAGAGGGGGCTCTCTTGCTTGTTTTAGAATGTAACAGGAAGAGTTTCCTCTTTTCACTGGTAAGTACAGTGTTGGCTGTGGGTTTGTCATAAATGGCTCTTATTATGTTGAGATATGTTCCCTTTATACCCACTATGGTGAGAGGATTTTATCAAAAGTCAATGCTGAATTTTATCAGATGCTTTTCTGTGTCTATTGAGATGATCATGTGGTTTTCATCTCTTCCTTTTCTAATGTGATGTATCACATTGGTTGATTTGAGCATGTTGAAACACTCTTACGACTCTGGTATTTGTCCAACTTGATCATGGTGTATGATTCTTTTCAAGTATTGTTGGATTCAATTTGTTAATATTTTGTTGAGGATTTTTGCATCTATCTTCATCAAAGGTATTCCCCTATAATTTTCTTTTTTTGTAGTGTCTTTCTCTGATTTTGGTATCAGAGTAATGGTGGCTTCATAGAATGACTACAAGAGTGTTCCCTCGTCTTTAATTTTTTGCAATAGTTTAAGAAGGATGTGTATAAATTATTATTTGTATATTTGGTGGAATTCCCCAGAGACCCATCTGGTCCTGGACTTTTGTTTGTAGGAAGTTCTTTTTTTTTTCCATTACAAATTCTATTTCATTTCTAGTGGTCAATCTTTTTCAAAGATTTGTTTCTTCTTAACACAGTTTTGGAGAAGGCAATGGCACCCCACTCCAGTACTCTTGCCTGGAAAATCCCATGGACGGAGAAGCCTGGTAGGCTGTAGTCCATGGGGTCGCGAACAGTCAGACACGAATGAGCGACTTCACTTTCACTTTTCACTTTCATGCATTGGAGAAGGAAATGGCAACCCACTCCAGTGTTCTTGCCTGGAGAATCCCAGGGACGGGGGAGCCTGGTGGGCTGCCGTCTATGGGGTCACACAGAGTCGGACACGACTGAAGTGACTTAGCAGCAGCAGCAACACAGTTTTGGAAGGTTGTATATTTCTAGATACTTGTTTATTTCTTATAGGTTGTCCAATTTGTTGGCATATAACTGTTCACAGCATAATGTTATTTCTGTTTGTTTTTCTGTGGTATTTGTAGTTATTTTTCCTCTTTCATTTCTTTTTTTGATTATTTGGGTCCCATCTCTCTTCTTGATGGTGAACGTGGCTAGAGATTTGTTGATTTTGTTTAAAACAAACACCCAGCTCTTAGTTTTATTGATGTTTTCTATTATTTTTATCTCAATTTTATTTATTTATTCTTCTGATATTTATTATTTCCTTGCTACTATTGACTTTTTTTGTTCTTCTGTTTATAATTCTTTCAGGTGACAGTTTAGGTTGTTTATTTGAGGTTTTCTTGTTTCTTGAAGACAGCCTGTATCACTACGAATTTCCCCTTTAGTACAGGCTTTGCTACATCCGCTAGATTTTGTAAGACTATGGTTTCACTGTTGTTTGTCTTGACTGATTTCCTGTTTCATTTTATCGTTGATCCATTGGTTTTTTCATTGTGTGTTTTTTAATCTCCATACTGTTTTTTTTTTTCTTCTTCTTCTTTTCTTTCTGTGGTTCATTTCTAGTTTCCTACCACTGTGGTCAGAAAAGATGTTTGAAATAACTTCTACCCTTTTAAATTTGTTGAAACTTGCTTTATGTCTTAGTATGTGGTCTGTTCTAGAGAATGTCCCACATACACTTGGAAAGAATGTGTATTCTGGGTTTTTTGGATGTCGTTTCCTGTAGATATCAATTAAGTCCAGCTGTTCTATGTGTCATTTAGGAGCTCTGTTGCCTAGCTGATTTTCTGTCTGGAAGACAGGTCTCTGAGGTCAGTGCAGTGTTTAAGTATCCCACTATCATTGCATTCCTGTTACCTTTTCCTTTTATGTCTGTTATTATTTGCTTTACATTACATTATTTGCTTTATATTACATTATTTACATTTAGGTGCTCCTACATTGGCATATATGTTCAGTTCAGTCACTCAGTTGTGCCCAACTCTTTGTGACCCCATGGACTGCAGCACGCGAGGCCTCTCTGTCCATCACCAACTCCCAGGCTTCCTCAAACTCAAATCCATTGAGTTGGTGGTGCCATCCAACCATCTCATCCTCTTTTGTTCCCTTGTCCTCCTGCCTTCAATCTTTCCCAGCATCAGTGCCTTTTCCAAAGACTCAGTTCTTTGCATCAGGTGGCCGAAGTATTGGAGTTTCAGCTTCAGCATTTGTCCTTCCAATGAATATTCAAGGCTGATCTTCTTTAGGATGGACTGGTTGGATCTCCTTGCAGTCCAAGGGACTCTCAAGAGTCTTCTCCAAAACTACAGTTCAAAAGCACCAATTCTTTGGTGCTCAGCTTTCTTTATAGTCCAACTCTCACATCCATACATGACTACTGGAAAAACCATAGCTTTGACTAGACAGACCTTTGTTGGCAAATATGTTAATGAGTCTAATATCTTCTTGTATGGATCCCTTTATCAGTATCTAATGTTATTCTTTGTCCTTGTTATTCACTTTGATTTAAAGTCTATTTTGTCTGATATGAGTATTGCTATCTTTGGCTTTTTGTTGCTTTCATTTTCATGAGATATCTTTTCCCACCCCCTCATTTATCAGTATAGCATCTTTAACCCTAAAGTGAGTCTCCTGTAGCAACATATTGTAGATACTCGTTTTTTTTTAATATAACCTTTGAGTCAATGTCTTTTGATTGGAGCATTTAGTCCATTCACATTTAAAGCAATTACTTATAAGATGTATTTATTGTCATTTTAAACCTTATTTTCTAGTTGATTTTGCAGTTCTCTTTGTTTCTTTCCTTTTGTGGTTTGATGGTTTTCTCTTGAATTAACTTGAGTTTCTTTCCTTTTGGAGTTTTGTGAATCTGTTGAATGTTTTTGATTTGTGGTCAGTCTGGCTTTCAAGTACGTTAACCCAGAATTATATCTGCTTGCATTAGACTGATAGTTGTATAAGTTCAGGCATATTCTTAAAAAAAAAAAAAAAAAAACCTACAGTCTTTACTTCCTTCTTCTGCATTTTGTGATTTTTATATCCTATTTTACAGCATGATGTTTTTCTTTTTGCTGTTAACTGTAGTCTTAGTTGCTTTAATAAAATATTTATTGTTTTAAATCTATGTACTAGTTTCTTCAAAAGATGTTTAATCCTTTTTTTTTTTAATTGGCCTATCCTATTGTGGTTTTAGCCTTTCTTACGTATTCTTGCTTCTTTTCTGTTTAGAGAAGATCTTTCATTATTTTTTAGGATAGACTTAATGCTGTATTCTTGTAGTTTTTGCTTGTCTGAGAAATTCTTTCTTTCTCATTCTATTCTAAGTTATAGTCTTAATGGGGGGAGTATCCTAGGTTGCAAGTTTTCCCCTTTCAGAACTCTGAATATATATTGCAAAAAGTATATTCTGGTTTGCAAATTTTCTGTAGAGAAATCAACCTGCGGGGGTTCCCTTGTAACTGACTCTTTGCTTTTCTTTTCCTTACTTTTGAATCCTCTTTAACTTTTGTCATTTTAATTATGGTATATTTTGGTGTGGATCTACTGGGTTCATCTTGTTCAAGACTCTCTCTACTTCCTATACCTGGGTATCTGTTTCCTTCTTTAGGTTTGGAAAGTGTTCAGCCATAATGTCTTCAAATACCTTTTTGATCTTCTTCTTTTTTTCCCTTCTGGGATCCCTATTGTGTGTAGGTTGGCATGCTTGAAATGATTCCACAGAATCTCATATGCTGCTTTCATTTTTTGCTTCCTTTTGTCTTTCTGTCTGTTGTTCTGATGGTGTTATTTCCATTATTCTATCTTCCAGATCACTTATTTGTTCTTCTGCATTATTTAGTCTGCTTTCAGTTCTGTTTTTCTCTCAGCAATTGAGTTGTCTAATTTTGATTGTTTCCTCTTTATAGTTTCCAGTTCCTCGTTACAGTGACCTGCATTTCTATTGAAAGTCTTTCTTGATTTCTTTAACATTTTTGTTACTTTTTTCAACTCAGGATCTAGTATACTGAAGAGGTCTGTTTCATTGATTATTTTTAGGGGATTTTGCTTGTTCTGTTTGTTGAAAGTAGTTCCTTTGCTTCTTCATTTTACTTACACTTCTGTGATTCTACAAATTTAGAAGAAATAGTTACTACTGTGGTCTTGAGGGCTGTTTTTATGTGGGAGCATCCCTATATAGACTATGTGAGTCTAATATCTTTGTCTTGAGAGCTGTCTCTGTTAGGGACGCCTGTCACATCTTCACCCAGAGTGTGCTGGTCATTATCCCCTTGATAGAGGTTATGACTGCTTTTGTGTAGAGATCCTGCACTGGATGCTGGGCAGCACCTCCTCTTCTCTCTGTGACTGTCACAGCCTTGTTGGGGATTGGGTCTACTTCCCAGTTGTTGCAGCAGAAGCCCTGAAGTTTGTGTGTGAGAAGGCTCTGCTGCTCTTGAGTTTGTGCTCTGTAGCAAGGAGATGAGTGCTGAAGCAAGAGAAGCTCATATGGTCACAGCGATGTATACACCACCTCGCAGGCATCCAAGGTTCTGCTTAGAAGCAGCCCATGCTGCATTCTTTTCTCTGTTGTGTTTGTCCCTGACCTAGTGTAAGGCTGGCCCTGTGGATCAGGGCATTGTGGCTGCAGAAATTGAAGTGGTTGAGCTGCCACCTGAGACCTGAGCTGCCTCTGTGGTAGGGCTTTCCCAGGGCCTGTCCCCCTAGATTCTAGCTTCAGGCTTTGTGTGAGCTGGGTGGAACTGGAGCACTTCTTCTGGGAAAGGAACCACTGCAAGCCTCTCCCTAGGGCCCGTCCACTGGAGACATGTGATTCTGTGGATTATGTCTCTCACCTGATGTGCACGCCAACAAAGTCTGCTGCTGCAGGACCCCCTGACCCCACATGTCCCTGCTTTGACAGCGCTGATTATGGGCTCAGAAATCAGCCTCTTCCCCATGGTGTGTGTACTCACAAAGCCTGCCAGTGGAGCTGTGCCCTGCCACGAGCAGACTAACAGTGGGCTTTCTAATGGTAAATCCACACCCTGCCATGTGTGTGCCAACAACAGGCTCTGCTCCCCAGCTGTTGCAGTAGAAGCCCTGAAGGTTGCATTTGAGAAGGCCCTTAAGTTTGTGCTCTGTCCCAAGGAGGTGAGTGCCGAAGCAACAGAGACCCACGTGGTCACTGTGAACCAATGCACCATTTATGCAGGCATCCACGGTTCTGCTCAGAAGCAGTTCAAGTCACATCCCTTTCTCTGTTGTGCTTGTCCCTGACCTAATGTAAGCCTGGCCTGGAGGTTAGGCCTGGACTACACTCCTGCCCTCTGGGCTGCTTCTGCACATCTAGACTGAGTCCATTCCCAGGGTCCATCCACAGAAGCCCAAGTTTCAGCAGCTGTCCACTCAATGTACTAGCAGCTCCACCTGAAGGACATATAAGGTTGGAAAGTGCATTGAGGTGGCAGCCATCAGAGCCAGTCTCTCTCTGTCCCAACAGCTAACCAGCCAGCACATGCAGACTCCTCATGGGCAGAGTCCACGCCCCTCCAGATCCTCTATCTGGCCAAATGGACCTCCCAGCCAATGAAGGGGGTTTCCAGGGAGAGGGGTCATCTGTATGGACTTTTCTTCTTTCACAGCTCCCTCCCAGGGGCACTGGTCCTGTTCCAATGTCTTTTTGTTATCCTACCAGTTATGTGGGGATCTTTCTTGCAGCTTTGGCTGCGTTAAGAGGTCTTCTGCTAGTTTTCAATGACAATTTGACCACATGTAGATGTCTTTTTGATGTGTTTTGGAAGATGGTAAGCTCCACATCCTTCTAATTCACTCTCTTAACCTCCCACTTTAGAGTCTCTCTCTATCTTTAGATAAGTATGAAAATCAGTTTGTACTCCTTTAGTGTCTGGCCGCTGAATAGTGCAGAGAGACATCTAAAGGGTGTTACTTGGCAGAAAGATGTCAGTTGTCACTTGACATTGACATATTCCAATATAATATTCTGGCTGAGGGGCCAAATTTGCTTATCAGGCGAAATGATACAGACAGATTGCATTTTAGTCTTCAAACACAAGTTGCAAATGACTGTGTAATCAGATAACTACATGGAATGATTGAGCACATAACTCAGTTGAAGAAAAATAAATGTGACTTAAATAAAATGCTGCTGCTGCTGCTGCTAAGTCGCTTCAGTCGTGTCCGACTCTGTGCGACCCCATAGACGGAAGCCCACCAGGCTCCCCCGTCCCTGGGATTTTCCAGGCAAGAACACTGGAGTGGGTTGCCATTTCCTTCTCCAATGCATGAAAGTAAAAAGTGAAAGGGAAGTAAATCGCTGCCAAATAATTTAAGAAATAAACTCCATAAATTATAAAAAATTGAATAGTATGCAGTTAAAACCTCCTTTCAAATAGTTTTTATTCCTATCTTGAAAATCAAAGCTTCAAACACAGAATTCCACACTAAATTGAATTTGGCTATTCCTAAGAAAGTCATTTGTTTGTTTCCTTAGATTTTCCATTTATGAAGAAATATTTGCATTCTAAGTGAGCACTGCAAAGATTATTTGTGTAAGACAGTATTAATATAGTGTTCAGAATGATATTTTCAAGTACAAAGATAAATACAAATGTTATCAAAGCCACATAGCCTTTGCAAGTCCTGTGCTGCCCAAATGGGAGGATCCTCATCCAGATGCTAGAAGATTTCTTTAAACTTGGTCTTCTATGATCAGCATAGGTCTCAGGAAACTGATGATTTAAATTCTTAATTTATGTTATTAGCTAATATCAACATAAAATTTGAGAGGCCTCAGGCTACACATGATCTTAGTTAAACATCTTTCTTCTTTTCCATTAAGCTTAGTGTCATTCTCAGACCAAATCTTTAACTTAAATGAGAAACCTTAATGGCCTATGAAGAAAATCTATAACAGCAAATCGTATCCAAATATGAAAGCATTACGTATTTATGACTAAATGTTTAATAAATGATGAACCATTTAATTGAGAGCAATGCCATTATGTGGACATTATAAACTTTTCTCATAAATCTGTCGCTGAAATATCTCTATTTTATCATTTTCAAATCTTAGAAGCAACTCACATAGGAAAAAGCAATGGGCTTGAATGGGTTTTGGAGAATGTAACAATCAGTTTAAACAGGTAGCTATTTTTACACATTGGGTGATTATAGTTTATTCTTTTATAGTTTTTAGAGTAAGAAGAACTGTCTCTGCTTCCATTAACTTTAAATGTCATGTTAAGAATGTATAATCAAACCCTGAAGGGGAAAAATTATGAACCATATGGAGGGTGGAGAAAATTGCTTAGGTTAAGTACTGCTTCCAGACTTTTCCAGTGACTACCTGCATGACCTCAGGTTAAGCCCTTCACTGCTGTGGGTAGAAGCTCCATCTTTAAAATCTGGAGGTTTGCTTAGATCTACTTTGAAGTCACTTTCAGTTCTCAAAATATCCAATGGCTTAAATTCTGGTATAGTCATGATGTACTGTGAGCAGTAAACAGGGTAACATATTTCAGTTATGAATTTTGACTTCAAAAATACTTACAGTTAGGGTTGGTGGTCCCGGTGGTCCCATATCTCCCTAAAGGATGAAAGAAAAGCTGCAATTACCAATAGTCCCTTCTTGCCCACATATTTACAAATTTTAAGAATGGATCAAAGCAATATCTAGATAAATCTGGATGGAAAGAAAACTAGAATTTTATCTTGATGAAAGTGTCTTCACAATGAAAAATTTATTACATGCTTTTAGCTATCATGATATAAAAATCACCTTGTGCATCCCATGCTTTCTACAGCAGCAGAACTTGTTTTGAAAAGCTAAAATAATCTAATTTCTATTCTTTTGTCTACTAATCCAAAATTAGAAAGAGTATCTCTTCAAATATGGTTACTTGCCAATGGAGCAGCTGGGAAATGTAACAATGACAGATTATATTTCTGACAAAGTTAGCACAGTAATAATAAGTGGGTCAGCAAAAATAATAAGTGGGTCTCCCCATTTCACACCTCCAGTAGCCCCATTGCCTCTTTTAAAGCTTTGCTAAACTGGCCTTGCACTTGTGAACATTTGTAAGAGGCTTTGCCTATAGTCATGAAATTTTAAATACTAACGTTGCTTTGCTGACCATTACATGAATACAAATTACCAGGTAGATATATTGAAAAACTATTCAAAATCTAAAGAATATGGTTAATCTAAATGTTTATTATTTTTCAATTTATAAATATGTCACCTATATGCTTTATTGTGTCACCGTATGTGTTTATTTCATGGGAACTCTTGGTCATTAAGATCAAGCATCACAGAGAGAGGCAAGACAGGGGTAGGGAATTAAGAGGTGCAAACCACTATGCACAAAGTAAATAAGCTACAAGGATATATTGTACAACACAGGGAAGATAGCCAATATCTTATAATAGCTTTAAATGGAATATAAGCTATAAAATTTTTGAATTACCATGGTGATTCAAAATGAATCACTATGCTGATTAGTATATATGAAACTAATAAAATATTGCAAATTAAACTATACTTCAATAAAAAAAGGGGGGCTTTCCTGGTGGCTCAGAAGGTAAAGGATCCTCCTGCAATGCAGGAAACCCTGGTTCAATCTCTGGGTTGGGAAGATCCCCTGAAGAAGGCAATGGCAACCCACTTAAGTATTCTTGCCTGGAGAATCCCATGGACAGAGGAGTCTCATGGGCTACAGTCCATGGGGTAGCAACTAACATTTTCACTTTTTCAATAAAAAGTGAATACATTTTTAAAAGGTAAGTCTTAAAATGTTAATATTGACAATTAGAGACCCTCCATCTCATCAAATCCCCTCATTTTGTAGATAAATATATTGAACCCCAGAGTGCTGATGGTGAATTAAATAAAGTTATTGCATAAAGAAAAAAAAATCAAGTATCGCTGCCATAACCCCTCTTCAAGTGGACATTATGGAACCAACACTGTATGGCAGGGGGCACTGGATACTGTATTCTCATGTGGGAGGATCTCTACAACATTCTCTTTTCTCATTTAACAAAATCACCTGAAAAGTGAAGACTTAGCCTTGTGTAATCATTATATTGGGAACAACTGAATAAAAATAACCAATAGTTGTTAAAGAACATTGATGAAGTTTAAGTCAGTCATTAGGGAGCAATTTACAGCCAACTTTATTGCAAAGGTAAATACTGGAGACAGATACAGATTTCTAAATATGTTGAGAATGAAGAACAAAATACAGTGCAAAATGCCCATATGTATTATATATACTGTCATCAAACTAGGATCACCCAATGACCTTCTCAAAACAACTCTTGCTTTTACTATCTCGTACGTTTCTTTTCAAGGTCCCTGCTGATAGGCCACTATAAAATGACATGAGAACTTGTGGCAGGAAGAGGGGCATTCAGATTAAGACTGAGATGCACAATTACCCTCTTTCCCCACAAAGACCACCTGCTTCACCACGGTAGCATCTCAGCGCTACTGGCAAAGTCCCCAGCGCAGCACATAGCTGCGAATGTGTGATGGAATGAACACCTAATGGTGCTGAGCGAGGGACAGAAAAGGGAAACCTTATAATCACAAATTACTGTTGACTAGCAATTGTGCATTTAGTCTCTTCAAACTAATTGAATGAACCAAAAGGCTTTTCTTGTTCAGTTTTTTTTTTTTAAACATAATAGCCTTTGGTTAATTTTAACAAAATTACATTTTGTCTGTTAAACAGATCAGTGAAAAGTCACTGCATAGGTTCTCGGGGTTTTCTTGAGAAAAGACTGGGTAAATACTGTACCTTGTCTCCTTTTGGGCCAGGTGGACCACGAGGACCCGAGTCGCCTTTCACACCCTGTACAAAGAACACACCCGATGTGATTTCTATACACAGTTCACAGAAAGCTTCAATTTCTAACAAGTCACTAGTCAAAATTTAAAATCATAATTTGCTGTACTCCCATATCCCATTCTTCAGTGTGTGGTATAGAAAAACTGGCAGTAAAATGATATACAACATCTGTGCTGTGGTGGGTACAGATACATTAAGTCAGTGCGAGGCCGCAGTACTGCATATTAGCGCAACTTTGCTTCCTGCTAAAATTACATTAATTCACCATCTGGGAGAGCATCATCTAAAGATCTATATGAGCTTTTAAGTATCCACTTTGGCTTAAATTTGTCGATCTTGTAAATACCTCTGATTTAGCATTGATTTGGCTTTTTTAAAGCTTGCCCCTAAAATTCAAGGTTTAAATAAAAAACTTTTTTTTTTTTTTGTCTCTATGGAGAAATCTAATTGGAGGGGAAAAGGGATGAAGAATATATTGTTTTCCCATCCCTCATAAAGTTGGAGGTAAAATGCAGTCTCTCTCCTGTATTAAAGCCTGGTTTGTTTCTCTAATTCTTATTTCATTTTTTAACCTGGATTTATAAAGACAGCAGTAAAACTATATAAGACATAGCATATCTGATAAACATATTCATGAGTCTTCTGGACTGTTGGGTGTTTTAGTGGGTATATGGTTGATCTGATTCAGAATTTGACAGCTGTCAGGAACTCCACAATAGATTTCACTGGAGATCAGTGCTACAGCTGAATGTTTTCAGTGTAAACAGGAAGAAAAGACAGACATGTCCTATGTGGTAAACAGGAAAATTCTTTTTCTTAACACACTGGATGAGGGAAGAACAATAACAGAAAAAATATTCTGAAGCCACACAATGCACAGTAAATCCAGGCATCTTACTGTTCCCAGTTGAGGAATCCAGCTCTTACTGCTCTGACATTTTACAGTGAATAAACAATGCCAAATGCTATCACTTGTAGCTACCCAATATAGAAGCTGATGATGAATTTAAAGGAACAAAAGAAAACCAGATATTTAAAATAATCTTATTAAAATTTGTTATCTTGTGAAAACTGCAATCTTATACTTTAAGAAAAAAATTTAATAGATGAAAATACCTAATTGGTTAAAAAAGAAAAAATCAAAACACCTTTGTGGTTGCATAAACTCCTTCATGGATAAAATTCATAGCTATGCTTTCTTCCTTTATTACCTCTGGGTATTTATAAAACAAAGATGAGTGAAGAATTAAATTATAATTGAAATGTGATATTCTCTTATTATTTGAAATATCCATTCCTCCCCATATCAAGCAACACATACTCTGTTTATACATGCCTCGAGTAAAACTTGGCACCAACATATTCTGAACACTTGCAGAAAGAAAATGGCCATTTCCGTGAATCAAGTTTATTCTAAGTTCAGTCATCCATTTATTCAGCGGACATTTATTGGATACTCTTTGTACAGTCACCACTACAATCATCAGCTCTCCACCGCCCAATATGTAGCCCCGGGCCACATGTAGCTTTTCATCCTTGAAATGTGACTGGTCTGAAGGGAGATATGCCATGAGTGTAAAATACCATTGGGTTTTCAGCATTTGGTACAAAGAAATGAATGTACAGTAGCTCATTAGTAATTTTGATGTTGGTTATGTATTGAAAAGGCTTCCCTGGTGGCTCAGAGGGTAAAGCGTCTGCCTGCAAGGCAGGAGACCTCGGTTCGATCCCTGGGTCGGGAAGATCCCCTGGAGAAGGAAATGGCAACCCACTCCAGTACTCTTGCCTGGAGAATCCCATGGATGGAGTAGCCTGGTAGGCTACAGCCCATGGGGTCGCAAAGAGTCAGACATGACTGGGTGATTTCACTTTCACTTTTATGTATTGAAAAGATAATGTGCATATGAGATTAAATAAGTTATTTTATTAAAATTATTTTCACTTTCTAAAATGTGGCTATGAGAAAGTATAGCATACTTATATTTGTCTTGAAATTATATTTAAAATCTATTGTATACACATAATATTATATACTATATATTTTATTTAAATTAGATAGTGTTATTTAGAGACATAAAAAAAAGAACAAAAAGTTCAAAAAGACTCTCATTAAGCAAATCTGAGTCGGGTTCCTCTGAGTCCTCTCCTTGACTAGGCCTCAACCCTGGCCTCTGTCCATCAATGGCCTGTCTGGCCCAGTTTTAGCAAGAATCTCGTTAACTTAGTTTAAAGAAAATCCCCCAGCCTTGATGTCTGTTCTTGGCAATATTCCATTCAATGACCACCTCTCTCTATTCCTTGGCTATAAATTCCCACTCATCCTTGCTGTATTCAGAATTGAGGCCAATCTCTCTTCCCTATTGTAATACTCGTACTGTGATAACCTTGACTAAAAACTCTTCTTTACCATTTTAGGGCTTCTCTGGTGGCTCTGAGAAGCCCTAAACAATCTACCTGCAATGCAGGAGACCCAGGTTTGATCTTTGGGTTGGGAAGATCCCCTGCAAAAGGAAATGGCAACCTACTCCAATATTCTTGCTTAGGGAATTCCATGGACAGAGGAGTCTGGCGGGCTACAGTCCATGAGGTTGCAAAGAGTCAGATACAAGTGAGCGACTAACACTTTCACTATTTTTTCACCATTTTAGCAAGTGTCAGAATAATTTTTCCCTTAGCAAAGTCAGATTTCCTGCTGCAGCAGAATTCATGGTGTCGAGGAGGGTGACTGGCAGTGACCAGGTCCACAGGCTGAATGTGCTGAGTGCAGGGCAGTGAGGGTAGCAGCTGGAAATGGGCTCTGTGTGGAGGGAGTGTTTGTTGTTGTATAGGATCCAGCCTTGCACCGATCCTGGGAAACAGTGTTGGGGGAGGGGTAAGGGACCAGCAAGCACAACAGCCCCCGGATGGAAGGAGTGTCATGAGCAAGTGAGGAGGCGAGGAGTGCGACGTGAACTCAAGGGTAGTCAGGGGTCATGGCACATAGAGAACTGTAGGCTGTGGAGAGAAGGCAGGGTTTTGATCTAGGAGCAAGGGGAAGCCATTTAGGGTTTGATAGTGTTTCCCAAAAAAGAGAGTTTTGGCTACAACATGAAAATAGACTGCAGGCAGCAAGAGCAAAAGCAGAAAGGGGCTCTCACAGCTTTGCAGGCAAGAGAACAAGATGGCCAGAAGTGGGAATGGAGTTGCAGAAATGCTGGAGGTGGGCCCTGGGAAAGGAGGGACTAAGGCTGGTTTGTACTTGGCTTCAGGACTGGCTAGGAGTCTGGGCTATTTACTAAGCTGAGAAGTGTACTAAAGAGGGGTCTTTTCCTGCTGGTAGAACATCATCGGGGAGGGGGAGGGGGAACATGAAGAAAGAAATAGCTGAGAAAGACAGTGAATATTCATTTCTGCAACAAATATTATGGAACATCTATACACATGCAAGACAGAACCCTGTATTACCATGAACAGAGTAGGAAGAAATTATTTTTAATAATGGGAAGGAATATGAAACACAATATTCAGGGAAATGATTAACTCTGGAGTGGGCATGGCATTATGTTGATTTCTGAGTACATTCTACAATTCATAATCATCATATATGTTACACGTTACAAAAATACTATTTGAAGTATAAACTAATACATTAAAAATTTTCAACATTCCTACCTGACAGACCAACTGTAATTGCAATTTCTGGAGAAGGGACTTACTTGCCGATGCATCAAGAAGTACTTGAACTATCTCTGGTTCAATCGTCTATGGTCAGGGACAGTTCAGTTACGACCCCATGAACCACAGTACGTCAGGCCTCCCCATCCATCACCAACTCCCGGAGTCCACCCAAACCCATGTGCATTGAGTCAGTGATGCCGCCCAACCATCTCATCCTCTGTTGTCCCCTTCTCCTCCTGCCCTCAATCCCTCCCAGCATCAGGGTCTTTTCAAATGAGTCAGTTCTTTGCATCAGGTGGCCAAAGTATTGGAGCTTCAGCTTCAACATCAGTCCTTCCAATCAATATTCAGGACTGATCTCCTTCAGAATGGACTGGTTGGATCTCCTTGCAGTCCAAGGGACTCTCAAGAGTCTTCTCCAACACCACAGTTCAAAAGCATCAATTCTTCGGTGCTCAGCTTTCTTTATAGTCCAACTCTCACATCCATACATGACCACTGGAAAAACCATAGCCTTGACTAGACGGACCTTTGTTGGCAAAGTAATGTCTCTGCTTTTGAATATGCTGTCTATGGTCAGGGACAAGGTGTGGTAATAAAGCAACCAGCCACAGGAGACATAAACACTGAGGGCTACGATACATGTGCCAGCCCGCGTGAAGGGGGCAGGTCCTGGAGATGCCTAACTCTCCTGGAGATGCTCATGACTTCAGACATGCGGAGTTCCGAAGAGTCAATAAAGGATTCATGCATTTTTCTCAAGTAAGTTATTTAAGTTTCCCTATAAAACCCGGGTCTCCTGCACTGCAGGGAGACGGTTTACCGTCTGAGCCACCACGGAAGCCCCATAAAATAGGTATAAGTAATAGTTGTCTTTATGGAAACAATCTAAATGTCCATCGACAGATGAATGGATAAGATGTGGTACATATATATAGTAGAAGAGTTCTCAGTCATAAAAAAGAATGAAATAAGGCCATGTGCAGCAATATGGATGGACATAGAGATTGTCACACTGAGTGTAGTTAAGTCCAAAACAGAAAGCCCACTACCATATGATGTCACTGATATGTGAAACCTAAAACATGACACAAATAAACCTACCCATGAAACAGAATCACAGACATAGAGGACAGACTGGTGGTGGCCAATGGAGAGGCGGCTGGAAGAGGGGGGGTTAGCAGATATAAGCTTTTTATATAGAGAATGGATAAAAAACAAGGTTTTACTATATATACAGAGAACTATATTTCTATGATAAACCATAACGGAAAAGAATATATATATAAAAGAATGTATGTATGCATATAACTGAATCACTTTGTACAGCAGTAATTAACAGAACACTGTGAATCAACTATTCTTCAATAAAAGATAATATCTGTCTTGAAAAGTTGTTCTGACACTCATTTGTTTAAAAATACTTGGCACATCTAAGGTACTTGATAAATGTTGCTTGTGCTTTTCAAGCTGAATCCCAAGGGATACTTAATTGTTCTGTCCAGTTTTATAGTCAGTTTGATGGACATGTAACAACTGTCCTTTAACTCACATAGAAGGAAATGGCAACCCACTCCAGTGTTCTTGCCTGGAGAATCCCAGGGATGGGGGAGCCTGGTGGGCTGCCGTCTATGGGGTCACAGAGTCGGACACGACTGCAGTGACTCAGCAGCAGCAGCAGCAGCCCTCATCAAGCCTCTACTTTTGTCGTTGGCCACTGAAGTGTGTCCATGGAGCTCACGCAGCATGTTGTTAAGGTCATGGCATCATGACAGGCTCTAAGAACAGATCAGTCATGCTTTCCTCAAGTGTAATTTTTCTCCTCATGTGACACTAGAGTTGCTATCAATGGCTATTCAATATTGGAGAAAAAAAGACATAGCACTCACCATAAAGCATACAGAATCAAATGAAACAGAGTCCACATTTAATAATGAATAAGACAGGCATCTATTACCACTGTTACCTATAAAATGTTTGTAAATAAAGATACTCAAAAGCACAGTAGTGGGCTCCATATGTTATGAGAGGCAGGTACTCTTATCCAAATGCAAGATGAACTTACTTACAAAACAGAGACAGATTCAGAGACTCACAGACATAGAAAACAAACATTGTTACCAAAGGAGAAGGGGTAGAGGGATGAATTAAAAGTTTGGGATTAAAATATATGAAATAGATAACCAACAAGGGCCTACTGTATAGCACGGGGAACTCCACTCAGTATCTTGTGATAACCTATAGTGGAAATGAATCTAAAAAATAATATATATCTGAATCACTTTACTGGATACCTAAAACTGAGACAGCATTGTAAATCAACCATATTTCAATAAAAATTTTAAATGCACAATGAAAGCTGAAGGACAGTATCACAGCTAGAGTTATAAAAGCAGGTAGACTATGAATTAATTTTCATTGCAAGAGCTGCTTACTAACAGTATGTAGCATCTTTAAAGATCATTTGATACAAAGTAATGGTATTTGTTAAAAACATTTACCCATCTATTCATCATTTTCCTCATCCTCTACTGACTGCTGCTTTTTCCCTAGCAATGGCACCAGCTGTCGGCAGCCAATATTGCAGCTTTGTGATTCCAACATTTTTGTATTCAGTACACAGATTGCATTGGTGTAAGGAGATTAACATGACAATTTTAGAAACATCAGATGCTATAATTCTGATAAGAGTTGTTTGAAAGACAATAATAAAGTTGCAGTGGAAGAGACTAAACTGAATGATTGAAATTCACTTTTCCAAGATTATATAACTCCACAAAAAATAAATGAAAAGATCTATCTATCTCTATATCTATTAGATAAAATGTGTTTTCTAACCCAGTTTCTAATAATAGCAAATGTTTATATAGCTCTTCTGTATGCAAGACTCTGACTTAAATGCTTTATGTTTGATGACCCCTTTAATCCTAAAAAAAAGACTGAGTTAAGTGCTCTTAATATTATTATTCCATTGTGCAAATGAAGACATAGGCACATAGAGAATGAAGAATGTGCTAATTAGTACACCAGGTGGGCAGTGGCAGAGCTGGAATTCGAGCCCAGATCGTTGGTTTCAAGGATCACATTAACTTTTTTTTTTTTTTTAATTTTATTTTATTTTTAAACTTTACATAATTGTATTAGTTTTGCCAAATATCAAAATGAATCCACCACAGGTATACATGTGTTCCCCATCCTGAGCCCTCCTCCCTCCTCCCTCCCCATACCATCCCTCTGGGTCGTCCCAGTGCACTAGCCCCAAGCATCCAGTATCGTGCATCGGACCTGGACTGGCAACTCGTTTCTTACATGATATTTTACATGTTACTATGTCATTCTCCCAAATCTTCCCACCCTCTCCCTCTCCCACAGAGTCCATAAGACTGTTCTATACATCAGAAGGATCACATTAACTTTATGAGATGCTCCCTCAAGTGCGTTCTCAGATGCCAATGTTGAACATATCTCATGGTAGGTCACAGTCAAAATCATTTAATTATAAACTAGAATGTGTGAAAAGTTAAGGTCTTATATTTTGAAGGCTAAATTCTAGCAACTCAAAATTTTGACAATTTCAATATGTTCGATATGCATTATTTAAACTATAAGGTAAATATGAGCCCAATATCCCAGTACCATGAGGATCAATCAAATTTTCTCTCTCTCTCACACACACACAGTCAAGAATGCACTGAGAAAGATATCAAAGCAATTTTTTTGCCCTAATGACTAAGAGTTGTTACTGCTGAGCATGAAGGATTCTATACATTCTGCTTTTGCAAGACAGTCCCATGAGGCAGAGTACCATCTTGACCAACATGCAAGAGTGTCCCATTAAGCAAGCTGAACTGCTGCATGCTTCCCTTTAAAGGAGGTTTACATTTTCCAAAGTGAGCTTGTCCACTATGTGGGAAAGCTGGCACAGAAGAAATTATTACCAAAAGGTACATTTACATCAATATATGTTTAATATATAAGAATAAAGACCATAAAAAGGCTCTGAATTCATTTCATGGGAATGTTAAATTCTTTTAATTTTCTCTGAGGTATTAAGTAGCTGCAGTGAGCTGACGTATTGAGGTTATTCAGTCTGTGTTCCAACAGGATATTCCTGAAATTATGATCTCCATCATGGCTTGACTTCAGTACAGACTGAGATGGCTCTTATACTGCCTTTCATTCCCTAAGAATGTGTACCTACACTTATTGAAAGGCAGAGTGAACTGTCATAAATGCTGAGTGATTTTGGTTTGTGGAGTCAGTTTATTTTAGCATTGAAAAATAGACAATGAGAAATGTGGTGTGACTTAGTGGGGAAATAGACTTTTTGGTCAAACAGGGGTAAAGACTGACTTTACCATTTTCTAAAAGAAAATTTCTTACTTTCCTAAGCTCTATTTCTTTACTCTAAAAATAGGGATACTCTTACCTCCTGCACTTTGTAGCCATAAAATTGAGGTAAGGATTGAATTTCAAATTCCTCATGAAACCAGTTTTTGAAGTATGGTTTTTTAATATTTAAAACCACCACCACCACCAATGGAATAAATAACAGCATATGATTCTTTACCCCTACTCAACATTCAAAAAACTAAAAACATGGCAACCAGTTCCACCACTTCATGGCAAATAGGTGGGCAAATAGTGGAAACAGTGACAGAATTTATTTTCTTTGGCTCCAAAATCACTGTGGATGGTGACTGCAGCTATGGAATTAAAGGACACTTGCTCCTTGGAAGAAAAGCTATGGCACAGCTAGATAGTACATTAAATATCAGAGATACCACTTTGCTGACAAAGGTCTATATAGTCAAAGCTATGCTTTTTCCAGTAGTCATGTATGGATGTGAGAGTTGGACTATAAACCTGAGCACTGAATAATTGGTTCTTTTGAATTGTGGAGTTGGAAAAGGCTCTTGAGTGTCTCTTGGATATCAAAGAGATTAAACCAGTCAATCCTAAAGGAAATCAACCCTGAGTATTCATTGGAAAGACTGGTATTGAAGCTGAAGCTTCAATATTTTGGCCACTTAATGCAAAGGGCCAATACATTGGAAAAGACCCTGATGCTGGGAAAGATTGAGGGCAGGAAGAGAAGGGGGTTACAGAGAATGAGATGGTTGAATGGCATCACCAACTCCATGGACATGAGTTTAAGCAAACTCTGGGAGACAGTGAAGGACAGGAAGCCTGGTGCTTTGCCATAGGATCTCTTTGCCATGGGATCGCAAAGAGCTGGACATGTCTGAGTAATTGAACAACAGCAGAGTGCTTTTGTAATAGAAGGGAAAAAGAGAACTGTCATTACTTTTTCTTATTCATCCTTAGTCATGACTCCTGAATACCTTTTGCAAAATTAAGGAAATGATATCAACTATGTGTTAATTAAGTAACCAAGTGAGCAAATATGCTTTGTTGTGCTTTATAATGTACCTAATGACCTATAAGAGGCAGTGATAGTGCTGAAGGAATAACGCACTTGTGGGTCGGGGTATGTGAAGGACTCTTCCCAGATCATTGTCAAAGAGGAAAGGTCACACTGCCCATGAGGCTGGGAGCTCTCTCAGCAAGACAGTTTTAGATCTGAGCAAGTAGAAAGCATGCAAATATGTGTGTACAACTGATTAATTCTGAAAAGTCAAATCACTTTACTTTCAGATCCCATAGAAAAAATTTCCAAATCTCTTAAGTTAACATGAATATATTTCAGGCTCCATTCGCTCAAACCTCCTCTCAGCTTTGAGTGTTTGGATAAATTCTTTCTCTATTTCTACTCTAATGCTATCTTAACAAACGTCTAGAAATCTTTGTTTTGCTCCTGTATTCCAGGGAGCCGCCATACATGTAGCTTGGTTACCTTTTGCAAGTGGAGTTAATCTCTCTCAACACTCCTATGTTTATGAGAAGATAACATCCTTCCGTAATGAATGGTCGAAACCTTGGGCTATTTTTTGCTGCAGCCAAGCACCAAATTGCATATATTCAACCTCTGCAATATCACTGTGCCCTCTCTTCCATCTGTTTCCCTGGTTTAGGTTCTAATCACTTGTATTTTAGGCTATTATAATAATATCTTAATTTTTAGTATGAAAATTTAGCAAACAACTACTCCTTTTTCACTCCAAACATTTACTAAGTACTAACAGGAGGAGAAGGGGATGACAGAGGATGAGATGTCTGGATGGCATCACTGACTCGATGGACGTGAGTCTGAGTGAACTCTGGGAGCTGGTGATGGACAGGGAGGCCTGGTGTGCTGCGATTCATGGGGTCACAAAGAGTCGGATAAGACTGAGTGACTGAACTGAACTGAGCAATTCCAAGAAATGGTCTTTGTTTTCATAAAGAACATGATAGAAAGAACAGAGCCACAGGCAAAAGCTTCAGTTCTGTCCATTTTGTAGAACACACTGCAAAAGGAATCTTCATGTGAACACAGCATGATCCACATGCCCCCCTTCAGAGGAGGGAGGGCAAACCTCCACACACAGAGCACAGTCCATGCCCGGCTCCAGCTGGATGGACTCTCACTGTGTTTTCCCTACATGCAACTGGAGTCCCAAAAGCCCGAATGAAGGCTTCAAATTCCATCGTACTTCTCAAGACTCTAATCCTAACCAGTCTTAATGATCTCTTTGTATTAGATGAGAGGACATTGCAGTGATGGGGGCTTCAGAACCCAACAGGCTCTGAGAAGTGATTTTCTCCACAGGTGACAGAACTGGGACACACATTCAGCTCTGCTTCCCACCGTAGAACTCTGACCACTACACCAGGTATCTCCAGTGACAGGGCAGTGGGGAATTAGTAGCTCTATTACCTGCAGGTGCCAACGGCCAATGGCCATCCAGCACCCTAGTGTGCTGTAACGAGGCAGAGAGAGGCAGACTCCCCTAACTCCAAGACACTGGTGCTAACTCCCTCTCCCTGGTGGAGAAAAATCCTTTTAAGAAGATAGGAACAAGAAGCATGTCATATTAAAGGTGCAAATAGGGCTTCTTAGGAAGTAAGAGAAGAAAACTGTGGGGGCCAGAGCCTCAAGCTTGGGTCAATTAGTCGGGTTAGCTTCTGGGATAGTTCTCTTTGGACCCCTCCCCATCCAGGGGAAGGAAAACTATGACAAGTCTAGACAGAAGATTAAAAAGCAGAGACTTCACTTTGCTGACAAAGGTCTGTCTAGTCAAAGGTATGGTTTTTCCAGGAGTCATGTATGGATGTGAGAGTTGGACCATAAAGAAGATTGAACACTGAAGAAATGATGCTTTTGAATTGTGGTGCTGGAGAAGACTCTTTGAGAGTCCCTTGGACAGTGGGAGATTAAACCAATCAATCTTAAAGGAAATCAACCTTGAATATTCATTGGAAGGACTGATGCTGAAGCTGAAGTTCCAATTGGGGTCATCTTATATGAAGAGTCAACTCATTGGAAAAGACCCTGATGCTGGGAAAGACTGAAGGCAAAAGGAGAAGGAGATAACAGAGGATGAGATGGTTGGATGGCATCACTGACTCAATAGACACGAACTTGAGCGAACTCTGGGAGACAGTGAAGGACAGGGAAGCCTGGCCTGCTGCAGGCCATCGGGTCACAAAGAACAGACACGAAGTGGGAACTGAACAACAACAACAAACCCTCCAGGTCTTATTTTGTTCATAGGCCCCAGGATTACAGTGTTCAGCCTCCCTTCCCTCTGTGCTGCAGACCAGATGGATTTTACAACATCTGGGCATTAGGGAACCCTATCTAGCTTATTGTCTATTCCTCTGTCCAAAAAGTAAGTAGTATGGCCCTTCAGAACTTTCTTAAAACATTTTTATGAAGTGAAGAAGGGAAACCATGGGAAAAGAAATAATTCTCATTGTGGATACTTGCCTTAATAAGGAGTATATCTACAGTAAATGGTGAATCTTATGGTCTGAAAGGAGAGTAGTCTACATTTAAAGGAAAATCAAGATTTTATCTACCCTCTAAATTCCATCATGAGAATACAAGTGAAGTTCTGGGGGGACAACTGCCTTGGGGTGAGGGGGCAGGTGGGAGGACTTGACACCTAGGACAGGAGCCCTGAGATTGGGGAACAGGTGCAATGGAGGGGGAGTGACACGGATACAGAGGGTCCCCTTCTTTTTTTCTTTTCATCCCTGAGATATGACCTCAATAGACCCCTCAGCAGACAAAGACTGGGGGTAAGATGCAAAGTATAGCCTGGGTCATAACACAGGTCACAGCAGCATATATGTAAAAAGAAAAAAGACCGAGAAAGGAAGAGAGAAGAAATGGAAGCCAGACTATCAAGGAAGAAAGGACCGTGAAGAATGAGTATAATAAGAGGTATATAAAACCAGGGAACTACCTGGTAGTTTCAACAGTAAACATATTGGGCCTGCTTGGCATTGGCACCGCATGTGTCCTTCAGTCATTCCTGGAAAAGGTCTTCAATTTTCTTTAGCACCAGAAATTGACCAACGATCACGCAGCCCTCCCCCCCATTCCCTGGTCTGTTTTATGCTATTTTCCCTCTTTTTGGCAGAACAGTCACTGTCCTTGTAAAGCTTTTTAAATCAATAAAGTCTGTGGCCTTCAAAACAAAAAAAAACAAGAAAAACTGGGCCTCTACTGAGCCACACACACACACACACACACACACAAACTACCTTGATTCTTACTTTGCAATAATTGAATAATTGTAGCTAGTTCTTCCAAGGATAGTCAAGTCTTAGTAGCATTAGACAATAAGCATATTTCAGTGGCCAAATGTAAACACTGTGTTAGAAAAAAGAAAGTTAGGCTTACATCTTGTCCATTAACGCCTGACAAACCTGGATCTCCTTTCTCTCCTGGTTCACCCTAGAAAGAAACAATTTATACAGTGAAAAATGTTAAATCTGAAGATCTTTACTAAGAGAAAATAAAAGAGTTACATTGTTTGGGTATTTATAACAACATGATTACTTTGCTAATCCCTTGAAAGAAACATTTATTAAAAAACAATTCTGAGTCCTAAAACCAAAAAGAAGTTTAAAGGTTCAAAGAAAAGCTGCATAAAAATGATTAAAATGTATAAATAGAACAAGGATTATTTTTTTTTCTATAAGCAACAAAGAACTTTCAGGAGGGCAATTTGTTAATATATAACAAGGGTCTTAAATATGTTCATTTCATTGGGACCAGTGATTTTACTGCTAAGAATGAATCCCAAGAAAATAAACAGAGATGAAAAGTTTTACGCACTAAGATGTAGAGCGCAGTGCTATTCATAGTAGTAAGAAGAGAAACATTCTCAATGTCCAGTAATAGGGAACTGGGTAAATTACAGCATAGAGATATAATGGTATGTGCTCCAACCACTACAATCATGTTTATGAATTTTAGTTTATACTATAGGAAAGTTCTTATGATATAAAAAGATACAATTATTTAACAAATTTAGTGAATAAATGTTAATGAATACCTGTTTTTATTACTGTAAAGCTACAAGTGTTCATAATGGCCACTTTTATTACTGTAAAGCTACAAGTGTTCATAATGGCCACTAACAACATTGTTGATGACACATCTCATAGTTGCCTGTATTTTTGTTTGATTACTATCTGAAAGGTATATGCTTTTATTGGTATACCCTGCATATCTATGGTGGGCTTTCCAGGTGGCACAGTGGTTAAGGACTCGCCTGCCAATGCAGCAGATGCAAGAAATGTGGGTTCAATCTCTGGGTTGGGAAATTGCCTGTTGGAGGAAATAGCAACCCACTCCAGTGTTTTTGCCTGGAAAATTCCATGGACAGAGGAGCCTGGCAGGGTACAGTCCAGAGGGCCACAAAGAGTCAGATGCAACTGAGCACTTGAGTATGCAGGCTGCATATCTATGGTATAATTTAAAAAAAATTTTTTTTAAGTCTGTCTACTTAACCATCCACCTATCTACCTGTGTCTAAATCTACCTATGAGTCTCAGAAGAACTAATGAAAGCAAACAAATCAGAAAAATAAAAGTAAATAATCTATGCATTCTATGACTATGGGAAATTTTATTTTCTTCAGCATATTCTTCAATGTTTTTCAATTTTTAAATAAACATGTATTATGTGTATAATTTGTAAAGTGTTTAAAAATAAGAGAATATGCTGTGTGTATAAAGAACTCATTCCGCCCTAAGTGCATTGCACATTACTCTCTGTGTGTAAAGTAGTAATAGTAGTAGCAGCAGTAGTATTAATAGTTATCTCTGCTTTGTGCCACCAGGGTGATTTTTATTCTCTTCTTTATATATTCTCTTGCTCTTTGCTTTTTAAGACAATAAGCATTATTATTTTTATCTGCAAGAAAAGAAAAGCAAGCACTTCCTGGGCCAAGATGGTGAAGTAGGAAGACCCTGAACTTACCTGCTTTCCTAGATACACC
The DNA here is from genome assembly GCF_032452875.1 of Bos javanicus. Lineage (NCBI taxonomy): Eukaryota > Metazoa > Chordata > Mammalia > Artiodactyla > Bovidae > Bos > Bos javanicus. The sequence continues at coordinate 9,156,091 of NC_083876.1, read as the reverse complement.
AGAATCACAACTATTTATACAACATCTACCAATGAAAACTAACAGAAGGGCTCTTCTACAACTAAAGATATAAAGAAGGAACCACAATGACAGGTAGGTGGAATGGAGAATGGAGACGAGGTACAGTCAAATCTTATACTCCAAGGTGGGCAACCCACAAAGGGGAGAATAGTTACAACTGCAGAAGTTCCCCCAAGAAGCAAGGGATCCAAGCCTCACACTGAGGTCCCCAGCTCTGGGATCCTGCCCTGGAAATATGAGTCCCTAAAATATTTGGCTTTGAAGGCTAGTGGGGATCACCTTCAGGAGAGCCAGAGAGCTGTGGAAAATAGAGGCTCTGCACTTAAAAGGCACACACAAAGACTCACATGATTTAGTACCCAGGACAGAAGCAGTAATTTGAAAGAAGCCTGGAGCACACCCACATGCTGATCTTGGGGAGTCTCTCAGAGAATAAGGAGGCAGGTAGACCTCATCCTGGCGACACAGACACCAGCAGCAGCAATTATGGGGAGCTCATTCTACCACGTGGACGCTGGTGCTGGCAAGTACAACTTTGGAATCTTCTCTAGCTTATTAGCCCTAGAGCCCAGACCTGCACTAACTCAACGATGTGTAGGTGCCAGCGCTGGATGTCTTAGAACAACGAACTAACTGGGTGAGGACAGAGCTCATCAGAAAGCAGGATGCCTTAAGAATCCCTAGATTTTGTTGTTGTTGTCAAGGCAAGGAATAAGACCTGATTCAGAAAAATGTCTGAGAAGACAGCAGACTAATGTCACACAATAACCATCTGTTGGGGTCTGAATGCCAGGTTCTTTTATAGAACCAAAGAGAGAAGCAGTGAGGAACTAAAGTCAAAAGGCAGAGTAGAGAGGGACAGGTTATGAAGAAGGAAAATAAGACTCCCCAGTCTTAACCGGAGCCCACAGATGCCCCTGGATACATCCATGCCTACCAGTGGACTGAGGATCCAGTTCACACACTAGTGTGCACACACTCGACCTGGGATGTCCAGGGCCCTGTAGCCAGAGACCTATGGCCTGGGCCTACCATCCAGCCTACTCTAGACTCAGTGCCAGCCTCACCTACCAGTAGGCAGGTGCCAGTTACAGGACACCCTGGGATTCAGCTCCACTCACCAGATGGCCAACATCAGCTTTGAGACACCTTGGGCCACTCAGCCAGCTGCCCTGGGACCTGACACCACTCATCACCAGGCTGAAACAAGCTTCAGAACACCACAGACTTTGCAGCTAGCTATGTCAGGAATCAGGCTCTTCTACTAGTGGTCCCAAAGCAGCTCTGGAACCCCTGGGCTCTGCACTAGAGACCCCAGGACCTGGCCCTGCCAGCCAGTTGCAAGAGATACAAATCACTATGGGTAAAATGGAAAAGCAACATGAATGTAGTGTACAGTATGGGGAAATACAGCCATTATTTTGTGATAGCTTTAGAGAGAATATCACCTGTAAAAATAATGAATCCCTATATTATATACCTGAAACTAATAAAATATTGTAAGTCAACTACACTTAAATTAACAAAAAGGAATGGAGTAGCAATAATTTTTCAGACACAATAGATTTTAAAACTGTAAACAAGAGACAAAGAATGACCAAGGGCTCAATCTAAAAAGATATAACAATTGTAAATATATATGAACTCAACACAGTAACACTTCTATACATAAAACAAATGTTAACAGACAATGAAGAATTGTAACCAACACAATAATAGTAGGGGGATATTACCATCCTACATACATCAATGGGCAGGTCATTCACACAGAAAATCAATGAGGCTTTAAGTGATATATTAGATCAGTTGAGTTAAATATATAAACATTTCAGTAAAAAACAAAGGAATGTACATTATTTTCAAGTGCACATGGAACATTCTCCAGGATAAATCACATTCTAGGCCACAAAACAAGTCTCATTTTTAAGAAGATTGAAATTCTATCAGTCATCTTTTCTGACCAGAGTAGTCTAAGATTAGAAATCAACTACAAGAAAAAAATTCAAAAAATCCCCACAAACACATGGAGGCTAAACAATATGCTACTAAACAACCAATGAATCCCTGAATAAATCTGAGAATAAATGAAAAAATAAATAAAAAAAAATGAAAACACAATAATTCAAAAACCTATGGGATGAAGCAAAAGCAGTTCTAAGAGGGAAGTTTATAGTGATATGCAAGACTACCTCAGGAAACCAGAAAAATCTCAAATAACCAATCTAACCTTATATCTAAAGGAACTAGAGAAAGAAAAACGACCAGAATCCAAAATCAATAGAAAAAAAAAAAAAACAAACATAAAGATCAGAGGACAAATAAATGAAATAAAGACAAACAATACAAAATAATGGAAAATATCAATGAAATCACAGCTGGTTCTTTGAAAAGATAAACAAAATTGATAAACCTTTGGCCATACTCATCACAAAACGGGGAAGGGGAGTCTGAATCAATAAAATCAGAAATGGAAAAGGAGAGGTTACAATCAACACCACTGAAATACGAAGGACAATAAAAGATTTCTCTGAACAACTACATGCCAATAAGATGGAAAAGCTAGAAGAAATGGACAAATTCTGAGAAATGTATACTCTCTCAACCAGGAAGAAATACTAAATATGAACAGACTAACTGCCAGTAATAAAACTGAATCAGTAACAAAACTCAACTCTAGGACCAAGTAGCTTCACAGGTGAATTCTACCAACCATTTTGAGGAGAGTTAATATCTATCCTTCTCAAACTATTCCAAAAAAATTAGAGGAAGGAAAGCTTCCAAACTCATTCTACAAATCTAACATCACTAGACAAAAATATCACAAAAAAGAAAAAACTATATACTAATATCCCTGATGCTAAAATCATTAATAAAATAGCAAACTGCATCCAAAAATAGATCAAAAGGATCATATATCATGATCAAGTGGAATTTACTCCAGGGACACAAGAATAGTTCAATATTTGTAAGTCAGTATGATACACCACATTAACAAAGTGAAAAATAGAAGTCGTATAATCATCACAATAGATACAGAAAAGATTTTTCAAAATTCAACATGCATTTATGACAAAAACTCTCCACAAAGTGGGTAGTGAGGGAACATACTTCAACATAATGAAAGCCATATATAATAGGCCCATAGCTCACATCATAATCAGTAGGGAAAAGCCAAAAACATTTCCTCCAAGATCAGAAACATGCCAAGGATGTCTTTTATCAACACTTAAGGTCAAATAGTATTAGAAGTCCTACCCATAGCAATCAGACAGAAAAATAAATAAAATCATCCAAATTAGTAAGAAGTAAAACTGTCCCTTTTGCACATGATATGACACTATACATAGAAAACCCTAAAGACACCACCAAAAATCTATTAGAGCTCATCAATGAATTCAGTAAAATCGAAGGATACACAATTAATATACAGAAATCTGCTGCATTTCTATACACTAATCCCTAGGATTAGAAGACCAAATTTTCCAGACTAGAAGACCTAACCCTCAAATCTATATAGAATCTGAAATGACCCCAAATTGCCAAAGAAATCTTGAAAACAAAACAAAGTTATAGGTATCACATTCCCTGACTTCAGACTATTCTACAATTCTACAATAATCAAAACAGCATGGCACTGGCACAAAAAACAGACATATAGAGAAATGAAACAGGAAAAAAAGCCCAGAAATAAATCCATAAACCTATGCTCAATTAATCTCTGATAAAGGAGGCAGGAATATATAATGGAGAAAAGACAGTATCTTCAATAAGTGGTGCTCAGTAAACTGGATATGTAAAACGATAAAGTTAGGACATTTTCTCATATTATATAAACTCAAAATACTATACAAAGTATTTTGTATAGTATAGTACAATACTACACTATACAAAGTAAAATACCCCAATGTTCATCGCAGCACTGTTTATAATAGCCAGGACATGGAAGCAACCTAGATGTCCATCAGCAGATGAATAGATAAGAAAGCTGTGGTACATATACACAATGGAGTATTTACTCAGCCATTAAAAAGAACACATTTGAATCAGTTCTAATGAGGTGGATGAAACTGGAGCTTATTATACACAGTGAAGTAAGCCAGAAAGAAAAACACCAATACAGTATACTAACGCATATATATGGAATTTAGAAAGATGGTAATGATAACCCTGTATGCGAGACAGCAAAAGAGACAGATGTATAGAAGAATCTTTTGGACTCTGTGGGAGAGGGAGAGGGTGGGATGATTTGGGAAAATGGCATCGAAACATGTATAATATCATATAAGAAACGAATCGCCAGTCCAGGTTCAATGCAGGTTATAGGATGTTTGGGGCTGGTGCACTGGGATGACCCAGGGGGATGGTATGGGGCGGGAGGTGGGAGGGGGGTTCAGGATGGGGAACACGTGTACACCCGTGGCAGATTCATGCTGATGTATGGCAAAATCAATACAATATTGTAAAGTAATTAGCCTCTAATTAAAATAAATAAATTTAAATTAAAAAAAAATACTCTAGAAAGAAAATCCTAAAAACACCACCAAAAATCTACTAGAGCTCACAATAAATTCAGTAAAATTGCAGGATACAAAATTAATATTCAGAAATCTGCTTCATTTCTATACACTAATGAACTATCAGAAAAATGGGTTAATACATACCGAGGAAACCAGAACTGAAAGAGACACATGTACCTCAATGTTCATCGCAGCACTGTTTATAATAGCCAGGATATGGAAGCAACCTAGATGTCCATCAGCAGATGAATGGATAAGAAAGCTGTGGTACATATACACAATGGAGTATTTACTCAGCCATTAAAAAGAATACATTTGAATTAGTTCTAATGAGGTGGATAAAACTGGAGCCTATTATACAGAGTGAAGTAAGCCAGAAAGAAAAACACCAATACAGTATACTAATGCATATATATGGAATTTAGAAAGATTGTAATGATAACCCTGTATGTGAGACAGCAAAAGAGACACAGATGTATAGAACAGTCTTTTGGACTCTGTGGGAGAGGGAGAGGGTGGGATGATTTGGGAGAATGGCATCGAAACATGTATAATATCATATAAGAAACAAATCGCCAGTCCAAGTTTGATGCATGATACAGGATGTTTGGGGCTGGTGCACTGGGATGACCCAGAGGGATGGTATGGGGAGGGAGGTGGGAGGGGGGTTCCGGATGGGGAACACGTGTACACCTGCGGCGGATTCATGTTGATGTATGGCAAAACCAATACAATATTGTAAAGTAAAGAAAATAAAAATAAAATAAAGAGGAAAAAAAAGAAAAGAAAAATGGGTTAAAAGCCTAAATGTAAGTCTGGAAACCATGAAATACCTAGAAGAAAACATAGAACACTGACATAAATAATAGCAAAGTTTGCACAGATCTGTCTCCTAAGGCAAAGGAAACAAAAGCAGAGAAAGAACTAATTGGTACTCATTAAACATAAAGTTTTGCACAGCAACAAAAACAAAAAGACACCATAATGAATGGGGAAAATATTTTAGCAAATGATATGACTGATAATGGGTTAATATCCAAAATACATAAACAGTTCATATAACTCAGTAGCAAAAAAAAAAAAAAAATTCAATTGAAAATGGACAGAAGACTGAACGTTTTTCCAAAGAAGACAAACAGATATACATCAATCAAGGAAAAAAATGCTTAATACTGTAATCTTCAGAAAAATGCCAGTCAAAAATACAATAAGACATCACCTCATACCTGTGAGAATTGTTATCATCTAACAGACCCTGAATGATAAATGTTGGTGAGGATTTGTAGAAAAAGGAGCCCTTTTACATTGTTGGGGAGAATGCAAATTTGTGTAGTCACTATGAAAAACAGTATAGAGGTTCTTAAAAAAACTAGAAATAAAACTACCATATGACCCTGAAATTCCACTACTGGGCATATATCCAAAGAAAACAAGAACACTAATTTGAGAATGTATCATGCACCCAAATGTTCACATTATTATTTATAGTAGCCAAGATATGGAAGCAGAGAGGTTAAGTAACTTGCCCAAGGTCATATAACTTAAAAGGGGTAGGATGCCAATTTAGCCCAGGCTCCACAGCCTGCGCTCTTAAAACTATTAAGCCCATTAGTTTTAAAATAGACCAGGGAAAACTGAAAATGCAGTGTAGAAATCGGGATTTCGGCAAAGCAGGAGGCAAAGTCTCTGACAATGCCTCCCACAGGCATCAGCCAGGTAACATCACTACTGAGCTTGTAACTGGCAAAGGTCTCTCTCCTCTCCTCTCTCGTATCAAGCTCTTAATCTTGGCATTGTTGACAATTCTTCCTTGTGAGGGCTGTCCTGTACGTGACAGGATGTTTAGCATCATTCTGGCCTCTATTCGCTATTAGCCAGTAGCCAGTCTCTTCTACACGCTCTCTGTTCTCAGTCTTGACAAACAAAATGTCTCCAGATATTGCCAAATTTCACATGGATGGTGAAACTGTTTCCACCTCAGAGCTATTGATATGTATTATGAATATATATGTATATATAATACAGATTCATGATATGAAATGTTACAGCAGACTGAAACAATATGCTATCATAAGCACCATGGACTTGATTAGGAGTAACTGTGCAATTTTGCTTTAAAGTTAATTCTGCATGGGTTAGAGAACCCACTTAAAAATAAAAATATTAAATGATCAGAAGGAAATATAAGTGAAACATAGCTCAGAGCTCATGGTGAGTAAGGTGTCTAAATGTAGAGACAAAAGAAGACATTCATAATAAAAAATAATATATTTTACAAAATATTCATTATAACCTTGTAAGGCAAAAATATTATAAACTAAAGGGTAAATGATAAAATGGGAAAAGCATCATATGATGGTTTAAATTTTAACATCATTAGTACACAGAGGTTTTATCATTCATAAGAAAAACAATGATATACCAACCGGAAGTTGTGCAAAGGACACATCAGGCAACTACCCACAAGGAATACAAAAGAAATGCTAAATGACAATTGTGACTATTTTAACAGGTACTAAGTGAGCTGTAGAGCTCACTATTGTAAATTTAGAGCTCTTTATTGTAAATTCTATCATTCTTTGAAAGCAGTGGGAGTTCTACATCCAGACAGGAAAAAAAAAAAAGATACTCAAGAATTGCATACTTAATAAATGCCAAACAAAAGAAAGTTGACAATAGTAACCAGCTGTTCCTTTTTTCCTCCATTGAGAAGAAAATGAGTGAAAACAAAACTATGGCTTTAATAAGCTAGAATTAAAGAAAATTTATTTGACACCGGAGGTTGTTAGACAGTAGTTCCATTTATGTTTTTTCTCAGTGCTTAGATACGTTCAAAAGCAGAAAAGATTAAAGAACAAAACCAATAGAACTTTTCAGGAGATTTCTTTGAAAATACAATAAATCATTCTAGTCTGACAAATCATAAATGTGATCCTAACCAAAGGAAACAAGATAAGTGAAAATTAGATTTCATGAAAATTTTTCCAATACCCACTCTTTGATGAAACTATTTTCAAAACTATACCAAAATTTATGAACTAATACCTTTTGCAACAACATGGATGGACCTAGAGATTATCATATTAAGTGAATTAAGTCAAAGACAAATATCATATATCACCTACGTGCGGAATCTTTAAAAATGATGCAAATGAACTTATGTACAAAACAGAAATAGACTCACTATTATAGAAAATAAACGTATGAAAAGGACAGGGAGGGATGAATTAGGACTTTGGGATTAACATGTACAAACTCACTACATATAAAAAGACAAACAGCAAGGACCTACTGTATAGAAGAGAAAACGATATTCAATACCTTGTAAAAACTTGGAAAAGACTGCAAAAGGATATATATATATAACACACACACACATATATATGTATATATCTTTTTGCCCACCTAATACAATATATATATAATATGTAATATATATATATATATAACCAAATGAAATTGGGTTGGCCAAAGATTTCATTTGGTTTTTCCATAAGATGCAATGCCAAATAATGTTCAAACTACTGCACAACTGCACTCATCTCACATGCTAGCAAAGTAATACTCAAAATTCTCCAAGCCAGGCTTCAACAATATGTGAACCGTGAACTTGCAGAGGTACAAACTGGATTTAGAAAAGGCAGAGGAACCAGAGATCAAATTTCCAACATCCGCTGGATCATCAGAAAAGCAACAGAATTTCAGAAAAAAAAATCTACTGCTTTATTGATTACACCAAAGCCTTTGACTGTGTATATGAAAACAAACTGTGGAAAATTCTTCAAAAGGTGGAAATACCAGACCATCTGACATGCCTCCTGAGAAATCTGTATGCAGGTCAAGAAGCAACAGTTAGAACCAGACATGGAACAACGGACTGGCTCCAAATTGGGAAAGGAGTACGATAAGACTTTATATTGTCACCCTGCTTATTTAACTTACATGCAGAGTACATCATAAGAAATGCTGGGCTGGATGAAGCACAAGCTGGAATCAAGATTTCCAGGAGAAATATCAATAACCTCAGATATGCAGATAACACAACCCTTATGGCAGAAAGTGAAGAGGAAGTAAAGAGCCTCTTGATGAAAGTGAAAGAGGAGAGTGAAAAAGCTGGCTTAAAACTCAACATTCAGAAAACTAAGATCATGGCATCTAGTCTCATCACTTCATTGCAAATAGATGGGGAAGCAATGGAAACAGTGACAGATTTTATTTTCTTAGGCTCCAAAATCACTGCAGATGGTGACTGCAGCCATGAAATTAAAAGATACTTGCTCCTTGGAAGAAAGCAAAGTGAAGTGAAGTGAAAGTTGCTCAGTCATGTCTGACTCTTTGTGACTCCATGGACTGTATAGTCCATGGAATTGTCCAGGCCAGAATACTGGAGTGGGTAGCCTTTCCCTTCTCCAGGGGATCTTCCCAACCCAGGGATCAAACCCAGGTCTCCCGCGTTGCAGATGGATTCTTTACCAGCTGAGCCACAAGGGAAGCCCAAGAATACTAGAGTGGGTAGCCTATCCCTTCTCCAGCAGATGTTCCCAACCCAGGAATCGAATCAGGGTGTCCTGAATTGCAGGTGGATTCTTTATCAACTGAGCCTAGACAGCATATTAAAAAGCAGAGATATTACTTTCCCAGCAAAGGTCTGTCTAGTCAAAGCTGTGGTTTTTCCAGTAGTCATGTATGGATGTGAGAGTTGGACTATAAAGAAGGCTGAATGTTGAAGAATTGATGCTTTTGAACTGTGGTGCTGGAGAAGACTCTTGAGAGTCCCTTGGACTGCAAGGAGATTCAACATCCTAAAGGAAATCAGTCCTGAATATTCATTGGAAGGACTGATGCTGAAGCTGAAACTCCAATACTTTGGCCACCTGATGGGAAGAACTGATTCATTGGAAAAGACTCTGGTGCTGGGAAAGATTGAAGGCATGAGAAGTGGACAACAGAGGATGAGATGGTTGGATGGCATCACCGACTCAATGGACATGAGTTTGAGCAAGCTCTGTGAGTTGGTGATAAGACAGGGAAGCCTGGCATGCTACAGTCCATGGGGTCGCAAAGAGTCAGACACGTTTGAGGAACTGAACTAAGTAGCACTTAATTGTCTTTAACTTAATTCAAAACAATTTTGTTAGATTGTATTGTGACGGTTGTCATATAAGTGTGCCTTAATAACTTACCAAAATTGGTGAATATTTGTGTAGTCATTTTAATACTGATGATGGAAGGAAAAAAGCAACATTCTGGCATACTGTGTTTTATTATTTCAAGAAAGGTAAGAATGCAACTGAAATGCAAAAAAAAAATTGTGCAGTATGGAGGTGGTGCTGTGACTGAACAAATGTGTCAAAAGTGGTTTGTGAAGTTTCATGTTGGCAATTTCCCACTGGACGATGCTCCATGGTCAGGCAGACCAATTGCAGCTGATAGTGAACATATCAAGACTTGAGAACAATCAATGCACACATATGTGGGAGACAGTTGGCATACTCAAGATATCCAAATAAAATGCTGAAAGTAATTTACACCAGCTTGGTTATGTTGTTCATTTTGGGTTCCACATAAGTAAAGGGGGAAAAGAAACATTCTTGATCATATTTCTCCATTTGGTTCTCTGCTGAAACATAAAGAAAATATTCCACTTTTAAAACAAACTGTGATGGGCAATGAAAACTGGATACTGTACAATAACGTGGAACAGAAGAGATTACGGGGCAAGTGAAATAAATCACTACCAACCACACTAAAGGCTGGTCTTTATCCAAAAAAGGTGATGTTGTGTATAAGATGGGATTAGAAGGGAGTTCTCTATTATGGGTTCCCTCCAGAAAACTAAAAGCTTAATTCCAAGAATTACTGCTCCCAATTAAACCAACCAAAAGCAGCACTTGACAAAAAGCGTCCAGAATTAGTCAACATAAAATGCATAATCTTCCATCTGGATTATGCAAGACCTCATGTCTCTTTGATGCGCAGTAAAAATGGTTACAGCTTGGCGGAAGTTCTGACTCATCCACTGTATTCAACAGACACTGCACCTTTGAATGTTCATTTATTTCAGTCTTTACAAAATTCTCTTATGGAAAATATTCAATTCCCTGGAAAGGCTTCTGTAAAACATCTATAACAGATTTCTGCTCAAAAAGATAAAACGTTTTGGGAAGATGGAATTATGAAGTTGCCTGAAAAATGGAAGAAGGCAGTGGAGCAAAGCAGTGACTACACTGATCAATAAAGTTCTTGGTGAAAATGAAAAATGGGTCTTTTATTTTCATTTAAAATCTGAAGGAACATTTTCGGCACCCAAATACACACACACACAAAGGGCTTCCAGATACACCCCCGCCCCCCCGCCGCCCACACACACACACGTGTATACACACACACACACATACACACACACACACACACACACACAAACACACACACTGGGCTTTCCTGGTGGCTCAGCTGATAAAGAATCCTCCTGCAATGCGGGAGACCTGGTTTCGATCCCTGGGTTGGCAAGATCCCCTGGAGAAGGGAAAGGCTTCTGGCCTGGAGAATTCCATGGACTGTATAGATCAGGGGGTAGCAAAGAGTCGGACACAACTGAGCAACTTTTACTTCAATACACACACACACACACACACACACACACACACACTCACCCATAACTGAATCACTTTGCTATATATCTGAAACTAACACAATATTGTAAATTAATTATAACTCAATTAAAAAATTTAAAAAAACTATACCAAAACTTAATGTACTTTGAAACAAAATTGCAGTGCAATGCCAAAATATTGCATTCAGGTAAGTAGTGAAGCTCTTTTAGAGTTTGAATTAATCTATTATTATCCACAATGCAGATAGTTATTAATGTTACTGATATTTTAATAGATAGTAGCAATATTACACGAGCTTCCATTCTATGTGCTTTACTATTTGCCAGGCTCTGTGCCAAGCACTTTACATAGAAAGGGCTCATGTTAATTCTAGAAGTAACTCTGCAAGTTGCACGTTCTCATCACCTTTTACTAATGACAAATCAACAGCTAACAGGACAAATGTAACTTTCACACAGCCGAAGAGCTCCTCCTATCATTCCAAGTTATTTGCTTAGTTACTTTAACTTCATGGGGATTTCATTCACTCGCTATAATTTACCTTGTACCACATGCCCTAGGCTCAGGTCTCAGCTGAAGCTGACTTCAGTTCCTATGGACTTCTAGATGCTGTCAACATTTAGGGGGTGGGAGAATTTAAGATCCCTTTGAAGTAATCCTCTACCAAAGCATAATAGGAGTCAGTATATTAATGTGTCAACTTCTCAGGGGTCCTCAGCAAGACTCAGCCCCAGTTGTGCCTTTTTTATTATCTATTTCTTGTTTCCTGACTTATTCTCCCCATCTCCTTACTCCTGTTTCTTGAGATCCCTCTTAAATAAACTACCTGCTTCTAAGAAGTCAAGTGAGAAAAATGTCTATTAGCCCATAATGTCTTCATTTTTGCCCACATCCGTGATCTCTCACTTCAATTGCTGTTACCACCACTCTGAACACACTTGTTCTTGTCCCTCTGCCAGAGCCATCCTCAGTGAGTCCAACTATCCACCTTCGCTCTTGTTCTTTGGCTGCTGACTAATCCTAGAGAGAGTCACACAACTGGGCAGGTTAAGTATCACCATAAAGCCATGATCACTAACCTCATTCTAGGTCCTTAAACTACTGCTTCCTTCAAACTCTTGGTATGAAGACTCCTGCTTTTTCTCTTCCATGACCATGCTTCCTACAGAGGCTGCCACACAAGCGTCCCCTTAATGCCTTGAAATCTATGAATTCACTTACATCTATACTGTCCTTTCCTCTATTCTAAAGCATGGAAGAATTCTTTCACCCTCTGTTCCATCCTCTTGGTTCCATTGAAATACGCTATTGAATCTTCTGTTAAAACAAAAATCTCTCAATTCCCTCTCTCCTGTCAGTTTCTGCTTCATCTGCTCCTTCCATTTCCAGATAAACTCTTGGAAACAGGCTCCCATACTTCCTGTCTTCATTCTGTTACCTCTCGCTCACTTTGCAGGCTACTCAAGCTGATTTGGAACCTCCCTGCCGCTCACAAACCACTCATGCTAAGGTTTTGTCTGACCACTGAATACTTTTCAGTCTTTTTCCTCCTTTGATCCATCAGTAGCATTTGATATATTTTTAACCAGCTTATTTGCTTGTGAGACACTACATTCCTTTCATTGTTATTCTATGTCTGTAGCCACATTTTCTTTTTTTGCTGCATCGTCTAAATACTGCTATTCTACAGGGATCTGTAGAAAACAGTTTCTTCGGCTTCCCTTTTCAGCAGACTTTCCTGTGTCATCTCTACTTTTATAGCTAGAGTCATCTAGATGCTGATGAGCCTCAAATTTCTACTTACAGGCTAAACATCTTTTTAATAGTTTTACTAAGGTATAATTTATATACCACAATATTGACATGCTTTATAGGTACAGTTGGTTGAGTTTTTGTAAATTTATATATTTCTGCAATTTATATAGTTCACCACAATTCAGAATTAAAATGCCCTCATGTAAAAAAATTCTCTTGTCCCCATTTGTAGTCAGTTGCCCCTAACAGCTGCAGCTGAGGCAACCACCAATTTGATTTTAGTCTACAGTTTTGCCTGCTTCCTAGAAATTTCATATAATAGACAACACACCAAGGAGTCTTTTTTTTTCAGTCTGGCTTCTTTGATGCAGTATAATTCTGTTGCTACATGGGTAAGTAGTTCATTTCTTACTTCTGAGTAGTGTTCTTTGTATGCATATATCACATTAGTTTATCCACTCACTAGTTTCCCATTTTTCAGTAATTCTAAAAAAAAAATTCTCCTATGTACAATGGCATAAAAATCTTTGTATGGACATGGATTTACTTCTCTTGGGAAAATGCCTAGGTGTGTAATAGCCAGATCACATTATAAGTGTACGTATAACTTTTGGGGAATTTCCAAACCAATTTCCAAAGTGCCTGTATCATTCATCAATGTAAAGGTGTCAAATTACTACTGCTTCTCACCAGTAGTTGGTATTTTCAGTCTTTTTAATTATAGTCATTCTAGTGAGTGCATGGAGGTATCTCACTGGTTTTCAATTGCATTTTCTCAATAATTAATGATTTTTCATGTGCTTATTACCCATTCACATTATCTTTTTCAGTGAAGTGTCCATTCAAATATTTTGCCTGCTTTTAATGTTTCTCTTATTATTGAGCTTTAAAAGTTTTTTGAATATTACATCTGTTGTTCAGTTGCTAAGTTTTGTCGACTCTTTGCAACCCCATGGACTGCAGCATGCAGGCTTTCCTGTCCTTCACCACCTCCTGGAGTTTACTCAGACTCATGCCCATTGAATTGGTGATGCCATCCAACCATCTCACCCTCTGTTGTCCCCTTTTCTTCCAGCTGTCAATCTTTCCCAGCATCAGGGTGTTTTCCAATGAGTTGTCTCTTTGCATCAAGAGGCAGAAGTATTGGACCTTCAGCTTTAGCATCAGTCTTTCCAATGAACATTCAGGGTGAATTCCCTTTAGGATTGACTGGCTTTATCTCCTTGCAGTCCAAGGGACTCTCAAGGGTCTACTCCAGCATCACAATTCAAAGGCATCAATTCTTCAATGCTCAGGTTTCTTTATTGCCCAACTCTCACATCTGTACATGACTATTGGAAACCACAGCTTCGACTGTATGCACCTTTGTTGGCAAAGTGATGTCTCTGCTTTTTAATATGCTGTCTAGGTTTGTCATAGCTTTTCTTCCAAGGAGCAGGCATCTTTTACTTTTGTGGCTGCAGTCACCATCCGAAGTGATTTTGGAGCCCAAGAAAATAAAATCTGTCATTGCTTCCACATTTTCCCCCATCCGTTTGTCATGAAGTGATGGGATCAGATGCAATGATCTAATGTTGAGTTTTAAGTCAGCTTTTTGCAATCTCCTTTTTCACCCTTATCCATTTCACCCTCTTTAATTCCTCTTGGCTTTCTGCCATGAGAGCTGTATCACCTGCATATCTGAGGTTGTTGATATTTTTCCCCTCAATCTTGATTCCAGCTTGTGATTCATCTATCCTGGCATTTTGCATGTTGTAATCTTCATATAAGTTAAATATGCAGGGTGATAATACACAGCCTTGACTTACTCCTTTCCCAGTTCTGAACCAGTCCATTGTTTCATGTCTGGTTCTAGCTGCTGCTTCTTGACCTGCATAAAGGTTTCTCAGGAGACAGGCTACTTGGTCTGGTATTCCCATCTCTATAAGAGTTTTCCACAGTTTGTTGTAATCCACACAGTCAAAGGCTTTAGTGTAGTCAATGAAGCCGAAATAGATGTTTGTCTGGAATTTCCTTGCTTTCTCTATGATATAATGAATGCTGACAATTTGACTTCTGGTTCTTCGGCCTTTTCTAAGAAATCTAGCTTGTACATCTGAAAGTTCTCAGTTTGCATACTGCTGAAGCCTAGCTTCAAAAATTTTGAACATAACTTTGCTAGCATGTGAAATGAATGCAATTGTATGGTAGTTTGAACATTCTTTGGCATTTCCTTTCTTTGGGATTGGAATGAAAACTGGCCTTTTCTAGTCCTGTGGCCACTGCTGAGTTTTCCAAATTTGCTAACATTTTGAGTGCAGCACCTTAACAGCATCAAGTTTTATAATTTTAAATAGCCCAACTGGAATTTCATCACCTCCACTAGCTTTACTTGGCTTCATACTCCAAGATGTCTGACTCTAGGAAAGTGACCACACCATCTTGGTTATCCAGGTCATTTTG
The DNA here is from genome assembly GCF_032452875.1 of Bos javanicus. Classification (NCBI taxonomy): domain Eukaryota; kingdom Metazoa; phylum Chordata; class Mammalia; order Artiodactyla; family Bovidae; genus Bos; species Bos javanicus. The sequence continues at coordinate 9,140,742 of NC_083876.1, read as the reverse complement.
TTGGCTCAGATAGTAAAGAATCTGCCTGCATTGCAGGAGACCCAGGTTCAATCTCTGGATTGGGAAGATCCCCTAGAGAAGGGAATGGTTACCCACTCCAGTATTCTTGCCTGGAGAATTCCATGGACAGAACAGTTTGATGGGCTATAGTACATGGAGTCTCAAAGTGTTGGACACAACTGAGCGAATAACATGCTATTACATATGCATGTCATTTACCAGATATGATTAGTCAATATTTGCTCCCAGAATGTGGTTTGGTTTTTTATTTTTGTAATGGCATTTTTTAAACTTTAAAAAAATTTAACATATTCACTGAGATAAAACTGACAAACTGCACATAATAAATATATGCAATTTGATGTTTTGACATATGTACAGAACAATGAAACCATCAAAACAATTAAAATAACACCCATTTGTATGGTCTTTTAAAATTTGTTATTTTTGCATTTTCCATAGTGACTATGTTGAGCATTTTTCCACATGTTTTTTGTGATCTCCATTTTTTGAGTGGTCTACTCAAATTATTTATTCATTTTAAAACTGGATTGTTTAGCATAATTCACATATTTTGGATAAATGCTCTTCACCTTATCTGTGCTTTGCAAAGATTTTATCCAGTGTGTGGTTTGTTTTCATTTTCTTGGCAAAGTCTAATCAAAGACAGTTTTAATTTTGATAAGGTCAAGCAACTTTATCTCTAATGGATTGTCCTTTTAGTGTCCTGTCTAAGAATTTGTAAACAAACTTATTTATAAATAAATGGATAAGTGTAATAGATAATGTGGAAGATGTGGATTAAAATTCTTCCTTTTTGACATGAATGTCTAATTGTTCCAATAGTCTTGTTGAAAAACTATCCATTGACTGAGTTTTTCCTGTTACAAAATAAGTTGTATGTATATATTGGGGTCATTTCTGGATTCTATACTTTTGCATTTGTCTGTTTGCCTGCTATTACACTCACATTACCCTTTCTTGATTACTTTATCATAAATGTTGAAACCAGGGAGTTGTAGTCACTTAGTTTTGTATCACCTACCCCCCCCCCAAGTTGTTTGTATACCAGGTCACTTGTATTTCTGTATGACTTTTACATCATGTTTAATGTAATTATTGGTATGGTGAATACCCATGTGCAAGAAATGAACTTCAATCCATAATATTATGCCCTACTGAGAATTAACTCAAATGGATTTTAGACTCAAATGTAAGATCTAAAACTATAAAATTTCTAGAATAAAATACAGAAGAAATCTTTTGTGATACTGGGCTAGGAAAATGACTCTGTTTTGTGTTTGACTTCAATATTTCATTTATTCACTCCTTTGTTCTTTCTTTACTGCCTTAACTTGCTCAAAAAGCATTTTTAACATAATATTTTAGTTTTATGAGTACTTAGTTTTTTTGAGATTTTTTTAAAAAGTCATTGTTCTATTTTACATATGGTAATGTGAGTCTCCATGTTACTCTTTCCATACATCTCACCCTCTCCTCCCCTCTCCCCATGTCCATAAGTCTATTCTCTATGGCTGTTTCTCCATTGCTGCCTTGTAAATAAAGTCTTCAGTACCATTTATCTAGATTCCATATATATGTGTTAGAATATTGTGTTTATCTTTCTCTTTCTGACTCACTTCACTCCGTATGATAGGTTCTAGGTTCATCCACCTCATTAGAATTGACTCAAATGTGTTCCTTTTTATGGCTGAGTAATATTCCATTCTATATGCATACCACAGGGAGGGAGATGGGAGGGAGTTCCAAAAGGGAGGGGATATATGTATACCTATGGCTGATTCATGTTGAGGTTTGACAGAAAACAGCAAAATTCTGTAAAGCAATTAAGTTCTAACACATAATATGCAAATTTGCTGCTGCTGCTGCTGCTGCTAAGTCGCTTCAGTCGTGTCCGACTCTGTGTGACCCCATAGGTGGCAGCCTACCAGGCTCCTCCGTCCCTGGGATTCTCCAGGCAAGAACACTGGAGTGGGTTGCCATTTCCTCCTCCAATGCATGAAAGTGAAAAGTGAAAGTGAAGTTGCTCAGCCGTGTCTGACTCTTTGCGACCCCATGGACTGCAGCCCACCAGACTCCTCTGTCCCTGGGATTTTCCAGGCAAGAGTACTGGAGTGGGTTGCCATTGCCTTCTCCAATATGCAAATTTAAATTATCACAATTTATTCTAGCTAATCTTGACTTAATTTCAGTGAACTATAGCACATTTGCTCGTTTTCCTCCCCCTTTCTGTGTACCATTATTGTCATATATGTTATATCCATATGTTATAAACCTAACAGTGCAGTATTATAGTTTTGCTTTAAAATATGCTTTTAAAAATTAATAGAAAAGTATATAAACAGATAGGTAGAAATAGCTATACACAAAATCTTTTATATTTACCCATATATTTATAATTTTCAGTTGAAGCAACATGGCAGCTGAATGAAAATCCAGCTTTCTTATTAAAGAACCTGAAAGCAAGCCCTGCAGGAGACTGCTGAACTGTAAAAGCAGAATTTACCCAACATCCTGAGAAAGAAAAGGTAAGGGACATTCCAATTTTTCCTGAAAGTTTGAAATCTTCTGAAACTTTAAAGCAAATGAATAGTATGATTCAGTATGCACCTTCTTAGATGTAAAGCATCTCAGACAGTTGCTAAAATTATTTTAAAACTCTAACCCTTTTCATTCCTTCTATGGACTTACGTCCACAGGTATCTGGTATCACTTATTTTATTTTTCAAGAAATGTTTATTCATTTATTTTCGGCTGTGCTGGGTCTTTGTTGCTTTGCACAGGCTTTCTCTAGTTGCAGCAAGTGGGCTTTGTTGTCATGTGCAGGATTCTCACCGCAGAGGCTTCTCTTGTTGCAGAGCACAGGCTCTGGGCATGCAGGCTGCAGTAGCTGGGGCACACAGGCTCAGCCATCGCAGCTTGTGGGCCTAGTTGCTCTGAAGCATGTGAAATCTTCCTGGACCAGGGATCAAACCCACGTCCCCTGTACTGGCAGGTGGATTCTCATCCACTGTGCCACCAGGGAAGTCCTGATACCATTTATTTTAAACTTGAAAGACTTTTTCAGCAACTCTTCTAGTCGTGTTTGCTAGCAAATAAGTAATTTTTGCTATTTGTTATCTTTACTTTTGCTTTCATATTTAAAATATAGTTTCACTGGATATAGAATTCTTGGTTGATATTTCATTTTTGAATATGTCATTTTATTGCCTTCTGGTCTACACTTTTTCTGAAGAGGTATTAGCCATTGTTTTTATTGTGGTTCCATATACATGAGTTCTTTCTTGGTGCTTTCAAGACTTACTGCTTATCTTTGTTTTTCAAAAGTTTGACTATGATGTGTCCAGATGTGGTTCTTTTTGTATTTATCCTACTTTGGATTTACTGAGCTTCTTGGGTCTGTACCTTCATATTTTCCATCAAACTTGGGAAGTTTTTGACTCTTGCTTCTGGCTTGTTTATCCATCTCTCTTCCTTCTGGGATTCTCCTTACATAACTGGCTTGTCTCACTGAGATCACTCCACTGTCCAAATAGCTCAGTCATCATTCAGTGGTCTGAAAAGAATTGTATTCTAGCACCTCAAGCCCATGAGGCTCTCATCCTTTTCTGATAGATGGTTTGGAGAATGCATTCAAAGCTGCAGTCCTTTTTCAAGTCATCTTTGGATTTTATTGGGCTTATTTGGATTTCTCCTACATATGCATAGAGTTTACCAACCATCCTTCCACCCTATATATGAATTTTATGTTTCATATAACATAACCTTGAACAGCAAAGGTTTGAACTGCAGGGGTCCACTTAAAGACAATTTTTTTTCAATGGTAAATATATATAGTACTACAAATCTGTGATTGGCTGAATCTGTAACCGAGGAACTGCATATACAGAAGACTGACTATAAAGTTATACCAGAATTTTCAGCTGCACAGACAGCACCCCTAATACCTAGAGTCATTCAAAGGTCACTCTGTGTGTGCATCAGTCTAAACCTTTAACAAAATAAACTTAATATGGGAGCTATCTGATTCATTATTATCTGGCCTATTGGAATGAAGATAAATCTACTCAATATAGGAGATCAGAAACAATACAATTAAAACACATTTCTTTTGTGAAGAAACCTTAACAACCTTTCTTGTTAAGGTTTAAAGCTTTCAAATAAGTTTGAAACATAATTAATTTTTCCATAAGTAATTTAAACCATTAAAATATATTGTTTTCCATTCACCATTAAGAATCAGTAAGTTAAGAAATACCATTTTAAGCAAAACTCTTTTGCCTAAATGTTTCAAATTTGAAAGCTAAAAGAATACATCTGTAGTATACAGTTGACTATTGAACAGTGAGGGAATCAGGGGCACTGATCCTCTCAGCAATGGAAAATACACATATAACTTATAGTTGGCTCTCCATATCTGCTGATCCTCCACATTCAAGTTTCCACCTCCATGGATTCAACCAACCAAAGATGGTGTAATACTGTAGTATTTACTGTTGAAAAAACTCATGTAAGTGAACCTGCACAATTTAAAGGTAACTGCGTTACTAACCCACATATGCATAGATTAATGAAAATCAGTTACAAAATAGAACTTTAATTTTCCAAATAAGAACTTTGTTTCTAACTTAAAATATCTGTGACTTAGCATCTTAATATAGCTTGTAATTGGTACCAGTTTTGTCATTTGTTATTAGGGATAATGATGATGATAAAGATGTGACTAATTATGTCTCAACAGCATATTAAAAAGCAGAGACATTACTTTGCCAACAAAGGTCCGTCTAGTCAAGGCTATGGTTTTTCCAGTGGTCATGTATGGATGTGACAGTTGGACTGTAAAGAAAGCTGAGCGCTGAAGAATTGGTGCTTTTGAACTGTGGTGTTGGAGAAGACTCTTGAGAGTCCCTTGGAATGCAAGGAGAGCCAACCAGTCCATCCTAAAGGAAATCAGTCCTGGGTGTTCACTGAAAGGACTGATGTTAAGGTTGAAACTCCAGTACTTTGGCCACCTGAAGAGCTGACTCCTTTGAAAAGACCCTGATGCTGGGAAAGATTGAGGGCAGGAGAAGGGGATGACAGAGGATGAGATGGTTGGATGGCATCACTCTCTCAGTGGACTTGCATTTGGGTAAACTCTGGGAGTTGGTGATGGACAGGGAGGCCTGGCGTGCTGCAGTCCATGGGGTCACAAAGAGTCGGACATGACTAAGCGACTGAACTGACTGAACTGAATTATGTCTCCAGCTAGAAACGTGATAGATTCACAAAAACAGCTGAGCCAGAGTTTAAAGTTTCAGGTGTTATCTAGTGAAGTGAGTTTGGTGCTAGGAAGTCAAAGGCCTGAATCGAATCACGAGGGTCTCCTTGTTGTCGTTCAGTCGCTGAGTTGTGTCTTCCTCTTTGCCTCCCCATGAACTGCAGCATTCTAGGCTTCCCTGTCCTTCACTATCTCCTGGAGTCAGCTCAGATTCATGTCCAGTGTGTCAGTGATGTGATCTAACCATCTCATCCTCTGCCCCCCACTTCTCTTTTTGCCTTCAACCTTTCCCAACATCAGGGTCTTTTCTAACGAGTTGGCTGTTTGCATCAGGTGGCCAAAGTATTGGAGATTCAGCATCAACATCAGCCCCTCCAATGAATATTTGGGTGAATTTCCTTTAGGATTGACTGGTTTGATATCTTTGCTGTCCAAGGGACTCTCAAGAGTCTTATCCAGCATCACAATTCAAAAGCATCAATTCCTAAGCACTGAGGCTTCTTTATGGTCTAACTCTCACATATGTACATACTGCTGGAAAAACCATAGCTTTGACTATACAGACCTTTGTCAATAAAGTGACGTCTGCTTTTTAATATTCTTTCTAGATTTGCCATAGCTTTCCTTCCAAGGAGCAAGCGTCTTTTAATTTCATGGCTACAGTCACCATCAGCAGTGATTTTGGAGCCCAAGAAAATAAAATCTATCACTGCTTTCACTTTTTCCCCTTTTATTTGCCATGGAGTGATGGGACCTCAAGCCAGAATTCTCCTCTTTCACCTTCACCAAGAGGCTCTTTAGTTCTTCTTTGCTTTCTGCCATGAGAGTGGTATCATCTGCATATCTGAGGTTGTTTTCTCCCTCCATATTTCTCCCCTCAATCTTGATTCCAGCTAGTGATTCATCGAGCCTGGCATTTTGTATGGTGTAATATTTATACAAGTTATATAAGCAGGGTGACAATATACAGCCTTGACATACTCCTTTCCCAATTTTTAACCAATCTGTTGTTCCATGTTCAGTTCTAAATGTTGTTTCTTGACCTGCATAAAAGTTTCTCAGAGACAGGTAAGGTGGTCTGGTATTCTCATCTCTTTAAGAATTTTCCACAGCTTGTTGTGATACATACAGTCAAAGACTTTAGCATAGTCAATGAAGTAAAAATAGATGTTTTTCTGGAATCCCCTTGCTTTCCAATATAGTGAATGTTGGCAATTTGACCTCTGGTTCTTTGGCCTTTTCTAAATCTAGCTTATACATCTGAAAGTTCTCAGTTCACATACTGCTGAAGCCTAGCTTCAAAGATTTTGAGCATAACTTTTCTAGCATGTGAAATGAACTCAGTTGTATGGTAGTTTGAGCATCCTTTGGCACTGCCCTTCTTTGGACAGTCCTCTTTGCAGTTCAAGGGACTCTCTAGAGTCTTCTCCAACACCACAGTTCAAAAGCATCAACTTTAACTAAGAGAAGCAAATAACTTCTCAATCTTCCTGAACAGTGTTCTTGCAATGATCTTACAAAAGAATTTATATGTAAAGTGCTACATTATGAGTTACATTCCCAAGGTTCTTTTAAAATAATGACTTCCTAAGACTCAAAGAATGAATAGAGATAAATCCTGAGACAACTTTGTATTCAGAGACAAATACCCCTGCTCTTTGAAGTCTCAAAGACAGTTTGTCTTGATAAACTTATTTGTTATGTCACAAATTGTTTGAAATTCTTTTATCTAAATGGATAGGAGCCAAGATTGCTCACCTAATTGCATTTGTCACATAAACTTAATTATGTTATCTCTCCAAGAAGGATAAAGAACTTAATGTAACACAATAACTTTTAAAAAATCACTTTATATCAAATTCCTTTAACAACTAAAAATGCAGATCTATTGATAATTATAGATTGTAAACTTAATTTGTTGCATATATCATATAAGAAGAGCAAATCCTTTCAAGAAACACTTTTACTGATGTATCACTAATGATTTCCCCTGGTCTAGTTGGCAGTCCATTACTGGATTGTCAAATAACTTTAAACATAAAATGTAAGGATACTTAAAGAACTTAGATAGTCCTTGGAGTTCAAATTAGGAAGAAGTGGTCTATGCTTTGATTTACTCACTAAACAGTGGCATAATTCTGGTTAAACAAACATAACATATAGTTTTACATAAGCTTAAGTCAACCATTATCAAGCTTCCTTAGCTGTGGCTGACCAGTTAGCTGGCTAATTGCTATGAAAAGAAAGACACCCAACTGATATTTGCATGAGGTCAAGATTCTCTTCTAGAAAGCTAAGCCTTTGGAAAATCTACTATTAGGCAGTGGTGTTTTATGTTTGCTAATGTAGCCTCTGAATTTCCAGGCTTTTTAGAAACTGATTCTACAGTACAGGGACAAAGGAAACATTCAAAGAACTGATGCTGCAACTTCTACAGAAACTAATATATGGCAGTAAACTGATGCATCTGCAGAGATGGTCCCAGTGTACCAGGCTGACAAGCTGGCATGTCACAGCCCACCCTCTTCCTTTGCCTAAAATTGTGGTGACTACATTAGGAATGACAAATAAAAAGACACAGGTTATTTTTATACTGACCGAGGGGAGAGAAAGGGAGAAAGAATATGAATGAACCAGACTTTAAAAAGGAGGGAGCCACAACAGCAGTAATAATCCTGAGTCTTTGTGGAAACCAGGCCTAAGGTGATGTGTGAGCAGGTTGACCGAGCCTGGGCAGGGCATGAGGTTGGGCAGGATGTGAGATGTGCTCATCTCTCAGCAGCTTGGGTTTGTCTGCCTCATCTCAGGTGCCTGCAGGCAGAGGCACACAGTAGGCCTTCCCAAATGTCCCCTGTATGAAGTATCATCAGCAAGAATTCTGAGTAAAATAAAGGCGTTTTAAATGACAGTCTCGAAGGCTGATTTGGAGTACATGTAGAACGAATTCTCAAAACTACCAAATCATCTGTGGATTCGTGTGAAAATGTTCACATCACAGCAATGTCTGTAATAATATTTCAGGCCTGTGCAAAATTCTCCATTTCATTTCATTTTGCTGATGAGGAAAAGAGCTGAAACCTTATATTCAAATGGGAGAGACAGCTCAGTCCACCGCAGCTGCTTCCTGAGAACCCAGGGAGGATGACAGATCTACAAGGAAACTCTCCACAGTCATCAAGGGCAAATCTCAACCAGCCCGATGACTCACTCTTCCCACGGCTGCCAGCTCTTGGCCTGACTAGGATGAAACTCTTCCTTGCTTGTTTTGAAAATAAACCTTCTATAAACTTTTCTATGAAGTCTCACTTTAATTAGAGTTAGCAAGATGTAAAGAGCCAAGAACTTAACCTCAGTAAAATCAAACAAGCCTTTGTAGGCTTGTTTCCTTATAAATGCGCATATGTGCTAAGCCACTTCAGTCATGTCTGACTCTGTGCAACCCCATGGACTGTAGCCCACCAGGCTCCTCTGTCCATGGGGATGCGCCAGACAAGAATATTGGAGCGGGTTGCCATGCCCTCCTCCAAGGGATCTTCCCGCCTCAGGGATCGAACCCTCATCTATTGTGTCTCCTGCACTGGCAGGCGGGTTCTTTACCAGTAGCGCCACCTGGGAAGGCCTAAGATGTGTTAGGACACCTAAGGAGATGAAAGACTGAGTGAGACTAGTGGAAGAGGGTGCCTGACATTAGGAAAGTTAGATAGTTATGGCAGTAGATTGAATGAAGAGAATCAGGGATCAGAACAGACTTAGTCTAATACCTTCTATCTCTTGGCTTGATCTTGAGCTGCTGCCTGTGAAAGGTGCTTACAACCTGCCCACAAATGTTACTTTTTCATTAAATATCAAAACATGTAATAAATTAATGTAAACTTATGAAGCTGATAATTGTACTGTGGTTATACAAGAGAATAGGTCTATTCTTAGAAAATACACAATCAAGTATTCAGAGCTAAGAGGCCATGATTTAAATAACTTATTTTCAAATCATTTGGAAAAAACTATATGTAAACATGATTATATAACATAAATATGTATAATACACAAACATGTTTTATATATTAATATTTTATATTAGAATTATATTTACATTATAAAACAATCTTATATATATTTCGCATGTAATATATTATGTATATTATTATGTAATATATTATATTAAATATGTTACATGCATTTTATAGATGTATATATTATATGTGTATTTGATAGATATGAAGAGGGAGGGAGAGAGACATTAAGAGAGAAGAAGAATACAAATGATCTACCATATGAGGTAAAGAATATATCAGTGTTTTCTGTAATATATTTTGTTTATAACTTTTGCTGATATTATTTTTAGAAAGTCTGTCATTTAATTTTACTCATTGAATCTTGACTGAAGAAAGATTGTACACACAAGATCAGGATGTCTTAAACTACCAATCCTTAAGATTCTCAAACTCTATAATAAGCAAGATTATTTCCATTAAATTCTCGAAGGCTTATGTATTTTAAGTCTATGTAACTAGAGAAAATGAAGCAATCAAACTGATTCCATGATGACTACAATAGAGAAAAACAGGCTCACAAAACTGAAAAGCAAAACAAAAAATAAGTGGTAAACATGGGAAGATACTAGAGAATCAGTTCATTATTTTGAAAAATGGTATAGGAATGGAAAGAATCAAGCATTTAGCAGGACTTTCCTGTGTGAGCCACACCCCTGAGAAGTCAGAGAGCAGATGAGGGGAAGTTCCTCCCTATAGAAATATTCCAGCCAATAAATGTGGAGGGGATGAGGAAATTAAACTATTACCATCGTGCAACCCTAAATGAATTAATGGCATAGGTATTGATGATCAGTGGCTGCTATCCCCACAAAAAGAGGGATTTCCAGAGATTAGGTCCCTTCTGATAGGAGAATGCCACACCACTTCTGAATTCGTCTTGCCCCAAACAGCATGCCTAAGGCTGACCTAAGTCTCCATTTAAAGGAGACACACAGGAGAGAGGAACATATTAAATTACACCACGGAGATGTAACCAAATCCCCATTGGAAAACTTTTCAGTACAAACAGCTCTGCTTCTGTAACAAATAATATAATGAAAACAAAATGACACAGAGAGAGGAAATGACAGATTAATAGACACCTTAAAGCATGGTAACCAACTGGAATGTGTGAGTCTTCAACTAGATCCTGACTAAAGAAAACTGTTTTTATTTTTTTTTAATTTTTAATTTTTTTTAACTTTAAGTTTATTTATTTTAATTGGAGGCTAATTATTTTACAATATTGTATTGGTTTTGAACCATGTATAATATCATATAAGAAACGAATCGCCAGTCCAGGTTCGATGCAAGAAAACTGTTTTTAAAAACCTTATGACTTTTATTCCATCCTTGGAGATCTGAACAACAAATGATGACCTAATGATGCTGAGAAATTGAGGGAGGGTATGGGGAGGGAGGAGGGAGGAGGGTTCAGGATGGGGAACACAGGTATACCTGTGGCGGATTCATTTCGATATTTGGCAAAACTAATACAATATTGTAAAGTTTAAAAATAAAATAAAATTTAAAACTTTTGAAAAAAAATTTTTAAGTGTGAAAGTAGTATAGTGGTTATGTTTTTTAAAAGCTCTCATTTGAAGACACTTACTGAACTGTTAATAGATGAAACATAGGGATCGTCCCACAATAACAAAGAGCTGAGACAAGATCAGCCAGGAGTCAAAGCCATCTACGTACATAGAGGGATTCATAATCCTCTGCTATTGACTTTTGTGATTGTTTGAAATGGTCCTTAATAATGTCTTTAACATGCCTGAGTACTGGTTCTATATTTTACATAAAGATATGTAAAGTGTATTTTTTCACACTTACGAACAGTGACTGCCGCCACAAAATTAAAAGATGCTTGCCCCTTGGAAGAAAAGCTATGACAAACCTAGACAGTGTATTAAAAAGAAGAGATAACACTTTGCCGACAAAGATCTGTACAGTCAAAGCTATGGTTTCTCCAGCAGTCATGTACACATGTGAGAGTTGGGACCTAATGAAGGCTGAGTGCCAAAGAATTGATGCTTTTGAATTGTGGTGCTGGAGAAGCAAGGAGATCAAACTAGTCAATCCTAAGAAAATCAACCCTGAATATTCATTGGAAGGACTGATGCTGAAGCTGAAACTCCAAACTTGGTCACCTGATATGAAGAACTGACGCACTGGAAAAGACCCTGATGCTGGGAAAGATTGAAGGTGGGAGGAGAAGGCGATGACAGAGGAGGGGATGGTTGGATGGCATCACTGACTCAGTGGACATGAGTTTGGGCGAACTCTGGGAGATGGTGATGGACAGGGAGGCCTGGCGTGTGGCAGTCCATGGGATAATGGGGACTTTGACACGAATTGCTGACTGGACAACTATAGAGATAAGTTATATACTCATACATATTCATAATTAAACTTTCTGATACCTGTATGAGAATTTTCTTAGAAGGTAAAGTTCTACAAATGAAGATAACAGCTACCCATTCACAAATGGTGTCTAGAATTTATAGAAGATCTTATATGCATGAGACACTATTCTCAGAGATTTTACTTCGAGTAACTAATCTTCACCAGAGCAGTAAGTACTATTGTTTTCCCCATATTCTAGGTAAGGAAACTGAAGTAGAGTAAGATAAAATATCTTGGAGAACTAGGGTTTGAACTCTAGCAATTCCATTCTAGGGCTAAGGCTCTTCAATTTTAGTCTATATTCAACTCTGTACTTAATCTCTGGGAAAGTTTGCATGTTTTAGGCATGGTCCAGATCACAATAAAAGAGGGAAGGCTCTTTCAAAACAAGGCCAAAGTAAGAGTAAGGCAGAGATCTGAAGACTAGTAGGTTCCTAGGTTTGGGTGAAGCACAGGATTCTGTACAAGATCAGTGTTATGAAATGAAGTCAGAAGACAGGGAGGATTAAGTTGCAAAGGTAAGTTAGGGAGTGAGGATGTCCTTGGGTAGCCATGGTGGAGGCAATGACTTTCTGAGCAGAAGATGGACACTGTATTTTATGGAGATGAAATGAGAGAGGCCTGTAGGACACATTTCTGCAATGGTGCAGGAATGGGAAAGCAGGGCAGCTGTGAGAAATGAGATGCCACTGAATAAAGAGAAAAGAGTTAACAAAAACTAGAGGTTTGGGCCTGCACAAAGCTTAGGAGGATGGTGAGGTCATTACTGCAAGCACAGAAGAGCAAGTGCAGGAAGAGAAGCAGATGGTGAGGGACGTGGAAGGGTTTTGTCTGGGGCACTGATACCCAGGAGGACAGGTCTGTTTGGAAAGTGGACCAAACTCCAGGAGAGAACTCAGGTGCAGGGCATAGATTTGGGAATCATCCTTCTGAGGGGTGACGGCTGAACTGATATGACAAACTGAGGTCTACCAAAGGGAAGCAGGGAAGTAGTTTGGTTTGAATTTCCAACACTGTTATGAGTTTCCTAACACACAGAGTTTTTCCTTCAATAATTTTTATGGAAAGAAAGACTGTTTAAATTCGACACCGTTTTACAATTTTCAAAAGTTTTACACACATGATTTCATATAATTTCATAACAATTTTTTCCTACCCCTGAATTTTGGTTCTTTCCCCTCTCCCTACTGGTAACCCTTAGTTTGCTCTCTATATCAGTGCCTGCTTCCTTTTTATTCACTAATTTGTTGATTTTTTTAGAATCCACATATAAGTGAAATCACATAGTGCTTTCCTCTGTCTGACTTTTTCACTAAGCACAATACTCTCCAAGTCCATCCATCTTGCTGCAAATGGCAAAACTTCATTGTTTTTTATGGCTGAAGAGTATTCCGTTGTGTGTGTGTGTGTGGTATATATGTGTAATATATATACTACATCTTTATCCATTCATCTGTTGATGGACACGTAGATGGTTTCCATAACATATATTTTTTAAAACTCTCCCGAATCATCTAGCATAGGACTCAGCAAATTCTCTTGTTTGATTCATAAGGAGATATGAGAGGTGCTAGGAGTCTTTTCCTAAGCAGAGTTCTAATCTCCCAAATGATGCCAGTACAGCATTTATTTATCAATAGCGAGGGTGTTTGTTTGTTTGTTTGTTTTCCCTTACTGTTTCATCTGGGAACCAACTAATAGGAAAAGGCCAATCCCCAAACCAAACCTGTAGTGCAGGACAAAGAACCCTTTCCAGATCATTCAGATATACAACTCTATACGGAGTCATCTTTATCTTCTGGCCTTTACTCCTCAAAAAGTGATCATGTCAGGATTCACTACTGAATTGTTGGTGAAGTCTCACACATCATCAAGTAGTTGCTCAGTCGTGTCCAATTCTTTGCGACCCATGGTCTGCCAGGTTCCTCTGTCTATGGGATTCTCCAGGCAAGAATACTCATCAAGACTGCTGCTGCTGCTGCTGCTAAGTCGCTTCAGTCGTGTCCGACTCTGTGCGACCCCATAGACGGCAGCCCACCAGGCTCCCCCGTCCCTGGGATTCTCCAGGCAAGAACACTGGAGTGGGTTGCCATTTCCTTCTCCAATGCATGAAAGTGAAAAGTGAAAGTGAAGTCACCCAGTCGTGTCCGACTCTTGGCGACCCCATGGACTGCAGCCCACCAGGCTCCTATGTCCATGGGATTTTCCAGGCAAGAATACTGGAGTGGGGTGCCATCGCCTTCTCCACTGGTCAAGTCTAGCCAGTAGGAAAAGTAGAGGAAATAATACAAGTTTTCACCTGTCTCTAACACAACAAACCACTGACAAATAAGGCTGCAGTTAGCTAAGAATGAAACTACAGGAATGAGGAGAGAAAACTGTAAGAACTCTATGCTTTTGCACATTTAAATAATGGCTAATTTAAGTTTAAAATCTTTAAAAACTAAATTAAAGGCCTGTTTCTAACAGCAAGGCCAACAGCAAATCACTTCTGAATGTTTCCCAGAATTTATATGTCAGATACTTAAAGCTTTAAGGGATCCAAATAATATATTTTTTGAAGTTGGTTTATTCCTCCCATGTCAGAACTTGATGTTCATACTTAACTTCAAACTTTTCACATTTCCATTTATTGCAACCGTGGGTTATGAAAGCCCATGACTTCACGAGATTTTATGGGGCAATTTTATGGTGTTAACAACTCTGACAGGGGTTCTCCACAGGGGAAGGAAGAGTATTATTCAGAGGGCTCCTAAGTAAGCACAGGTGGGAATCCTTCTCCACAATCAAGAACCATCACCTCCCCTCCAAGGCAGTTAAGCACAGTCGGGAGGCATTTTGTTTGGTCCTGGTCCTAGAAGCCTATGAACTGAAGAGCTTTGATACCGATGGTGGTGCTTATGACTCTAGCTTTTAGAAAGCTTCTCAAGCACATAAGTACCTCTAGATGATTTTCTGTGTTACAACCACTTTACTGTGAGTGAAACCAGTAACCAGGGCATCCTTTTAAGGACTTTAACCATTAGTGTGAAATTTGTTTTGAATTTATTTCTACCATCAGAGTTGATGCATCTCAGTAGCAAATGAGGAATTTTCCTTCAATGTAGCCCTGTAGCTGGGCCACAGATAAATGCAATTTTCACTGGTGAGAGGCTATTGCTTGTACTTCTAAAATAAGAGAAAATAGTGAAAAAATATAGAGATAGGGTTATTTGTTATTAATATAATTTGATTTCTGAGGCAGATGACAGAGTGAGACAACACAGCAGAGGTTTTGCTCGTTGTGTCTGATGCTGGTGGGTCAGACACCTACAGTGGTATGCTGTAGGTGAGAGTCAGTGCCATCGCTGAACATCCTTAGGGCTTGAGTGGGTACCTCTGGAGTGGTGTCTTTTGATTTTTAAGAATCAACATGATATGTATCCTGTGAAGAATGTTTAAGGCGTGATAGAATATACTCTGAGGTCCGAGTGCATGTGCAGGTAGCAGGGTTCAGTCCAGATAAGACTCCAGGATTGGACTACATTATAGGTTTGTAGATTAAAATAACTGCTGCTCTTAAATTTTTCTTAATGTGCAGGAATCTGTGAGGGAACTGATTAAAATGTAAATTGCAAGGCATATGCCTAGACTTTTGATCCAGTAGACTAGCTTGGGACTCAGAAGCAGGCATGTTAAGTACCCAGGAGGCCCTGATATAGGTGGTCTGAAGATCACATTCTGAAAATCACTCAGTGATTTCATTAAATATACCCAATGATAAGTAACAATTAATAATCTCAGATTAACTGAAACACAGGTACCTTCACATTTCTGACACACAGAAGGAAGACTTTTTTAATACATTAATAATAAAACTTTTACTGACAGCTATTATTTTCAATTGACCCTTTTCTCTGTACACGATTTGAAACTAAAAACAATACAGTTGCTTGCAAAATTTGCTTTCTTCTTGACTTAGACTGTATCACTGAAAAAAAAACTCTTACTTTTCAATTTTTTTTTTAACTCAGCAAGACAAACACATTCAAGCTCTTGGTTACTAGAACAAATTTCCTAAGTAGAATATGACACCAAGAGAAAATATGTTTTAACAAGACCCTGAACTGTGTTTTTACAAAGATCCTAATAGTCCCACTGTAGTTGTTACAATTTATTAAATTCAATTTATGTAGGTGGAAAGCCCTTAAATATACATTTTATGATAATGTATCATAAATTTAAGATGTCCTCTGATATATACTATACATACTGCTAGACCATAATGGCTATTAACTCGGTAAAATTAATAATATGCATTTTAAATGACCTGAACTTTCAAAGACTCCCAGAAGATATTTTTAAGTGAAATTTTTGAAATAAGGTTAATTATTATAATTCTGAGGACAAAGAAATGTTTCAGGAACTTTTGAATACGCTCAGTGATGGTAAAGGAACACAGGTCCCAGGGTCCCTGTGGCTTTCCACTTCCCATTGTCTTCACTCACTTTCCAGTGGTCCTGGCTTTTTTGGATTAAGCTCTCTCTCCAACAGACCTAACTTCAAAGTCTCTGTGTCTCCTCTCATCCTCATCTTTTCTAACAGCGCTGAACTCACACTGGACCATGGAACTGGATGTCCAGATGGGTGTTTCTTCTCAGTGGAAACAGTAAAGAAGTGATTGTAATGCCTCCATGTTTGGCATTAGTCCTTCTCCACTGATTCACCTGGAGTCTCTTCTGCTGAAAGTTAGAACCTGTTACAAATGGAATCGGTAAGCTAAAGAATCCAAGACCATCCTGTACAATAAAACTCAGGTTAAATGTAAGTTTTAACCTTGTACTGTCAGAATTTCAATAGTGATAAACTCTTTTTCAAGTATTAAAATGCCCAGGGGAAAAAATCTCTTCCCTAAAAGGCATGTTTGATGTATATTTTATATTTTGACCCAGCTCCTCAGGTAGAGAGACTTTTTGTAGTGATACTTGTCCAAATTAAGTCTAAAAAACAATCAATTGCCCTCAAGTGCAACCAGCTCTTAAATGAAGCTCTTAATTTGGTTATTGTATTTGCAATAACTCCTTCTCTAAAGTGAAGAAAATTATCAATGTCTTATGAAAAGGTTTTAGGGTGGTCTCATAATATGGCAGCAGCATTTTTGCACTGTTTGCAGATGGCATGACACTATGCACAGAAAACCATAAAGATAGTATCAGAAAATTACTAGAGATAATCAGTTAATTTAGCAAAGTCTCAGAATATAAAATCAATACACAGAAATCACTTGCATTCCTATATACCAACAATGAAAAATCAGAGAAAGAAACAAAGGAATCAATCCCATTCACCGTTGCAACAAAAAGAATAAAATATCTAGGAATAAACCTACCTAAGGACACAAAAGAACTGTATACAGAAAAGTATAAGACATCGATGAAAGACATCAGAGATGACATAAACAGATGGAGAGATGTTCCATGTTCCTGGGCAGGAAGAATCAATATTGTGAAAATGATTATACTACCAAATGCAATCAACAGATTCAATGCGATCCCTATCAAATTACCAATGGCATTTTTCATAGAAGTGAAACAAAAAATTCACAGTTCATATGGAAACATGCTGCTGCTGCTGCTGCTGCTGCTAAGTCGCTTCAGTCGTGTCTGACTCTGTGCAACCCCATAGACAGCAGCCCACCAAGCCCCGCCATCCCTGGGATTCTCCAGGCAAGAACACTGGAGTGGGTTGCCATTTCCTCCTCCAATGCATGAAAGTGAAAAGTGAAAGTGATGTCGCTCAGTCGTGTCTGACTCTTAGTGACCCCATGGACTGCAGCCTACCAGGCTCCTCCGTCCATGGGATTTTCCAGGCAAGAGTACTGGAGTGGAGTGCCATTGCCTTTTCCATATGGAAACATAAAAGACCCCAAATAGCCAAAGCAGTCTTGAGAAAGAAGAATGGAGCTGGAGGAATCAACCTTCCTGACTTCAGATTATACTACAAAGCTAAGGTCATCAAGACAGTATGGTACTGGCACAAAAACAGAAATACAGACCAGTGGAACAAGATAGGAAGTCCAGAAATAAATCCACACACCTATGGGTACTTTAATTTTGACAAAGAAAGCAAGACTATACAGTGGGGCAAAGACATCCATTTCAATAAGTGGTGCTGGAAAAACTGGACAGCTACATGTAAAAGAATGAAATTAGAACACTTCCTAACACCATACACAAGGGTAAACACAAAATGGATTAAGACCTAAATGTAGGACCAGAAACTATAAAACTCTTAGAGGAAAACATAGGCAGAACACTCAATGACATAAACCAAAGCAAGATCCTCTATGACCCACCTCCTAGAGTAGCGGAAATAAAAACAAAAGTAAACAAGTGGGACCTAATTAAACTTAAAAGCTTTTGCACAGCACAGGAAACTATAAGCAAGGTGAAAAGACAACCCTCAGAATGGGAGAAAATAATAGCAAATGAAACAATTGACAAAGGATTAATTTCCAATCTACACAAGCAGCTCATACAACTCAATACCAGAAGAACAAACAACCCAATCAAAGAGTGGGAAAAACACCTAAACAGACATTTCTCTGAGGAAGACATACAGATGGTGAGCAGACACATGAAAAGATGCTCAACATCACTCATTATTAGAAAAATGCAAATCAAAACTACAATAAGATTATCACTTCACACTAGTCAGAATCAAGTCAAAGTCAAAGTGAAAGTGGCTCAATCATGTCTGACTCTTTGCAACCCCATGGACTGTATAGTTCCTGGAACTCTCCAGGCCAGAATACTGGAGTGGGTAGCCTTTCCCTTCTCCAGGGCATCTTCCCAACATAGGAATTGAACTGGGGTCTCCTGCATTGCAGGCAGGTTCTTTACCAACTGAGCTATCAGGGAAGACCCTAGTCAGAATGGCCATTATCAAACAGTCTACAAACAATAAATGCTGAAGAGGGTTTGGAGAAAAGGGAATGCTCTTATACTGTTGGTAGGAATGTAAATTGATACAGCCACTATGGAAGATGGTGTCAGACTTTATTTTTTTGGGCTCCAAAATCACTGTAGATGGTGACTGCAGCCATGAAATTAAAAGACGCTTACTCCTTGGAAGGAAAGTTATGGCCAACCTAGATAGCATATTCAAAAGCAGAGACATTACTTTGCCAACAAAGATCCATCTAGTCAAGGCTATGGTTTTTCCTGTGGTCATGTATGGATGTGAGAGTTGGACTGTGAAGAAGGCTGAGCGCCGAAGAATTGATACTTTTGAACTGTGGTGTTGGAGAAGACTCTTGAGAGTCCCTTGGACTGCAAGGAGATCCAACCAGTCCATTCTGAAGGAGATCAGCCCTGGGATTTCTTTGGAAGGAATGATGCTAAAGCTGAAACTCCAGTACTTTGGCCACCTCATGCGAAGAGTTGACTCATTGGAAAAGACTTTGATGCTGGGAGGGATTGGGGGCAGGAGAAGAAGGGGATGACAGAGGATGAGATGGCTGGATGGGATCACTGACTCGATGGACGTGAGTCTGAGTGAACTCCGGGAGTTGGTGATGGACAGGGAGGCCTGGCATGCTGCGATTCATGGGGTTGCAAACAGTCGGACACGACTGAGTGACTGAACTGAATTGAACTGATGGAGATTCCTTAAAAAACTAGGAATAAAATCACCATATGACCCAGCAAACTCACTCCTAGTCATATACCCTGAGGAAATAAAAATGGAAAAACATACATGTACCCTAATGTTCATGCAGCACTATTTACAATAGCTAGAACATGGAAGCCACTTAGATGTCCATCGACAGATGAATGGATAAAGAAGTTGTGGTACATATACACAATGGAGTATTACTCAGCCATAAAAAGAAACACATTCAAGTCAGTTCTAATGAGGTAATGAACCTAGAGCCTATCATACAGAGTGAAATAAGTCAGAAAGAGAAAGAAAAACATCATATGCTAATGCATATATATGGAATCTAGAAAGATGGTACTGAATAATTTATTTTCAGGGCAGCAATAGAGAAACAGACATAGAAAACAGACTTATGGACACAGGGAGAGGGGAGGAGAGGGTGACATGTATGGAGAGAGTAACATGAAAACTTACATTACCATATGTAAAATAGATAGGGAATTTGCTGTATGTTTCAGGGAATTCAAAAGGGCTCTGTATCAACGTAGGGGTATGGGATGGGAAGGGAGATGGGAGGGAGGTTCAAGAGGGAGGGGTCATATGTATACCTATGGTTGATTCATGTTGAGGCTTGACAGAAAACAACAAAATTCTCTAAAGCAATTATCTTCAATTAAAAAATAAATAAAATTTAAGAAATTTAAAAATAACCTAAAACATATGGAAATTTTACATAAATTCCAAAACATGATCGCATAAAATATATTTTAGATTTAAAAATGTTGTTGTATAAAATATTTGACATATTCTCAAAAATATATGTATCTGTATATTTATATAATAAGTAAATATTTATACATATATTTTATGAGTATAAAATTTATAAGTATGATATATTAAATTTATAAATACAAAATGTTTCAGATATAAAATATTTTAAAATATAAAGTATACATATATAATGTAAATAATGAAGTATAACACTAAATAACATTCCTTTTCCCACACTTTTTTGTTTTTATTCCTTCTCTGAATGCTAGATCTTTACTATCAACTTTGTAGGTAACCTTCCAAACTTTCCATCCAAACTTATATAATCATTGCTGGGTACACACACACACACACACACACACACACACACGGGATTACACACCCACTATGAATGTCATATCTCTTTTTGCCTTAAAATTGGTTATAATATACACATTTTCTGCATCTTATTTTTTCCCCCAACATTGCTTTCTATAAATCAATTTAGATTACCCAGTATAGTCCTAATATATTCTCTTCAATAGTTCCATGATATTCTCTGATATAGATGTACCATAATTTGTTCAAGTGTTTTCTTGTTAATGATTATTCTCTGTTTCCACCTTTCTATCACAACGAATTACACTGCAATAAACATAATACATACAGTATACTTTTCCTAGATCAGAGTCTTAAGATTAAGCATTAAATGTCTTTTAAAATAGATGTTGCCAAATTGCTTTCCAAAAGAGTCTGCAGCTCTAAACATACCACTAGCAATGTATGGGAATGCCTTTGTCTTTGAATCACATCCAGCAACAGGTGCCAGGCTGTCGTGTAAAGTCATAACTCAAAATTGCTTTAAATTACATACTGACTACTAGTGAATCTGAGCCTTTTATATGTTTGTTAATATTTTGAGTTTTCTCTTTACTCAACAACCTGTTCATATATTTTCTTCACTTTTGAAAATGAAATTGTTCATCCATTCTCATCCATTTTTAAAAACTTTCTGAAAAATTACATGTGTTAACAGGTTGCCTTTTAATTACATTGTAATATTACCAGAACAATTATTTTCTAATTAATTTTGACTACAGTCCTTCACCATTGAATTAATTTTTATCTAATATATTTGTCATTTACTTTACAGTTTTTGGCTTCAAAATCATGGTAAATATATCCTTGTCCTTAGATTGTACAAATGCAAAATATTTACTCTTTTGTTTTGATTTTTCCATAAAAATGTTCCATCTGGAATTTGGTCCATTTGGAATTTATTTTTGTATGGGGTATAAGATATTTTTCACGTGTAGAGTCAGTGGTACCAGCACATCTGTGGAACAACCCATCCATTTCTACTGAACTGAAATACAGTATTTATTAAATTCTCATAAAATCAGAGGTTAATTTCCAAATGCTCAGTTTTGTTCCACCTATATTTTACTACATGTTACCTACCACATTTATTTTATTATGGTAACTTTATAGAATGTTACTATGTCTGGCAGAGCAAGTCTACCCTTAATATTGTTCTTAATATTTTTTTCTTTTTTACTATTTCTAGGTATTTATTTGGCCCTATAAATTTTAAGCAATCTTATCCAATTTCAAAACAAATCCAACTTTAAAACATCTCAGCATTTTTATTTGTATTGCATCAAGTTTACATATTGACTTTGAATTACTGGACTTTTAATATTTAAACTTTTAAGGAAATTAGATCTTTTTCATATGCTTTGATTTTCTTTGTATACACCATATTCCTTTCTTAATCAAAATTCCCCAAGTCTTACTGCTTTGACAACTTTTATTAATAGAATATTTCCTATTTACCCTTGTGAATGTTTGTGGCTAAGATAAAGAAAATCTATTGCTTTTTCAATATATCTCTGATATCTAACCAATTACCCAAATCTCTAAGAAATCGAAAATTTTTTTCCCACGAAAGTCTCTTGGGCTTTCTACATATGCAATCCAGACTTTAGCAAAAAAGGTAGAGGTTCATCTCTTTTTTCCAAAGCGTGTGTGCTGTGCTGTGCTTAGTAGTTATGTCCAACTCTTTCGACACCATGGACTCTAGCCCACCAAGCTCCTCTGTCCATGGGGATTCTCCAGGCAAGAATACTGGAGTGGGAATCTTTCCAACCTAGGGATCAAACCAAGGCCTCCTGCATTGCAGGCGGATTTTTTATTATCTGAGCCACCAGGAGAGTCCTTCCAAAGCATACAAGTTATTTTATTTTCTTGTGATACAATGGTGATGACAATTTAACTCCTTTGATCTTAACTTTGCTTGTTTAATTTCTAATATAGTTTTCCCCATTTTAAAGAATAATATTTGCTGTTGGAGTTTAGTAAAAATATTCCATCAATTCCTATTTAACTTGGAGATTTGATTATAAATGATTATTGCATCATTATGTATTATCCAAAGATTCTTTATCTATCTATATGATCACATAATTTTTACACTTTATGTGGTTGATATCATGTAGTATGTTGATAAAATCCCTTAAATTGAATCACCCTTGACTTTCTAGTATTGAACTTTCTTTTACTGAATTGTTGAATTCTATTTTCTAGCATTTTATTTTTAAAATATGTATCTATAGTATATTCATAAATAATATCCAGTTATATATTTTTTATTAGGCTGGTTATTAAAATTGTGCTGACCTCTTAAGTTCTGTCCACTTTTTCTTTGGTTTAAAATAGTTTAAATAACATGAGCTAAATAAACCCTGCTAAAGAAGTAAATTAGTCCTTGTCCTTATTTCAATGGTAGATCTTAAATCATCTCTTCAATTTCTTCTACATAATTAGTGAAGTCATAATTTCCAACTATTTTGATATATTTTTTGTATTTTGGGGAGAAAATCATCCATTTTTCCAGGTCATAAAAATCCTCTTTAGAATTACATATAGTAGTCTCTCAGAATTTTTTTAGTCCACATGGTATCTACTGTCAAATTTATATTTATGAATTTTCTTTCTTATTTCCAATTTGTCTCATTTCTTTTTTTAAGTTTTCTATTTCCTAACTTAATTTTATTTATTTATTTTATTGGTCATTTTATTAAACCAGATTTTGGATTTATTTTTCCTTTTAGCAATTTAAAAAAAAATCCTGTTGGGATTAAATCCTGCCATTTGCAGCAGTGTGGACAGTTCTAGAAGACATTATACTTAGTGAAATAAGTTGCCAGAGATATAAGTATTTGCATCTTATACTTTATATCACTTACACATGGAATCTAAAAAAAATAATAATATAAATGAATATATATGGCAAAACACAAGACTCACAGATATAGAAAACAAGCTGGCTGTTACCAGCAGGGAGAGGGGCAGGGGGAGGGACAAGTTAGGGGTATGGGATCAACAGACACAAATTACTATGTATAAATTAGACAAGCAACAGTGATATACTGTATAGCACAAGGAATTATTATCTTTTAATAACTTTTTTACTGGTATATAATGTATAAAAATACTGAACCACTATATTGTATACCTGAAACTAATATAACATTTTAAATCAGCTATATGTCAATGAAAATTCTGTTTTATCAATTTTAATGATTATACTTATTAATCTTTTCTGCTCTTTTATTTTGATTTGTTGCTCTCATTATTGTATAAAAGTTTATTCTCTTTATTTTTATATTTTCTCCTTTATACTTAAACATGTTTTGCATTGTATATTTTCACCCATAGTATAGCTTTTTCATGCTCCATAATTTTGATATAAAGTATTTTCTTGTTCATTAATTTCTATGAATTATCTTTTTTACTAACTCTTTGGCTCAAGGGTTATATTTAGGAGTGTTTTTCTTCATCTCCTAATTCATTATTGTTTATATACAGGAATGTATCTTTCAAAATGTCTGCCTTTTAAACTTATTTTTCTCCCAAGGAATCATAATTTTTACTAAACATTCTATGAACATACAAAATGATCATCTATTGGATAACTGATTCTCCCCCTTTGTCTCTCTGGCTGTCTCTCACTCCCAGCAATCAGTCTAAGGGAACAGAAACACAGAGAAACCTGCAGGAGCCAGCTCACATTAGACCTGAAATTTCTTCCTCTTCTTCTCAAGAACCAAAAGAGGGAAAGGCAGCAGCGAGACCTACTGCTGACTCACACAGTGATCAGAGGTGACACGCAGAGAATTCCTGAGGGGTCTAGTGACAATTTTAGGAGGGAGATTACAAGAAAAGTCTCGACATCTGCTTAGTAATTACTGAAATTTAGATCAGTAATTGGGTTTGTCTATAAGTATGACCATGGCTATTTGTTAGCATGGGAATTCACCCCTTAGACTTTATGTTCAAAGGCTAAAAACTCATTTGATTCATGAAAGAAGTGGCTATATTTCATGACCTTTTCTTTCTTTAATTGAATAAAGGATAAGCTAACTTAAATTAGATTAAATAGCTTCAAAACCACAAACAGCAGAATAAACCTAGACTACAGGTCAAAACCATTGTTCCTCTTAGGCTAAAACTGCCAGTTTCTATAAATGGCAAGAATAAAGACATTAGAGAGCTTCAGAAATCCTTGGGACATGCCAAGCAAAAGGCTGAACTAGTCTTAATAAATCCAGCCTGAGTCTTTCATAGGGACGCTGGCCTTCAGACGGGTGTTCCGGAGCAAGGGTTCTCTCATAACAGCAAGGCTCCCCACTGTACTGACTGCCTGCGTTGGGATCAGGCAGTGCTCCCACCAGGTGACAGCGAGCTGAACTGGCCGCTCAGAGGGAGTCTCTTGCTAGTTTCTGCTGACAATTCTCCTGCTTGAGTGCTCTGCCTAAAGCTGTGCTTTGGTCAGTTTTTCTTTTTTCTTAAGTTCTTCTCTTTTATTTATTTATTTTTCCTACTGGAGGTTCTTGCTTTTCTTCTCTCTCTCTCTCTTTTTTTTTTTTTTTTTTGGAACAATACACTTTGTCTGGTTCCCCATTCAACTGATATTATTTGCCCCACTCTTACCCTTTCAGTTCACTTCAGTTCAGTTCAGTTGCTCAGTTGTGTCCAACTCTTTGCAACCCCATGAACCGCAGCACTCCAGGCCTCCCTGTCCATTACCAACTCCCGGAGTCTACCCAAACCCATGTCCATCGAGTCTGTGATGCCATCCAGTCATCTTATCCTCTGTTGTACCATTCTCCTCCTGCCCTCAATCTTTTCCAGTATCAAGGTCTTTTCCAATGAGTCAGCTCTTCGCATCAGGTGGGCGAAGTATTGGAGTTTCAGCTTCAACATCAGTCCTTCCAATGAATACCCAGAACTGATCTCCTTTAGGATGGACTGGTTGGATCTCCTTGCAGTCCAAGGGACTCTCAAGAGTCTTCTCCAACACCACAGTTCAAAAGCATCAATTCTTCAGTACTCAGCTTTCTATATAGTCCAATTCTCACATCCATACATGACCACTGGAAAAACCATAGCCCCTTGACTAGACAGACCTTTGTTGGCAAAGTAATGTCTCTGCTTTTGAATATGCTGTCTAGGTTGGTCATAACTTTCCTTCCAAGGAGTAAGCATCTTTTAATTTCATGGCTGCAGTCACCATCTGCAGTGATTTTGGAGCCTCAAAAATAAAGTCTGACACTGTTTCCCCATCTATTTCCCATGAAGTGATGGAACCAGATGCCATGATCTTCATTTTATGAGCTTTAAGCCAACTTTTTCACTCTCCTCTTTCACTTTCATCAAGAGGCTTTTTAGTTCCTCTTCACTTTCTGCCATAAGGGTGGTGTCATCTGCATATCTGAGGTTATTGATATTTCTCCCGGCAATCTTGATTCCAGCTTGTGCTTCCTCCAGCCCAGCATTTCTCATGATGTACTCTTATTCTTTATAAGTGGACTAGTCCATTTTCCTTTCCCTTGTTCTGGAGAACGCCTACCTATGCATCAAGACTCATTAATGAGCCTTCCCCAGCTCACATCCGTCTGCCAGGTAGAGTTTTCTCTCCTTTCTCTTCCTTCCACAGCGTCCTATACAGACCATCCAACACTTCACATATGCTCTCTGAATATGTGTTCTCTTTTATCTGCTGTACTAGTGCTGAACACAGTGTCCAGAATACAGTAGATAATATACAATCAAGTAAATGGACAACTGAACAAACAAATGTGTTCTAAAATCTAGCACGTGTTTTGAAGGAAACCAGTATCAAATTGGATTCCAGTTGCCATCAAATTACTTTGAAAATAAATTGAAGGCTTTTTAATTCATTGATTCTAGACAACTACCCTTGAGACCAAGACAGACATTAAGGAACAAAAAGACAGATTAAGGACAGAGAATTAACAGCTCATGGAAATTAGCCACTGACATGAATTTCTGAGAATCTGGGAAAAAGAAAGAATAAATCTAGATCTAACAGTATTTCCTCATTTTAAAAATATCCATGAATAATGAGTAAGATGAATATTGATTCTTGGAAAAATTCTAGAATTAGTTATTAACAAAATTGGTTTTATGCTCTTAGTAAAGAATAAGATGATTATCCAAAGATACATTGTATCTAGAAACAAAAACCATGAACCGTGAACTTCCAGATGTTCAAGCTGGATTTAGAAAAGGCAGAGGAACCAAAGATCAATTGCCAACATCTGCTGAATCACTAAAAAAGCAAGAGAGTTCCAGAAAAACATCTATTTCTGCTTTATTGACTACACCAAAGCCTTTCACTGTGTGGATCACAACAAACTGTGGAAAATTCTTCAAGAGATGGGAATAACAGACCACCTGATCTGCCTCCTGAGAAATCTGCATGCGGGTCAAGAAGCAACAGTTAGAACTGGACATGGAACAACAGACCGGTTCCAAATTGGGAAAGGAGTATGTCAAGGTTGTATATTGTCACCCTGCTTATTTAACTTCTATGCAGAGCACATCATGTGAAATGCCGGTGGATGAAGCACAAGCTGGAATCAAGACTGCTGGGAGAAATATCAATAACCTCATATATGCAGATGATGCACCCTTATGGCAGAAAGTGAATAAGAACTAAAGAGACTCTTGATGAGAGTGAAAGAGGAGAGTGAAAAAGTTGGCTTAAAACTCAATATTCAGAAAACTAAGATCATGGCATCTGGTCCCATCACTTCATGGCAAATAGATGGCGAAACAATGGAAACAGTGACAGACTTTTTTTTGGGGGGGTGGGGGGTACTCCAAATCACTGCAGATGGTTACTGCAGCCATGAAATTAAAAGATGCTTGCTTCCTGGAAGAAAAGCTATGACCAACCTAGATAGCATATTAAAAAGCAGAGACATTACTTTGCCAACAAAGGTCTGTCTAGTCAAAGCTATGGTCTTTCCGGTAGTCATGTATGGATGTGAGAGTTGGACTATAAAGAAAGCTGAGCACCAAAAAATTGATGCTTTTGAACTATGGTGCTGGAGAAGACTCTTGAGAGTCCCTTGGACTGCAAGGAGATCCAACCAGTCCATCCTAAAGTTCTGAACATTCACTGGAAGAACTGATGCTGAAGCTGAAATTCTAATACTTTGGCCACCTGATAGGAAGAGCTGACTCATTGGAAAAGACCCTGATGCTGGGAAGGATTGGGGGCAGGAGGAGAAGGGGATGACAGAGGATGAGATGGCTGGATGGCACCACCAACTCAACGGACGTGAGTTTGGATAAACTCCAGGAGTTGGTGATGGACAGGGAAGACTGGCAGAGAAGGCAATGGCACCCCACTCCAGTACTCTTGCTTGGAAAATCCCATGGACGGAGGAGCCTGGTAGGCTGCAGTCCATGGGGTCGCTAAGAGTCAGACACAACTGAGCGACTTCACTTTCACTTTTCACTTTCATGCATTGGAGAAGGAAATGGCAACCCACTCCAGTGTTCTTGCCTGGAGAATCCCAGGGATGGGGGAGCCTGGTGGGCTGCCATCTATGGGGTCGCACAGAGTCGGACACGACTGAAGTGACTTAGCATAGGGAAGATTGGCATGCAGCAGTTCATGGAGTCACAAAGAGTTAGACATGACTGAGCAATTGAACTGAACTGAGAAACAAAAATTATTCAATGTTAAAAGATTGGTTTATTTCAGGATTTGGACTTAAGCCACACTGGGCCTGCCCCCACTCATGGTGCACGTGGGATGATTTGGGAGAATGGCATTGAAACACGTATAATATCATATGTGAAATGAATCGCCAGTCCAGGTTCAATTCAGGATACAGGATGCTTGGGGCTGGTGCACTGGGAAGACCCAGAGGGATGGTACAGGGAGGGAGGTGGGAGGCGGGTTCAGGATGAGGAACATTTGTACACCCATGGCAGATTCATAATTAGCCTCAAATTAAAATAAATAAATTTAAATTAAAAAAAAGATTAGTTTATTTCATTCAGTAAGACATTTAACAAAATTTCTTGGGATGTCAGATAAATGTGGGTTAAACTGCAGTGAGGTAAGTGTTTAAATAAACTAATTTTATATCCATTTACGTTTAGTTGTCATAGAAAGAGTACTCCAAGAGAGTTGTACCAAGCTGTGCACGAGGCCTCGTCTTATTCGATATTTATATCAGTTACTCAAAAACTCAGAATTTATATATGCAAAATTAATGGCTGAAATTACAAAATTACAAAGTTGAAAAGTGACTATTGAAATAGACGTCAGAATCAAGAGTTAAAGTTTAAAAGTAGGAAAATCAGGGGGAAACCCCCAAATAAAAGCACATATAAATGCTTACACTTTGGTACAAGCAATAGTACAGTATCACAATTCCTATTGCCTGACAATAGTACAGATCTTTTATATTTTGAGGTTCATTCTAGCTCTATACATTTGTGGTTCTTAGAGGTAATCTTGCCTCCTCCTCTTCTTTAGCAGTTGAGATTCTGGAACAGCCATGCAATCAGCTAGAGCTGGAGCCAGGGTTAGGACTCACCCACACTAAACCCAAGTTCCTTCACTCTGTTTTACAGCCTGTATTACCCACTCCACACACACATCGGAAGATCTTGTCAACTTGTAAGCATCACAGCAACGGTACCCTGATAAGCCACAGCAACACAAGGGGAAGGCTATGAGGGCTTATGGAACCATGAGGTACGAAAGAAAAACTTGAAATCTTGACATAGAGTGTTCAGGAGAAGGCATACACCACTGTCAACTCTTCAAATGCCTGTCAGTTTCTTGAAGAACAATCTGAGAATGCTAAGGGCATAAATTGGTCAAACTGATTAAAATAACAGGGAATACCTTTGACTTAAAGAACTTAGAATTGTCTGTTATTACCATTAGTGAGCAGAGCCTGGAAGCTGTCAAAATCCAAAGAATGAGGGTCAGAGGAGATGACCTACTGAGTTTCCCCTAGAAGGAAGAGACCTTGGTTTGACCTCTGTCCACTGAGTGCTATTTGGGGACTTGGCCCTCAGTTTTCACCAGGACCCAGCTCCATGAATACACACAAGGAAACCTTAAATAGGAGGAAGGACCACTGCCCGTGAGCCCTGGAACCCAGCCAGCGGGTGACGCCATCTGCATTGCCAGAGTCCACCCCAGGATGGGGCAAGTGCGGGACTTAAAACAGCATTCCACAAAATGCTTGCCCAAAGCATTCATGCTTTATACCGTTTTGTCATTATTTTTTTTTTCTTGTCATGATTCTTTTATTTATTTTTTTTTATTTAAAATTTATACCGTTTTGTCATTATTTTTGATCTCACGGTATGATTTTCAGCAGAACATGAAGAACATCAAGGAAGAAGGCAGAAAAGACAAAGCCAGTATTGATTGCTTTCTGTAGCTTCTCTCATTCATCCTCTATTGTTATTAGAACAGGTGATGGGAGTTACTTTTATGTCTTACAAAAAGACTGTGAGGATTAGCAAGCAAAATAAAAACCAAAACTAAATTCTTTAAGATATTAAACTCAGAAGCAATAGATGATCATAAGCCCAGGCAATAATTTGTCACATAGGCAGTTGTTTGTACAATGTCTACTAAGACAGCAGCTGCTTGTAACCTCTGCTTTCTGCGCAGTGGAATTCTGCTACGTCAGGCTGGCAGGACACTTGTTCAGTGAAGACTATACAGCAAATTGCTTTTACATTGACTGTGAGAGAAGCTCAGATGCCACTGGGTTCTAAATAAAAATGATGCACCTGTCATCTAATATTTGGTGACATTGAATTAATTATTTCCCTACCATCTGGAATCACCTCCAACAAAGAGATGTAATTAATGAGGTATATTTATTAACTGAGATTCAGTGCAAACAGTGAGACATTTTGAATATTTGATGATTGTATTAAGCAGAAGCAATTGCCAGATTAATTTTTAAGTCCATTTATTTTTCTAATTTGTAAAAACCACATCTTTCTTATATACTAAAATCTCTGTTACCTTTACCTTCCTCTTAATTTAACGCCTAGTTTGATTAAGGAATGCTCTCATATGAGAGGAGAGCTACATGGCAGATCTTTTCCTTGTTACTGAATCCACAAAATACTCAAGTCACCAGTTCATGAATTTATATGTTTATATAAAATTTATCTTCCCTTCTCAGAGCTACCTGAAATAAAAATGGAAAGAAAGGAATTGGAAAAGAGACTCAGGCTTGGATGAAATGAAAGCAGAAGAGGTGGGAAAGAAAGCCCGAGAGTCAGCAAGATTATGGAGATGTTGTGGGAAAAGGAGCCCGGGAGAGTGGAGGAGACTGAATCTATGCAGAGGGTGACCCTGAGCAAGGGAGGGGGAAGGCTACAGCAGAGGAATGGACGCCTGAGCCAGCACCGGAGCTGGGAGTGAAGAAACAGGATAACTGGAATAAAGGTCAAAACAAAAGCAAACTTCAAACAGTAAACCACCCCTTCAGAATACTCAGCTCCTCCTAATGCGAAAAACTACCCAAAGTCAAGTTGTCTTAATCATCATATAAATGAGGATTGTGCCTTGTCTACTTATCTTTCATTATGTGCCCCAAATTTCCATATATCTTTGTCCTTAAATTACACAAAATAGTTATTGAATAAATTCCCTTGCAAAACCAACCTAAGGTCACTGTTATTAACAGTTCCAGAATTCCACTGTAATTGCAAATAAAAATTATGACACCAGACTCAACAGACCACCATTAACACCACAATGAAGTTAAAAAGACACTAGTATTAAAAGAACTGTATTATTTTGTCATTTTAGAATAAGGAGCTAAACAGTGGCTGCCAAAGGCAAGGAGTGAAAAATGGACCTATGTTAACTGATTCCTTCTCTGCACATTTTAGTATACTACTAAATATAGATGGGAATACCAGACCACCTGATATGCCTCTTGAGAAATCTGTATGCAGGTCAGGAAGCAACAGCAAAAGTGGACATGGAACAACAGACTGGTTCCAAATAGGAAAAGGAGTGCGTCAACGTTGTATATTGTCACCCTGCTTATTTAACTTCTATGCAGAGTACATCATGAGAAACGCTGGGCTGGAAGAAGCACAAGCTGGAATCAAGATTGCTGGGAGAAATATCAATAACCTCAGATATGCAGATGACACCACCCTTATGGCAGAAAGTGAAGAGGAACTAAAAAGCCTCTTGAGGAAAGTGAAAGTGGAGAGTGAAAAAGTTGGCTTAAAGCTCAACATTCAGAAAATGAAGATCATGACATCCGGTCCCATCATTTCATGGGAAATAGATGGGGAAACAGTGGAAACAGTGTCAGACTTTATTTTTCTGGGCTCCAAAATCACTGTAGATGGTGATTGCAGCCATGAAATTAAAAGACGCCTACTCCTTGGAAGGAAAGTTATGACCAACCTAGATAGCATATTCAAAAGCAGAGACATTACTTTGCCAACAAAGGTCCATCTAGTCAAGGCTATGGTTTTTCCTGTGGTTACGTATGAATGTGAGAGTTGGACTGTGAAGAAGGCTGAGCACTGAAGAATTGATGCTTTTGAACTGTGGTGTTGGAGAAGACTCTTGCGAGTCCCTTGGACTGCAAGGAGATCCAACCAGTCCATTCTGAAGGAGATCAGCCCTGGGATTTCTTTGCAAGGACTGATGCTGAAGCTGAAACTCCAGTACTTTGGCCACCTCATGCGAAGAGCTGACTCATTGGAAAAGACTCTGATGCTGGGATGGATTGGGAGCAGGAGGAGAAGGGGACGACAGAGGATGAGATGGCTGGATGGCATCACTGACTCGATGGACGTGAGTCTGAGTGAACTCCGGGAGTTGGTGATGGACAGGGAGGCCTGGCGTGCTGCAATTCATGGGGTCCCAAAGAGTTGGACATGACTGAGCGACTGAACTGAACTGAACTGAAATATAGCCATGTTTTATATACTGTCTTTTTTGAAACACAATTTCTTTTTTTAATTTATTTTATTGAAGTATAGTTGATTTACAATGTTTTGTTAGTTTCTGGGGTATAGCAAACTGATTCAGTCATATATATATGTCACATACCCTTTTTCATATTCTTTTCCATTATGGTTCATCACAGAAAATAGTTATTTGTCCTATACAGTAGGACCTTGTTGTTTATCTATTTGACACACAACAGTTTGCAGCTGCCTAATCCTCATCTCCTAGCTAAGCCTTCCCCTACCCACCGCTTTGGCCAGCACAAGCCTGTTCTCTACATCTGTGAGCCTGTTTCAATGTCATCAATATGTTCATTTGTGTCATACTTCAGACTCCACGTATGTGACATCTTTGAAAGACAAATACCATAAAAAAAGAATTTTAAGTTTCATACATATGAAACTAATTTTTACATCCACCTCACAAATTCAATAGAAATCTGAAGAGGTAAGGTTTGATACTGAGCTGAATAAATCAAAATAACCATTATTAAATACTTCAGAAGGTTGAAAGGAAACACTAAGCCTTGTCTACGCTAATCTCCTCCAGCACTGACTTAACCAGCTGAATTCTTCTATGTACTCAGCATTATGTTGGTTATCTGAGATAAAGATGTAACCAGACATGGTCTTTCTCTTATGAAGCTACTGTTCTACTGGGGAAAATAGAAAGGAAAAAAAAAAAAAACCCACGTGAGTAAATTTATGTGGTATAAAGATGAAGTGTAATATCCAAGGTATAATGAAAAATTAAACAAGAGGAGCTGGTTTTCACTGGAACATCAAGACAGCCTCCCCTGAGAAAAACGACTTTAACATGTGGTAAGTAAAAGAGTGTTGGACAGTTCTGAGGCAGAAGGAAGGTTGGCAAGTTCAAAGAACTGAAACCAGGTCAGTGGCTGGAGCAGAAGGAGAAAAGAGGAGTGAATGGGCGATGAGAGGCAACCACAGGAATTTGGGATTTTTAAC
Organism: Bos javanicus; assembly: GCF_032452875.1. NCBI lineage: Eukaryota > Metazoa > Chordata > Mammalia > Artiodactyla > Bovidae > Bos > Bos javanicus. The sequence goes on along the minus strand of NC_083876.1, from coordinate 9,107,313 downwards.
TTAATAAGAAGCAACTAAATATTTCAAGCACAAAGGGCCCATGAGTAGCCTTGTAAGATCTGACTCTATAATCAGAGGATGGATGAGAGGAGAGCCAGAGTGAAAAGAGAAGATTAGTCAGGGGCTGATAAAAAATGATCAGGGCTTGTTGGGATCGGGGGCTATGGAGAGAAATGGACAGAGAAGAACTATAATTTGGAAGGGAAACTGACATTTGCTGAAGATTTCAGAACACTGTTACATAATAGTGGTGTTACCTTTTTCTTCTTGATTTTTACGGGAATTTCTTAGATATTTTATTATTATTGGCATAAGTCTGCGATTCCTCATGAAATGTAAGACATTTACAGCTGTCAGTATGAGTGAGCTTGGTCCGTACTATTCTTTTGCGTTCCATCTTCATCAAGCATATTTTCCTCTCAAGTTCTCATGCTTTCTTTCGATCCTGGTGCATTAAAGTTTCTTCTTCCATAATCCACATCCCTCAGCTACTGCTGTGCCCCCTTCACAGACCATTCTCAAGAGGGTTATCTGCATGTTCTCTTCACTTTTCCACCTGTGACTTATTCTTCAACAAACTGTGCTTGAAGTCAGTCCTTATTTTTCCCCCAAAGTCACCAGGGCCGTATAGGGACGATTTCACACACTCATCTAGGGTAGCAGTGAGTTAGACCTCTGGTGTTTCCTCTACTTTCTGCCCCTGTTTTCTCATCTGCAGAATGGGGATAATAACAGCAGAGAGCTGCTGGGAGGATTAAATGAGGCAATAAGTCTTATGAAGCTCATGGAAGAAAAATGCCCATGTACAGTAAGTGTTTAATAAATATTAGCTATAGATACAGTACAGTCCCCTATGTATGAATGAGTTCCATTCTGAGGGCACGATCATAAGTCCAATACATTTGTAAGTCCAACAAAGTTATTCTAGGTATCCAACTAACACAACTGGCTATATAGTACTGTACTGTAGTTGATTTATAAGACTCTTCACACAAATAATATGTAAAAAACAAAAGACACAAAAAGCATCTTTAATCTTACAGTACAGTGCCTTGAAAAGTATAGTAGTACAGCCCAGTGGCTGGCATACAGGGCTGGCACTGAGTGGACAGGTAAGAAGAGATACTGACTGGAGGGTGGAGAGAATGTGATGAGGGTAGAGCTGAGGGGCCCTCAGCAATGGGAGACTGAGGGTAAGCTGCAATTTCACGCACATCTGAAGGGATGCATGTTCACATCTTTGAAAGTGTACAACTTGAAGGTTCGTATGTTGGGAACTTGCTGTATTGTGATCTGATATGACTGCTAGGCAACATTTTGAACATCTAAACACTTTTTTTCTATGTGGTAACATAGTTTACTGATTTTCCGTGTACTTCCCCAGATGAATCTTCCCTATGCTTTTCTCCCTCCACTCAACTTCTGGATGTTTAAGCTTCTCGGTTCACAAGCATAGGATTTCTACTTCTAACTCCTTTCCTTATGCAATCCCATTTCTACAGCCTATCACCCCCCATTTTTAACGGAAGTACAGATTTTTTTTTTTTTCTGAACGCCAGGCTAAGATTTGATTAGATGCATCACACACCTCAAACTCATGGTACAAACCACCACCCAAATCTGTTCATTTTCCAACATACAATGGCCAGAATGTGACAATAATCTCTTACCACCACCACCTTCTCTCTCATTCCCATGTCACCAAAATCAGCTGGAGCTCTCTCCAAGTTATACTTGAAATCAGTCTACTTCTCTCCACCTCTGGAAAAATTACAAGCTGCAATTAACTCTTGCTTGGCTACTGCAGAATCTCTTAAGTATTCACCCTACATGTACTCTTTGCATCCTGCCCTTTTCACCAATCTAGGGAAAGACATGAAACTTGAAGGGAATTAAAACAATTGGAATAAAGAGGCCAAAATACATATTCTCTATGACACTGTCACATACAGCCCATTGCTTTCAGTGGAAAAATTAATAGAGTTGATAAAATTATCAACTAGAATCAATAAGAGAATTGAGTAAAGTGACTAGAGAGTAAATAAAGATACAAAAATCAAGAGCTTTCCCCTAGGTCAGCAATACTCAGTCCTATGACTGCGTATTACCCTCTTCTCACCTCACACTCATTCTTGAAAATTCTGTGCGCTCTCTGTAAGTTGGCTAAGTTGGCTGCAGGGCTTTCCAGACTCAAGTGACGGAACCAGAGGTGCATCACCTAGAGTCTCCATACTCAGAATATGGGCATGAGACCCAGTGACGGCAGTGCGTGATTAGCATGGGCTAATGTAGGCGTGCAAGCTGGGGAACAAGGCTGCCACTCTCCCATCTAATAGTAGGTGTACCAACGAGCAAGCAGAGTCAGGCTGTAAGACAAGCAGGAGAACAGAGCAATTTCACACAAAAGGAGAGATTGTGGAGCCAGAGAAAAAAGTGGAGGAAGCAGAAGTGTCCTGGTTCTTAATGGCTCTTTAGTTCCTGACTCCAACCAAATCCCCTGAGGCTCAGCACACTCTGCTCTATCCCAAAGCAATGTGTATAGTTACAATAAAACCAATAAAGTTACCAATAGATATATTTTGGAACTAGGAGAACAAAATTAAATTCATAAAGAAGACAAAAATAAAAGTAAACAGTTTTTCAACATCTTACTCTATGCCAGGCACTGATTAGGACCCTTTGATGATAACATCATTTAAGTTTGACACCAATAAAATAAGTATCATTATCATTCTGTGTTCAAGGATGAGGAAATCAAAGAGTGGGTAACCACCCAAATTTAAACATGTAGCAAGTAGCACTATAAATGGGTGAAAATATACAATAAAATATTTTAAAAGAAGAGTAATGAAACTCTGTTTGCAGTGTGTGTGTTAGTTGCACAGTCGTGTCTGACTCTCTATGACTCCATGGACTGTAGCCGCCCAGGCTCCTCTGTCCATGGGGATTCTCCAGGCAAGAATACTGGACTGGGTTGCTATGCGCTATTCCAGGGGATCTTCCTGACCCAGGGATCAAACCCACGTCTCCTGCACTGCAGGCAGATTCTTTACCACTTGGGCTACATGGGAAGCTCCTTTGTTTACAGTGTTAAAATGCATCATAAAAGTTAAAATAATGTGGCAGAAATATAGCAGTTAACAGATAGATATCCCTAACATGATCTTAGTATATAAGAATTAGTATATGGAAAAGAAGGCATCATGAACAAATGTGTAAGGAAATTACTATCAGACAGGTTTTGAAGGAAAATTTGTTTCATCTTCATCTCAGTAAAGTCACCAAAATGCATTTTAGGTAGAAGAAAGAGTTACAGTGTGTAAAAGGAAAACTAGAAGGAAATGTGAGTGAGTATTTAATCAATTTCTTGAAAGCATGGGATATCAAAACATATAAGGAATTAAAGAATTAGAAAAGAAACACCATCAACCAAAAAAATTAGAATTTCTGTATATCAATTAACAGTAAATACTAAAGGCAAACCTTACGATGAAAACAATATTCATAATATATATGATGTAGAATTGTATGTGTAAATGCTTAATTTGATGTCATTAAAGAAATAAAAATTTAAAGGGAAATAATGTTTGTTGATTAAAAATTGAAAAATGTAATACTTAAAGCTAGTTTGTAAATGGATTGAATAAAACTCTGGCGAAAGTTATTTGAGTACATGTACCAAGAATCTTAAAATTCTGCATATTCATCAACTCAGTAATTCCCATTCCAGAAATCCAATTTAAAGAAAGAACAAGAGATGTACTTAAAGATGCCTGTCAAAGTATGCTGATTCTGCATTACATGTACTAGCTGAAGCAATCTAAAACAATACAAACAGGAAGAATATATTTCCAACAAGGCATTGGTCAAATAAAATATTATATATCCAAACAGTGAAATATTAAGCAGTTATTAAAAATAAAGTTTTGAAAGACTAATAGCCATGAAATAGAAAGCCCCAGATGGTTATTCTTCTCTTTTTCATATCTTGCTTTTTTGATATTATACTTTTTCTATAACTGCTATTAAAATATACAGCAACATATTTGACATAATCTAGAGTTATTCACTGGCCCTGTAAAGAATGAAGAAAATGATACATGATCGGTGGAGACTAATGTTAAGCCTCCAGCTTGGCTGTGGGATTATCATTACACTTCCCCACTGCCTGCTGCCACGGCTAATTGAAAATTGGCATGGTTGCTCTCATACCAATTGGCATTGGCCACAGATAAATTGCTGTGTATTTTGAAATCATAGTTTTACTCTGCTCCATCTGTTCTGCTCATTTTTCAAGTCAGCTGTCAAATTAAACAAGTAAGCCCTTCCTAAAAGTTGCAGAAATGTTACATGTTACCAAGGTAAATGAAACCATTGTCCAACATCCAACATGTTCATTAGATTCTACAATGGGAACCAAGAAAAAATTCATAGGAAATGAGAAGACACATTGACAGTTGTTTAAAGTGATGATAAGCAAGTACTATACTTATTAATAACAGTATTTTACATTATTGCACTAGTTTGAATACTAGGCATAATTGCCAAGAAAGCTTTAATGGTGAAATGTTACAAATACATTTCAACTCTGATCTGCTTTTTCCAGTTGTTCTGGTTTCAGTATTTAGCTAAAATTGATAACCACATGAGACTATGTAAAAAAGTACTAAGTCATTTTTAGAGAGAATGAAATTCTTAAAGAGATGGGAATATCAGACCACCTGACCTGCCTCCTGAGAAACCTGCATGCAGGTCAGGAAGCAACAGTTAGAACTGGCTATGGAACAATGGACTGGTTCCAAATTGGGAAAGGAGTACGTCAAGGCTGTATATTGTCACCCTGCTTATTTAACTTATATGCAGAGCATATCATGAGAAATGCTGGATTGGATGAAGCACAAGCTGGAATCAAGATTGCCGGGAGAAATATCAATAACCTCAGATATGGCAGAAAGCGAAGAAGAACTAAAGAGCCTCTGATGAACATGAAAGAGGAGAGTGAAAAAGTTGGCTTAAAACTCAACATCCAGAAAATTAAGATCATGGCATCTGGTCCCATCACTTCATGGCAAATAGATGGCAAAACAATGGAAACAGTGACAAACGTTATTTTGGGGGGCTCCAAAATCACTGCAGATGGTGACTGCATTGAAAGATGCTTTCTCCTTGAAAGAAAAGTGATGACCAACCTAGACAGCATATTAAAAAGCAGAGACATTACTTTGCCAACAAAGATCCATCTAGTCAAGGCTACGGCTTTTCAAACAGTCATGTATGGATGTGAGAGTTGGACTATATAGAAAGCTGAGCACTGAAGAATTGATGCTTTTGAACTGTGGTGTTGGAGAAAACTCTTGAGAGTCCCTTGGACTGCAAGGAGATCCAACCAGTCCATCCTAAAGGAATCATTCCTGAATATTCATTGGAAGGACTGATGCTGAAGCTGAAACTCCAATACTCTGGCCACCTGATGGGAACAACAGACTTATTGGAAAAGACCCTGATGCTGGGAAAGATTGAAGGTGGGAGGACAATGGGACGATAGAGGATGAGATGGCTGGATGGCATCACCGACTCAATGGACATGAGTTTGAGTAAACTCTGGGAGTTGGTAATGGACAGGGAAGCCTGGTGTGCCACAGTCCACGGTGTCGCCAAGAGTCAGACATGAGTGAGTGACTGAACTGAACTGATCTGAACTAAGTTATCCCTTTACTTAGTTATCTGATACATTGTAACTCTCTATTTCCATTCTAATTACGAATTCATTTTCTATAATATTTTCCTATTATACATAAAGCATCTGTACGATTTCAAATACGGAAATATCTTTTGACACAGTCTCCAAGTCCCACTGTCTAAACATAACTTAAGAATTCTACTGCAAGTCAGGGGAGAATGAGAGGGTGAATGAAGTCAGGAAATATCTATTCACCCATTTTGCACTGAGGTAGAGTTCAACTGTTATCCTTAGACAAAGAACCTTTGTTTTATTTGTGTTCAATTTCTTACAAAAATGACCCCATTTTTCGTCACTCTAAGTATCCATACCCTTTGCATGAGATTTTTCAGCTTTCAAGGGGTGGCGTCTGTTTCCCACCCCTTGAATCAGGGATGGCTTTGGGACTTGCTTTGGCCCACACAGTGTGGCAAAGGTGACGGCATGCTGTCTCTGAGCCAGGCGCCTCAGGAGGCCTTATCTGCTCCTGCCTGCTCTCTTTGGTCCACCTTAACCTTGAGAACAAGACCAGGATAATTGCTGGAGGATGAGAGACCATCTGGAGTTTCAAGTTGTCCATCAAAGCCCAACCTACACCAGCCATCCTCAGCCAACCTGCCAGCCAAGCAGAGCTCACGAGCAAACCTCTACAAGACCAGCTGGGAACAAACTCACTGAGCTAAGCCAGTCTAAACTGCTAAACCAAAGGAGCATGAGCTAAACAAATGAATGTCATGTTAAGCTACTAAAGTTTGCAGTGATTTGTTACACATGGATATTAGGTAGCTAATATATCCTCTTGTCTTTTGTTTACTTACTTAGAATAGGAAATAGTACTAGGCAAATAAAAAATTAGACCATAATTATATCAAATCTATTTTCTCAAATATCAATATTGACATTTTTCTCACATTTTTGGCTATTGGGGATATAAGTATTTCTTGAACACCTTTTATTTACTTACTTTACTCCCACAATAATCTTGTAAGATAGGAACTGTATTTTCTAGAAAGGGAGACTAAGGTAAAGACAGCAAGGGACATGTCCATATTCACAAAGCTGGCAGGGCAAAGCTGGGCTAGAACATGGGACACAGGAATGTGAATCCATTTATGCCACCACAGCTCACTTTCAGTTCCACAATGAACACTAGAAATACTTGTTCCCTGTCAAATGACCTAGATGCTATCCTGGAAGGTTCTGGAGACTAATTTATGCATATTGTATAGGCTTACTCATTCAGGCTTTTTTTTCATACTCCATACTCCACTCTTTTTCATACTCAATTTTTAAATGGGAAAAATATTACAGCTATGCCTTCATATTCTCAAGTTCTATGTGAAATTATGATAACAAAAACTGGATGGAAAATTGACTAATGTAAAGTGAAAATATCTTCCAGTATAAAAGATCTTGACTTAGTTTAAGACATAATTGTTGTTTCTAGTAGTAAATGATTACTATTGATTGACTTACTGACTATAACCGGATGATATTCAATGCCAGAAGTCAATATTTTAGTTATTTATAGGCAGTCATGTATGGATGTAAGAGTTGGACTATAAAGAAAGCTGAACACTGAAAAAATGATGCTTTTGAACTGTGGTGTTGGAGAAGACTGTTGAGAGTCCCTTGGACTGCAAGGAGATCCAATCAGTCCATCCTAAAGGAAATCAGTGCTGAATATTCATTGGAAGGACTGATGCTGAAGCTGAAACTCCAGTACTTTGTCCACGTGATGTGAAGAACTGACTCATTGGAAAAGACCCTGATGCTGGGAAAGATTGAAGGCAGGATAAGAAGGGGACAACAGAGGATGAGATGGTTGGATGGCATCACCGACTCAATGGTCATGAGTTAGAGTAAACTCCGGGAGTTGGTGTTGGACAGGAAGGCCTGGCGTGCTATAGTCCATGGGGTCACAGAGAGTTGGACATGACTGAGAGACTGAACTGAACTGAATTGATAGGCAGGCAAAATCAATTATTTGTGGTACTAATATAAAAATGTTTAAGATGGTTTTAGAAAAGGCATTGGAACCAGAGATCAACTTGCCAACATCTGCTGGATCATGGAAAAAGCAAGAGAGTTCCAGAAAAACATCTATTTCTGCTTTATTGAGTATGCCAAAGCCTTTGACTGTGTGGATCACAATAAACTGTGGAAAATTCTAAAAGAGATGGGAATACCAGACCACCTGACCTGCCTCCTGAGAAACCTATATGCAGGTCAGGAAGCCACAGTTAGAAGACATGGAACAACAGACTGGTTCCAAATAGGAAAAGGAGTACCTCAAGGCTGTATATTGTCACCCAGATTATTTAACTTATATGCAGAGTACATCATGAGAAATGCTGGGCTAGAAGAAGCACAAGCTGGAATCAAGATTACAGGGAGATATATCAATAACCTCAGATATGCAGATGACACCACCCTTATGGCAGAAAGTGAAGAGGAACTAAAAAGCCTCTTGATGAAAGTAAAAGAGGAGAGTGAAAAAGTTGGCTTAAAGTGCAACATTCAAAAAACTAAGATCATGGAATTTGGTCCCATCACTTCATGGGAAATAGAGGGGGAAACAGTGTCAGACTGTATTTTTGGGGGCTCCAAAATCACTGCAGATGGTGATTGCAGCCATAAAATTAAAAGACATTTACTCCTTGGAAGGAAAGTTATGACCAACCTAGATAGATTATTCAAAAGCAGATACATTACTTTGCCAACAAAGGTCCGTCTAGTCAAGGCTATGGTTTTTCCAGTGGTCATGTATGGATATGAGAGTTGGACTGTGAAGAAAGCTGAGTGCCGAAGAATTGATGCTTTTGAATTGATGCTATTGAGAAGACTCTTGAGAGTCCCTTGGACTGCAAGGAGATCCAACCAGTCCATCTTAAAGGAGATCAATCCTGGATGTTCATTGGAAGGACTGATGCTGAGGTTGAAACTCCAATACTTTGGCCACCTCATGCGCAGAGTTGACTCATTGGAAAAGACCCTGATGCTGGGAGAGATTGGGGGCAGGGGGAGAAGGGGACGACAGAGGATGAGATGGCTGGATGGCATCACTGACTCAATGCACATGAGTTTGAGTGGACTCCTTGAGTTGGTGATGGACAGGGAGGCCTGGTGTGCTGCAATTCATGGGGTCACAAAGAATTGGACATGACTGAGTGACTGAACTGAACTGAATATAAAAATAGTTAACTTCTAACTTTTGTTATCTGTTAAATAAAAAATTTAAATCAATCTATGAGAAACAAATCAATGAAATATTACTAAAGAAATGCCCATCATTCTCATTGTTGGTGTTCAATCACTCAGTTGCGTCTGACACTTTGCGACCCCATGCACTGCAGCATGCTAGGCTTCCCTGTCCTTCACTATCTCCCGAAGTTTGCTCAAACTCATGTCCATTGAATCAATGATGCCATCCAACCATCTCATCCTCTGTTTCTTCCTTCTCCTCCTTCCCTCAGTCATTCTCATTCAGTTCAGTCCAGTCGCTCAGTCGTATTCGACTCTGCGACCCCATGGACTGCAGCATGCAAGGCCTCCCTGTCCATCACCAACTCCCAGAGCTTGCTCACATTCATGTCAGTTGCATCCGTGATGCCATCCAACCATCTCATCCTCTGTTGTCCCCTTCTCCTGCCTTCAATCTTTCCCAGAATCAGGGTCTTTTCCAATGAGTCAGTTCTTCGCATCAGGTGGCCAAAGTATTGGAGTTTCAGCTTCAGCATTAGTCCTTCCAATGAATATTCAGGACTGATTTCCTTTAGGATTGACTGGTTGGATCTTTCTCATTAGCCTAGCATTTATATATCGAGACAATATATGATGTGTCATGGATATATTTTTGATATTAAAAATAAAAAGCATCAGAATAACAGGAAATGGACTCAGTGCTGTTGCTCTTCAATATTCACTTGAGTGGAAACCAAGAGTTCATGAGTTATAAAATAGATAGGAAGGATATTTTCTAGTAAGCATTTTCCATTTCTCCTAGCACATCTTTAGAAGCACCCATCAAAGGCAAAAGGCTGAACATCATACATAAAATCAATACTATGTCTAAATGCATACTTTATTCTAGGCTGGCCTACGAAAATTTGAGCTATGTCATCTGAAAATTAAGAAATACAAATGATTGGATGCAGAAAATTCTGGATTAATAAAGCATACTTAACTGTACATTACAATAGGTATTTTAATAATTTTATTTATTTGAATATCACATTTTCTACAAAAGAATATTACAGATTATATTACTTATATGATGGTAATATAATACAACAATATGTGTTAAATAAATTCACTAAAAACAGGCAACAGTGAGACTTTTTCCAGTGAATTTCTGTCAGATAAAATATTTGCAACAGCTATAAAACCAGAGTAATAAATATTTAAATGTGATTTTCTAGTTTAAACAAATATATTTTAAGGTACTTTAGGACCTAGACAACATTCTTGTAATCTCCGACTCAATGGACATGAGTTTGAGTAAGCTCCTGGAATTGGTGATGGACAAGAAAGCCTGGCGTGCTGTAGTCCATGGGGTTGCAAAGAGTTGGCCACGACTGAGTGACACTGAAGTGCTGATGTATAAACTGTTTACCTTTCTTTGAACTTGAAATACGTTTGGCTTTGTGGCCATTTTTCTGTGATACTTAGGTAGCCTTCTATGAAGTAATCTCCTTTAATATTTAATGAGATGTGATGATGGAACTAAAAATACTGCTAAAGGAAAAGCAATGCTTTCTCAGGATAAGAAGGATGAAATTGCTTTCTGTAGGGAATTGATGTATATTCACTTTAAGGATAAACAGACTGTGTTCTGAAGCACCACGTTTTCAATGAAGTCTTAATCTGAAAAGAGGTCACATTCTATTTTCTGTATCACTTTTACAAACCTAAAATTGTGTTTGTTTTATTTATCATAAATAAATTGCATGTCAAATAAAAAAAAAAAGAAAAGGAAAATCACAAGTAAGTCACTGGAAATTTACAGCAACCTGTTTTCCAAAGTTTTAAGAGATGAATTAAAGCAGGAATCATATGCTTTTGTTAGTTTTGCAGTTATTGTTATTAGTTTAACTCAGAGTAAGAGAAAAGATCATTGATCAAGATGCTGCCTGTAATTTTTAAAATGAGTTAGAACCTGCTGAATCACAAGCAATGTGGGCTTCAGAATATGTCAACTGTTGTACACTGTCACATCTCCTGGAGCTGTGGACAAAAGTAATTTGGTGGTTCTTTTCCTTTTCACTAAACTTACAAGATCTTGAGGAGATCAAATAAGTTTAATATCTAATGGAAAGTCTCACACTTGCTGAAGCATCTGAGATCCTTGTAAGAATCTGCTGCCATGTGTGCGCATGATGGGCTTCCCAGGGCTGCTAGTGCTAAAGAACACGCTGTTGGGGGCCAGCGTGAGGCACTCCGTCCGTGACAAAGGTCATGAGAAAGGAGGCTCGACATACGCAAAGGCGGGATTGAGCCTCAGGACTCCCCCTGGAAATCCTCGAGCATCTACCCCCATAACCAGAGTCTGCCTACTTTACTACTTTGTGCTCCCACCTACACCTCTGACTTTACAGGGGGCTGTCCCCCACCACCTCTTTCGGAGAAGGAGTTAACTTAGAGCTCCAGTTAATAAAAACTCCTGGGCGTGACAAGAGTGTTTTAACCTACAAACTCCTCTGAAGGTTCTCTAGCCTGCCTGACAGGCTTGTCCGGCCACATGTGATTGCTCACAGCCTCCCAACCGTGAGAGGCACGAGATGCTTTACACCTTCTAAAAACAGGTTCCTTAGAAAAGTTAGAAAACTATTAGTATAAGGATAATGGGCTGATTAGAAATTGTATTGGTGAAGGGTTTTTCATTTGTTGAGCCAATGTTTGTTGCTAAGTCTCCACATCCCCTGCCCTTACACACATTAATGAATATATAGAAGAAATAAGTATTAACCTTTGATATTAATCACATTAGACCTTAGGCTAAGTAAATTCTTTCCTTAACTAAAACCCACTACACCCTCACCCTATAGGAATGTAACTTTATTTGGGTGGCATCTGTTTTAAGAATAATCACCCTTGGAGAAAAAAGTGTTCTGGTTGACTGACCACTGTCACAAGGAGAGTGTCGTAAATTGTCAGCAGGCCCCCTGGCCAGAAGATGATGTAACACCCCTAAGACCTCTGTATACATTTGTGTGAAGCACCTGACTTTGATAAAAGTCAGGACTGCTGACCCCGCATGATTTTTGCATAACATCTCAGTGTATAAAAACAGACTCTGGAAAATAAAGAATTGGGATCAGTTTCTTGAAATACTGGTCTCCCCATGTCTCTCTCTCTTTCACTCTGGCTGAGTCTCCATCTGGAGCGCGGAACCCACCATGCTTACTAATTATGCCTGGGCTTCTAAGATCCGACCGGGGAGGCCTCAGTGTCTCCTCTCCTTCGGGAGAACGGAAGGACGCCTGTGGCCTACGTAAGTGGTGCAAACTTCTTGTCTTGAAGTTTTATTGGTCTCCCGTGTAAACCAAGCCACTCAGCCTCTTTTCTCCACTGAATTTTCCTACTGAGCTATCCTTATTCTATTACTCTTTATATCTTTAATTAATATCTAATTGAAGCTATTGTATCCTGACCCTCGCCGACGCTGTCCCCGCTTCGAATACCCTGGATCAGCCGGGGCTGGACCCCGGCAACACGCCTGCCAATGCAGGCGACATAAGAGATGTGGGTTTGACTCCTGGGTCGGGAAGATTTTCTGGAGGAGAGCATGGCTAACCACTTCAGTAATCTTGCCTAAAGAATCCCATGAACCGAGGAGCCCAGAAGGCTATATAGTCCACAGGGTTGCAAAGAGTTGGACATGACTGAAGTGATTTAGCACGCACACATGTACCCATGTTATCTTAAATGTCACTGTTGAATAAACCAAAAATGGGCAATATTTTAGCTAGAAAATATCAGAAACACTGTGACATGAGTAACAGTTGCTACTGCATGTTTTTCACGATTAAATGATATTTAACAATAACGTAGAGCAGAATCAAGTTTAATGCTGAAGAAATTAGTTTTTAAACTTAAGGCAATGGCACCCCACTCCAGTACTCTTGCCTGGAAAATCCCATGGACGGAGGAGCCTGGTAGGCTGCAGTCCATGGGGTCGCTAAGAGTCGGACACGACTGAGCAACTTCACTTTGACTTTTCACTTTCATGCATTGGAGGAGGAAATGGCAACCCACTCCAGTGTTCTTGCCTGGAGAATCCCATGGACAGAGGAGCCTGGTGGGCTGCCATCTATGGGGTTGCACAGAGTCAGACACGACTGAAGCGACTTAGCAGCAGCAGCAGCAGTAAGGCTTGATTGACAATATAAAAATGATAATTTTAAAAGCAAACTAAATTACATGATCTGAAACAACTATTTACAAATATTGAATTCTGTTTTAAAGCAGATGTTTACATTTGCTTTTCTATTTACTCTTTCTTTTCATAAATGCAGCCAAGTAATATTCCTATTTTCACAAAGATCTAAAGTAAACACTGGGATGAAGTTTAGGAATAAATATCACCTCACTGAACCTCTGCCAAATGGTCTTTTTCTAAAGTAATATTCATAGTCTATTATTGCCTTTATTTCTGGCCATATAACAAGAAATGATTTGGCTACATCAAATGAGTTGGCAGACTCTTCACTACCTCATACCAGTTAGAAAGCTCATCATTAAAAAAACCTACAAACAATAAATGCTAGGGAGGGTGTGGAGAAAAGTGAATCCTCCTGCACTGTTGGTGGAAATGTACATTGGTCAGCCACTAGGGACCACAGAATAGAGGTTCCTCGAAAAATTACAACTAGAACCACCATGGTGGTAGTTTAGTCTCTCAGTCATGTCTGACTCTTTGCAACCCCGTGGACTGTAGCCCACCAGGCTCCTCTGTCCATGGGATTCTCCAGGCAAGAATACTGGAGTGGGTTGCCATTTCCTTCTCCAGGGGATCTTCCCAACCCAGGAATCGAACCCAGGTTTCCTGCATTGCAGGCAGATTCTTTACTGACTGAGCTATGAGGGAAGTGCAAAGCAATCTTGCTCCTGGGCATGTATCCAGAGAAGACTATTCATATAATTCAAAAAAGATATATGCACCCCTATGTTCACCACAGCACTATTTACAAAAGCCAAGAAGCCTGGAAGTAACCTAAATTTCCATCAACAGAGGAATGGATAAGGAAGATATGGTTCGTATATACAATGGAATATTGTTCAGCCATAAAAAAGAATGAAGTAATGACATTTGCAGCAGCATGGATGCACCTGGAGATTATCATACGGAGTGAAGCAAATCTAAGAGGAAACCAAATAAGAGTAAGAGAAAGGCACGTGGAGTGTAAAATGTGACAGAAATGAGCCTATCTACAAAATAGACACAGTCACCGACAGAGAACAGACTTGTTGCTACTAAGGGGAGGGGCTGCGGGAGGGGTGGACTAACAGTTGGGATCAGCAGATGCAAGCTTTTACATACAGATGAATAAACAGTAAGACCCTACCACATAGCACAGGGAACGACAGTGTCCTGTGGAATTTTCCATGATGGAAAAGCATAGGAAACAGAACATATATATATATATATATATATATATATATATATCTGAGTCATTTTTCCGTACAGCAGAAATTAACACAACATTGGGAATCAACTATCCTTTAATAATATGAATTTAAAAAATAAGAGTGAACTCTTCTCTTTGTTTATTGCTAGCAGTAGCCACATAACATCTATGGTAATACTGAAGGAACCTAAGGAAAATCTCTCAAAGAAGGTATGGTTATGACCACTCTGACAGAAACAGAGAAATTCCAACATGGACCTCAGCTGGGGGTCAGTTCCTCAGCCAGAATATAGACCTCTCCCTTCCTGACTCCTGGACCATGCTGTCAGAGATCCAGGGATCCCTGGATGATGCTCTAACCAGGAACAGGGTGGTGAGTCAAGGTCACTCCTAAGATAAACCAAAACATGGTGAATCTGAAGAGGGCTGTCTTCTGGGAGAGTCCTACCAGTACCATAAACTAACCTTTGAGGGGAAGAATGATTCTCTCAAGTAATTTTCACTTCAGGACTGACTTGTCTGGTCCATGTCCAGGTAATGAATTATTTATGTTTCTCTCATGTTATAAACTGCAATAGACTCAGGAATATACTTTCAAATGAGGTCCTCTACACTTGTTCAAGTTTCACTGTGTGTGTGTGTGTGTGTGTGTGTGTGTGTGTGTGTGCGCGCGTGTGTGTGTGTGTCTGAACTGAGTGCAGCATCTTCAGTACGTTGAGGAACCATGTGACAGGTTTGGATTAAGCCACCCTGAAAGCTCCTTTTCTAGCCATAAAGAAAAGCAGCAGATTTCTCTACTTGGTTTATTATATTGGGTTATAGAAATATCACCTGAAAACCTTTATGTGGCATTTTCTTTTAGTTGATAAACTTTTCTTTTTTGGTCAGTAGCCACGTGGCTGTGATAGATACGATATCTCTAACAATAACTTCCTGAATTATTTCACTTTGCAACTAATAAATTATGTCATTTATAACAGTCTAATTTTAAATATCATATATGAAACGATTCACCAGTCTAGATTCGATGCACAATACTGGATGCTTAGGGCTGGTGCACTGGGATGACCCAGAGGGATGGTACAGGGAGGGAGGAGGGAGGAGGGAGGAGGGTTCAGGATGGGGAACACGTGTATACCTGTGGCGGATTCATGTTGATATATGGCAAAACCAATACAGTATTGTAAAGTTAAAAAATAAAAAAATAAAATAAAATAGAAAAAAAATAAACACAGTAAAGGCCACATTAAAGTAACTAAGGAATAAAGGTGAGTCTTATTTTCCCTGCATACTCAGTTTTCCACAAAGAACTGAAATTCAAATGAGATTGTCTTTGTTCAGAAAACAAATTGGGACATAAGCAGTCCAAAAATCTCATTCTGGCTTCACACTGAAGTGAGTGCCTCACATAATTTTCCTGTTTAATCCAGAAACAAAAAGTTACTAATCTAGAAATGAAGGCTTGATATCAATCATTTATCTTATGGAAAAATATGTGTGGTCATGTATCATAATCAAACAGCATTAACACTGAAAAAACTAAAACATCCCACAAATGGTAAATAATAATCAAAACAGAACACATTTTCTAACGTAAAGATTGTTATGTAAATCTTACATTTGACCATTAACCACTTGAATTGTGCTTATCATTCAAGATATTGTATTTTCTCTTTGGTGCTTGCTTTCTTTCTGATATCTCAACCATATTCTCCATAAGTATTTTCACTCTTGGTGAGATGGACTATCTGAAGGCAACAGTTAACAGACATAAAGAATTAGAAGGAAAATCTTTGAAGACAAATGTATTGAATGTTTTTCTGTAACTCATAACCTGTGAGAAACTATTTATTACTGAGCAATACCAACTCTATATGTAAAATATTAAAATAGCCACCAAGATTTTAGTGAGATGGTGACTTTAAATTACAGAGAATATATCTGTTTTTCTTGCTCATTCTCATTTATTCCTACAGGTAAGGTCCCATTAATAGGAATGTATGTAAATAAAGCATTCATTTAATGCCATGGTCTTGCAATGACCATTATTCTAAA